>NW_027526497.1:1200000-1502101 GCF_052857255.1 Amblyomma americanum
ACCGATGTGTTGTGATTTAGCTCGTTTCGGGCTTAAACAGCTTGTTTCGTTGTATTAAGCAAGAATACATGCTTTTCGTGCAGTTATAAGAGAAAAGGATTTGACGCGTATCAGAGGAACACTTGTAAAAGCGATGTGTTGTGATTTAGCTCGTTTCGGTCTAAACAGCTTGTTTCGCTGTATTAAGCAAGAATACGTGCTTTTCGCGCAGTTATGAGAAAAAGTTTTGACGCGTGTCACAGGGACACGTGTAAAACCGATGTGTTCAGATTTAGCTCGTTTCGGTCTAAAACAGCTTGATTCGTTGTATTAAGCACGAATACATGCTTTTCGCGCAGTTATACGAGAAAAAGTTTTGACGAGTATCACGTGGATACTTGTAAAACCGATGTGTTCAGATTTAGCTCGTTTTGGTATAAAACAGCTTGTTTCGTTGTTTTAAGCACGAATACATGCTTTTCGCGCAGTTATAGAAGAAAAACTTTTGACGCGTATCAGAGGAACACTTGTAAAACCGATGTGTTGTGATTTAGCTCGTTTCGGTCTAAAACAACTTGTTTCGCTGTATTAAGCAAGAATACGTGCTTTTCGCACAGTTATAAGAGAAAAAGTTTTGACGCGTGTCACATGGACACGTGTAAAACCGATGTGTTCAGATTTAGCACGTTTCGGTCTAAAACAGCTTGATTCGTTGTATTAAGCACGAATACATGCTTTTCGCGCAGTTATAAGAGAAAAAGTTTTGACGAGTATCACGTGGAACACTTGTAATACCGATGTGTTGTGATTTAGCTAGTTTCGGTCTAAAACAGCTTGTTTCGCTGTATTAAGCAAGAATACATGCTTTTCGCGCAGTTATAAGAGAAAAAGTTTTTGACGCGTGTCACAGGGACACTTGTAAAACCGGTGTTGAGATTTAGCTCGTTTCGGTCTAAATGTTTCGTTGTATTAAGCACGAATGCATGCTTTACGCGCAGTTATAGAAGAAAAAGTTTTGACGCGTATTAGAGAGGCACTTGTAAAACCGATGTGTTGTGATTTAGCTCGTTTCGGTCTAAAACAGCTTGTTTCGTTGTATTAAGCACGAATACATGCTTTTCGCGCAGTTATAAGAGAAAAAGTTTTGACGCGTATCAGAGGAACACTTGTAAAACCGATGTGTTGTGATTTAGCTCGTTTCGGTCTAAAACAGCTTGTTTCGCTGTATTAAGCAAGAATACATGCTTTTCGCGCAGTTATAAGAGAAAAAGTTTTGACGCGGGTCACAGGGACACTTGTAAAACCGATGTGTTGTGATTTAGCTCGTTTCGGTCTAAAACAGCTTGTTTCGCTGTATTAAGCAGGAATACATGCTTTTCCGCGCAGTTATAAGAGAAAAAGTATTAAAGGCATGTCACAGGGACACTTGTAAAACCGATGTGTTGTGATTTAGCTCGTTTCGGTCTAAAACAGCTTGTTTCGCTGTATTAAGCAAGAATACGTGCTTTTCGCGCAGTTATAAGAGAAAAAGTTTTGACGCGTGTCACAGGGACACGTGTAAAACCGATGTGTTCAGATTTAGCTCGTTTCGGTCTAAAACAGCTTGATTCGTTGTATTAAACACGAATACTTGCTTTTCGCGCAGTTATAAGAGAAAAAGTTTTGACGAGTATCAGAGGAACACTTGTAAAACCGATGTGTTGTGATTTAGCTCGTTTCGGTCTAAAACAGCTTGTTTCGTTGTATTAGGCACGAATACATGCTTTTCGCGCAGTTATAAGAGAAAAAGTTTAGACGCGTATCAGAGGAACACTTGTAAAACCGATGTGTTGTGATTTAGCTCGTTTCGGTCTTAAACAGCTTGTTTCGTTGTATTAAGCAAGAATACATGCTTTTCGCGCAGTTATAAGAGAAAAAAGTTTTGACGCGTATCAGAGGAAAACTTGTAAAACCGATGTGTTGCGATTTAGCTCGCTTCGGTCTAAAACAGCTTGTTTCGCTTATTAAGCAAGAATACGTGCTTTTCGCGCAGTTATAAGAGAAAAAGTTTTGACGCGTGTCACAGGGACACGTGTAAAACCGATGTGTTCAGATTTAGCTCGTTTCGGTCTAAAACAGCTTGATTCGTTGTATTAAGCACGAATACATGCTTTTCGCGCAGTTATACGAGAAAAAGTTTTGACGAGTATCACGAGGATACTTGTAAAACCGATGTGTTCAGATTTAGCTCGTTTTGGTATAAAACAGCTTGTTTCGTTGTTTTAAGCAAGAATACATGCTTTTCGCACAGTTATAGAAGAAAAACGTTTGACGCGTATCAGAGGAACACTTTTAAAACCGATGTGTTGTGATTTAGCTCGTTTCCGTCTGAAACAGCTTGTTTCGCTGTAATAAGCAAGAATACGTGCTTTTCGCGCAGTTATAAGAGAAAACGTTTTGACGCGTGTCACAGGGACACGTGTAAAACCGATGTGTTCAGATTTAGCTCGTTTCGGTCTAAAACAGCTTGATTCGTTGTATTAAGCACGAATACATGCTTTTCGCGCAGTTATAAGAGAAAAAGTTTTGACGAGTATCACGTGGAACACTTGTAATACCGATGTGTTGTGATTTAGCTAGTTTCGGTCTAAAACAGCTTGTTTCGCTGTATTAAGCAAGAATACATGCTTTTCGCGCAGTTATAAGAGAAAAAGTTTTGACGCGTGTCACAGGGACACTTGTAAAACCGGTGTTGAGATTTAGCTCGTTTCGGTCTAAATGTTTCGTTGTATTAAGCACGAATGCATGCTTTACGCGCAGTTATAGAAGAAAAAGTTTTGACGCGAATTAGAGAGGCACTTGTAAAACCGATGTGTTGTGATTTAGCTCGTTTCGGTCTAAAACAGCTTGTTTCGTTGTATTAAGCACGAATACATGCTTTTCGCGCAGTTATAAGAGAAAAAGTTTTGACGCGTATCAGAGGAACACTTGTAAAACCGATGTGTTGTGATTTAGCTCGTTTCGGTCTAAAACAGCTTGTTTCGCTGTATTAAGCAAGAATACATGCTTTTCGCGCAGTTATAAGAGAAAAAGTCTTGACGCGGGTCACTGGGACACTTGTAAAACCGATGTGTTGTGATTTAGCTCGTTTCGGTCTAAAACAGCTTGTTTCGCTGTATTAAGCAGGAATACATGCTTTTCGCGCAGTTATAAGAGAAAAAGTTTTAAAGGCATGTCACAGGGACACTTGTAAAACCGATGTGTTGTGATTTAGCTCGTTTCGGTCTAAAACAGCTTGTTTCGCTGTATTAAGCAAGAATACGTGCTTTTCGCGCAGTTATAAGAGAAAAAGTTTTGACGCGTGTCACAGGGACACGTGTAAAACCGATGTGTTCAGATTTAGCTCGTTTATTTCATTTCATTTCATTTATTTGTCCCTTAAAGGCCCGAAGGCATTACATAAGGGGGGGCGTACATACAGGTTGGAGGGTAGTAGCAGAGAACACAAAAGAAAGAAAGGGGGAAAAATACACGGGGTACCAAAAAAGTGTACAATAATATACAAACTAAAAGCAAGAAATAAACATACAAAAAGAAAACAAGGAACAATTGGCACTTCGGTGTCGCAGTATGAATATGTTTATGAGAAGTGATTAGCCAGTTTCTCGCGGAAAAGGCGGCGATCGGAGCATGTTATTACGTTGTCGGGAAGGCCATTCCAGAGCACTATGGCGTCGGGAAAAAATGAACTGCTCATTGCGGAGGTGCGGGTTTTAATGCGTGCGATTGGGTTACTGTGGTTTAGGCGGGATGAAGTACGTGGGGGTGGCTGCAGCAACAAATGTCTTGGTGAGCGATAAAAGAAAGAGTGAAAGAGGCATAGACGGGAAATAACACGGCGAGTTGCTAGTGTTTGAAGGCCGAGGGATCGTTTTAGTAATGTTACGCTGGTATTTCTTGAGTACTGCGAAGTAATAAAACGGGCGGCGCGATTTGTCTAAAACAGCTTGATTCGTTGTATTAAACACGAATACTTGCTTTTCGCGCAGTTATAAGAGAAAAAGTTTTGACGCGTATCAGAGGAACACTTGTAAAACCGATGTGTTGTGATTTAGCTCGTTTCGGTCTAAAACAGCTTGTTTCGTTGTATTAAGCACGAATACATGCTTTTCGCGCAGTTATAAGAGAAAAAGTTTAGACGCGTATCAGAGGAACACTTGTAAAACCGATGTGTTGTGATTTAGCTCGTTTCGGTCTAAAACAGCTTGTTTCGTTGGACTAAGCACGAATACATGCTTTTCGCGCAGTTATAAGAGAAAAAAAGTTTTGACGCGTATCAGAGAAACACTTGTAAAACCGATGTGTTGATGTCACAGGGACACTTGTAAAACCGATGTGTTGTGATTTAGCTCGTTTCGGTCTAAAACAGCTTGTTTCGCTGTATTAGGCAAGAATACGTGCTTTTCGCGCAGTTATAAGAGAAAAAGTTTTGACGCGTGTCACAGGGACACTTGTAAAACCGATGTGTTGTGATTTAGCTCGTTTCGGGCTTAAACAGCTTGTTTCGTTGTATTAAGCAAGAATACATGCTTTTCGTGCAGTTATAAGAGAAAAGGATTTGACGCGTATCAGAGGAACACTTGTAAAAGCGATGTGTTGTGATTTAGCTCGTTTCGGTCTAAAACAGCTTGTTTCGCTGTATTAAGCAAGAATACGTGCTTTTCGCGCAGTTATGAGAAAAAGTTTTGACGCGTGTCACAGGGACACGTGTAAAACCGATGTGTTCAGATTTAGCTCGTTTCGGTCTAAAACAGCTTGATTCGTTGTATTAAGCACGAATACATGCTTTTCGCGCAGTTATACGAGAAAAAGTTTTGACGAGTATCACGTGGATACTTGTAAAACCGATGTGTTCAGATTTAGCTCGTTTTGGTATAAAACAGCTTGTTTCGTTGTTTTAAGCACGAATACATGCTTTTCGCGCAGTTATAGAAGAAAAACTTTTGACGCGTATCAGAGGAACACTTGTAAAACCGATGTGTTGTGATTTAGCTCGTTTCGGTCTAAAACAACTTGTTTCGCTGTATTAAGCAAGAATACGTGCTTTTCGCACAGTTATAAGAGAAAAAGTTTTGACGCGTGTCACATGGACACGTGTAAAACCGATGTGTTCAGATTTAGCACGTTTCGGTCTAAAACAGCTTGATTCGTTGTATTAAGCACGAATACATGCTTTTCGCGCAGTTATAAGAGAAAAAGTTTTGACGAGTATCACGTGGAACACTTGTAATACCGATGTGTTGTGATTTAGCTAGTTTCGGTCTAAAACAGCTTGTTTCGCTGTATTAAGCAAGAATACATGCTTTTCGCGCAGTTATAAGAGAAAAAGTTTTGACGCGTGTCACAGGGACACTTGTAAAACCGGTGTTGAGATTTAGCTCGTTTCGGTCTAAATGTTTCGTTGTATTAAGCACGAATGCATGCTTTACGCGCAGTTATAGAAGAAAAAGTTTTGACGCGTATTAGAGAGGCACTTGTAAAACCGATGTGTTGTGATTTAGCTCGTTTCGGTCTAAAACAGCTTGTTTCGTTGTATTAAGCACGAATACATGCTTTTCGCGCAGTTATAAGAGAAAAAGTTTTGACGCGTATCAGAGGAACACTTGTAAAACCGATGTGTTGTGATTTAGCTCGTTTCGGTCTAAAACAGCTTGTTTCGCTGTATTAAGCAAGAATACATGCTTTTCGCGCAGTTATAAGAGAAAAAGTTTTGACGCGGGTCACAGGGACACTTGTAAAACCGATGTGTTGTGATTTAGCTCGTTTCGGTCTAAAACAGCTTGTTTCGCTGTATTAAGCAGGAATACATGCTTTTCGCGCAGTTATAAGAGAAAAAGTATTAAAGGCATGTCACAGGGACACTTGTAAAACCGATGTGTTGTGATTTAGCTCGTTTCGGTCTAAAACAGCTTGTTTCGCTGTATTAAGCAAGAATACGTGCTTTTCGCGCAGTTATAAGAGAAAAAGTTTTGACGCGTGTCACAGGGACACGTGTAAAACCGATGTGTTCAGATTTAGCTCGTTTCGGTCTAAAACAGCTTGATTCGTTGTATTAAACACGAATACTTGCTTTTCGCGCAGTTATAAGAGAAAAAGTTTTGACGAGTATCAGAGGAACACTTGTAAAACCGATGTGTTGTGATTTAGCTCGTTTCGGTCTAAAACAGCTTGTTTCGTTGTATTAGGCACGAATACATGCTTTTCGCGCAGTTATAAGAGAAAAAGTTTAGACGCGTATCAGAGGAACACTTGTAAAACCGATGTGTTGTGATTTAGCTCGTTTCGGTCTTAAACAGCTTGTTTCGTTGTATTAAGCAAGAATACATGCTTTTCGCGCAGTTATAAGAGAAAAAAGTTTTGACGCGTATCAGAGGAAAACTTGTAAAACCGATGTGTTGCGATTTAGCTCGCTTCGGTCTAAAACAGCTTGTTTCGCTTATTAAGCAAGAATACGTGCTTTTCGCGCAGTTATAAGAGAAAAAGTTTTGACGCGTGTCACAGGGACACGTGTAAAACCGATGTGTTCAGATTTAGCTCGTTTCGGTCTAAAACAGCTTGATTCGTTGTATTAAGCACGAATACATGCTTTTCGCGCAGTTATACAAGAAAAAGTTTTGACGAGTATCACGAGGATACTTGTAAAACCGATGTGTTCAGATTTAGCTCGTTTTGGTATAAAACAGCTTGTTTCGTTGTTTTAAGCACGAATACATGCTTTTCGCACAGTTATAGAAGAAAAACGTTTGACGCGTATCAGAGGAACACTTGTAAAACCGATGTGTTGTGATTTAGCTCGTTTCCGTCTAAAACAGCTTGTTTCGCTGTAAAAAGCAAGAATACGTGCTTTTCGCGCAGTTATAAGAGAAAAAGTTTTGACGCGTGTCACAGGGACACGTGTAAAACCGATGTGTTCAGATTTAGCTCGTTTCGGTCTAAAACAGCTTGATTCGTTGTATTAAGCACGAATACATGCTTTTCGCGCAGTTATAAGAGAAAAAGTTTTGACGAGTATCACGTGGAACACTTTTAATACCGATGTGTTGTGATTTAGCTAGTTTCGGTCTAAAACAGCTTGTTTCGCTGTATTAAGCAAGAATACATGCTTTTCGCGCAGTTATAAGAGAAAAAGTTTTGACGCGTGTCACAGGAACACTTGTAAAACCGGTGTTGAGATTTAACTTGTTTCGGTCTAAATGTTTCGTTGTATTAAGCACGAATGCATGCTTTACGCGCAGTTATAGAAGAAAACGTTTTGACGCGAATTAGAGAGGCACTTGTAAAACCGATGTGTTGTGATTTAGCTCGTTTCGGTCTAAAACAGCTTGTTTCGTTGTATTAAGCACGAATACATGCTTTTCGCGCAGTTATAAGAGAAAAAGTTTTGACGCGTATCAGAGGAACACTTGTAAAACCGATGTGTTGTGATTTAGCTCGTTTCGGTCTAAAACAGCTTGTTTCGCTGTATTAAGCAGGAATACATGCATTTCGCGCAGTTATAAGAGAAAAAGTTTTAAAGGCATGTCACAGGGACACTTGTAAAACCGATGTGTTGTGATTAGCTCGTTTCGGTCTAAAACAGCTTGTTTCGCTGTATTAAGCAAGAATACGTGCTTTTCGCGCAGTTATAAGAGAAAAAGTTTTGACGCGTGTCACAGGGACACGTGTAAAACCGATGTGTTCAGATTTAGCTCGTTTCGGTCTAAAACAGCTTGATTCGTTGTATTAAACACGAATACTTGCTTTTCGCGCAGTTATAAGAGAAAAAGTTTTGACGCATATCAGAGGAACACTTGTAAAACCGATGTGTTGTGATTTAGCTCGTTTCGGTCTAAAACAGCTTGTTTCGTTGTAATAAGCACGAATACATGCTTTTCGCGCAGTTATAAGAGAAAAAGTTTAGACGCGTATCAGAGGAACACTTGTAAAACCGATGTGTTGTGATTTAGCTCGTTTCGGTCTTAAACAGCTTGTTTCGTTGTATTAAGCAAGAATACATGCTTTTCGCGCAGTTATAAGAGAAAAAGATTTGACGCGTATCAGAGGAACACTTGTAAAACCGATGTGTTGTGATTTAGCTCGTTTCGGTCTAAAACAGCTTGTTTCGCTGTATTAAGCAAGAATACATGCTTTTCGCGCAGTTATAAGAGAAAAAGATTTGACGCGTGTCACAGGGACACTTGTAAAACCGATGTGTTCAGATTTAGCTCGTTTCGGTCTAAAACAGCTTGTTTCGTTGTATTAAGCAGGAATACATGCTTTTCGCGCAGTTATAAGAGAAAAAGTTTTAAAGGCATGTCACAGGGACACTTGTAAAACCGATGTGTTCAGATTTACCTCGTTTCGGTCTAAAACAGCTTGTTTCGTTGTATTAAGCACGAATACATGCTTTTCGCGCAGTTATAAAAGAAAAAAGTTTTGACGCGTATCAGACGAAAACTTGTGAAACCGATGTGTTGTGATTTAGCTCGTTTCGGTCTAAAACAGCTTGTTTCGCTGTATTAAGCAAGAATACGTGCTTTTCGCGCAGTTATAAGAGAAGAAGTTTTGACGCGTGTCACAGGGACACGTGTAAAACCGATGTGTTCAGACTTAGCTCGTTTCGGTCTAAAACAGCTTGATTCGTTGTATTAAGCACGAATACATGCTTTTCGCGCAGTTATACGAGAAAAAGTTTTGACGAGTATCACGAGGATACTTGTAAAACCGATGTGTTCAGATTTAGCTCGTTTTGGTATAAAACAGCTTGTTTCGTTGTTTTAAGCACGAATACATGCTTTTCGCACAGTTATAGAAGAAAAACGTTTGACGCGTATCAGAGGAACACTTGTAAAATCGATGTGTTGTGATTTAGCTCGTTTCCGTCTAAAACAGCTTGTTTCGCTGTAATAAGCAAGAATACGTGCTTTTCGCGCAGTTATAAGAGAAAAAGTTTTGACGCGTGTCACAGGGACACGTGTAAAACCGATGTGTTCAGATTTAGCTCGTTTCGGTCTAAAACAGCTTGATTCGTTGTATTAAGCACGAATACATGCTTTTCGCGCAGTTATAAGAGAAAAAGTTTTGACGAGTATCACGTGGAACACTTGTAATACCGATGTGTTGTGACTTAGCTAGTTTCGGTCTAAAACAGCTTGTTTCGCTGTATTAAGCAAGAATACGTGCTTTTCGCGCAGTTATAAGAGAAAAAGTTTTGACGCGTGTCACAGGGACACGTGTAAAACCGATGTGTTCAGATTTAGCTCGTTTCGGTCTAAAACAGCTTGATTCGTTGTATTAAACACGAATACTTGCTTTTCGCGCAGTTATAAGAGAAAAAGTTTTGACGCGTATCAGAGGAACACTTGTAAAACCGATGTGTTGTGATTTAGCTCGTTTCGGTCTAAAACAGCTTGTTTCGTTGTATTAAGCACGAATACATGCTTTTCGCGCAGTTATAAGAGAAAAAGTTTAGACGCGTATCAGAGGAACACTTGTAAAACCGATGTGTTGTGATTTAACTCGTTTCGGTCTAAAACAGCTTGTTTCGTTGGACTAAGCACGAATACATGCTTTTCGCGCAGTTATAAGAGAAAAAAAGTTTTGACGCGTATCAGAGAAACACTTGTAAAACCGATGTGTTGTGATTTAGCTCGTTTCGGTCTAAAACAGCTTGTTTCGCTGTATTAAGCAAGAATACGTGCTTTTCGCGCAGTTATGAGAAAAAGTTTTGACGCGTGTCACAGGGACACGTGTAAAACCGATGTGTTCAGATTTAGCTCGTTTCGGTCTAAAACAGCTTGATTTGTTGTATTAAGCACGAATGCATGCTTTTCGCGCATTTATACGAGAAAAAGTTTTGACGAGTATCACGTGGATACTTGTAAAACCGATGTGTTCAGATTTAGCTCGTTTTGGTATAAAACAGCTTGTTTCGTTGTTTTAAGCACGAATACATGCTTTTCGCGCAGTTATAGAAGAAAAACTTTTGACGCGTATCAGAGGAACACTTGTAAAACCGATGTGTTGTGATTTAGCTCGTTTCGGTCTAAAACAGCTTGTTTCGCTGTATTAGGCACGAATACATGCTTTTCGCGCAGTTATAAGAGAAAAAGTTTAGACGCGTATCAGAGGAACACTTGTAAAACCGATGTGTTGTGATTTAGCTCGTTTCGGTCTTAAACAGCTTGTTTCGTTGTATTAAGCAAGAATACATGCTTTTCGCGCAGTTATAAGAGAAAAAGATTTGACGCGTATCAGAGGAACACTTGTAAAACCGATGTGTTGTGATTTAGCTCGTTTTGGTCTAAAACAGCTTGTTTCGCTGTATTAAGCAGGAATACATGCTTTTCGCACAGTTATAAGAGAAAAAGTTTTGACGCGTGTCACATGGACACGTGTAAAACCGATGTGTTCAGATTTAGCTCGTTTCGGTATAAAACAGCTTGATTCGTTGTATTAAGCACGAATACATGCTTTTCGCGCAGTTATAAGAGAAAAAGTTTTGACGAGTATCACGTGGAACACTTGTAATACCGATGTGTTGTGATTTAGATAGTTTCGGTCTAAAACCGCTTGTTTCGCTGTATTAAGCAAGAATACATGCTTTTCGCGCAGTTATAAGAGAAAAAGTTTTGACGCGTGTCACAGGGACACTTGTAAAACCGGTGTTGAGATTTAGCTCGTTTTGGTCTAAATGTTTCGTTGTATTAAGCACGAATGCATGCTTTACGCGCAGTTATAGAAGAAAAAGTGTTGACGCGTATTAGAGAGGCACTTGTAAAACCGATGTGTTGTGATTTAGCTCGTTTCGGTCTAAAACAGCTTGTTTCGTTGTATTAAGCACGAATACATGCTTTTCGCGCAGTTATAAGAGAAAAAGTTTTGACGCGTATCAGAGGAACACTTGTAAAACCGATGTGTTGTGATTTAGCTCGTTTCGGTCTAAAACAGCTTGTTTCGCTGTATTAAGCAAGAATACATGCTTTTCGCGCAGTTATAAGAGAAAACGTTTTGACGCGGGTCACAGGGACACTTGTAAAACCGATGTGTTGTGATTTAGCTCGTTTCGGTCTAAAACAGCTTGTTTCTCTGTATTAAGCAGGAATACATGCTTTTCGCGCAGTTATAAGAGAAAAAGTATTAAAGGCATGTCACAGGGACACTTGTAAAACCGATGTGTTGTGATTTAGCTCGTTTCGGTCTAAAACAGCTTGTTTCGCTGTATTAAGCAAGAATGCGTGCTTTTCGCGCAGTTATAAGAGAAAAAGTTTTGACGCGTGTCACAGGGACACGTGTAAAACCGATGTGTTCAGATTTAGCTCGTTTCGGTCTAAAACAGCTTGATTCGTTGTATTAAACACGAATACTTGCTTTTCGCGCAGTTATAAGAGAAAAAGTTTTGACGCGTATCAGAGGAACACTTGTAAAACCGATGTGTTGTGATTTAGCTCGTTTCGGTCTAAAACAGCTTGTTTCGTTGTATTAGGCACGAATACATGCTTTTCGCGCAGTTATAAGAGAAAAAGTTTAGACGCGTATCAGAGGAACACTTGTAAAACCGATGTGTTGTGATTTAGCTCGTTTCGGTCTTAAACAGCTTGTTTCGTTGTATTAAGCAAGAATACATGCTTTTCGCGCAGTTATAAGAGAAAAAGATTTCACGCGTATCAGAGGAACACTTGTAAAACCGATGTGTTGTGATTTAGCTCGTTTTGGTCTAAAACAGCTTGTTTCGCTGTATTAAGCAGGAATACATGCTTTTCGCGCAGTTATAAGAGAAAAAGTTTTAAAGGCATGTCACAGGGACACTTGTAAAACCGATGTGTTCAGTTTTACCTCGTTTCGGTCTAAAACAGCTTGTTTCGTTGGACTAAGCACGAATACATGCATTTCGCGCAGTTATAAGAGAAAAAAGATTTGACGCGTATCAGAGGAAAACTTGTAAAACCGATGTGTTGCGATTTAGCTCGCTTCGGTCTAAAACAGCTTGTTTCGCTTATTAAGCAAGAATACGTGCTTTTCGCGCAGTTATAAGAGAAAAAGTTTTGACGCGTGTCACAGGGACACGTGTAAAACCGATGTGTTCAGATTTAGCTCGTTTTGGTCTAAAACAGCTTGATTCGTTGTATTAAGCACGAATACATGCTTTTCGCGCAGTTATACGAGAAAAAGTTTTGACGAGTATCACGAGGATACTTGTAAAACCGATGTGTTCAGATTTAGCTCGTTTTGGTATAAAACAGCTTGTTTCGTTGTTTTAAGCACGAATACATGCTTTTCGCACAGTTATAGAAGAAAAACGTTTGACGCGTATCAGAGAAACACTTGTAAAACCGATGTGTTCAGATTTACCTCTTTTCGGACTAAAACAGCTTGTTTCGTTGTATTAAGCACGAATACATGCTTTTCGCGCAGTTCTAAGAGAAAAAGTTTTGACGCGTATCAGAGGAACACTTGTAAAACCGATGTGTTGTGATTTAGCTCGTTTCGGTCTAAAACAGCTTGTTTCGCTGTATTAAGCAAGAATACGTGCTTTTCGCGCAGTTATAAGAGAAAAAGTTTAGACGCGTATTAGAGGAACACTTGTAAAACCGATGTGTTGTGATTTAGCTCGTTTCGGTCTTAAACAGCTTGTTTCGTTGTATTAAGCAAGAATACATGCTTTTCGCGCAGTTATAAGAGAAAAAGATTTGACGCGTATCAGAGGAACACTTGTAAAACCGATGTGTTGTGATTTAGCTCGTTTCGGTCTAAAACAGCTTGTTTCGCTGTATTAAGCAGGAATACATGCTTTTCGCGCAGTTATAAGAGAAAAAGTTTTAAAGGCATGTCACAGGGACACTTGTAAAACCGATGTGTTCAGATTTACCTCGTTTCGGTCTAAAACAGCTTGTTTCGTTGGACTAAGCACGAATACATGCTTTTCGCGCAGTTATAAGAGAAAAAAGTTTTGACGCGTATCAGAGGAACACTTGTAAAACCGATGTGTTGTGATTTAGCTCGTTTCGGTCTAAAACAGCTTGTTTCGCTGTATTAAGCAAGAATACGTGCTTTTCGCGCAGTTATAAGAGAAAACGTTTAGACGCGTATCAGAGGAACACTTGTAAAACCGATGTGTTGTGATTTAGCTCGTTTCGGTCTAAAACAGCTTGTTTCGTTGTATTAAGCACGAATACATGATTTTTGCGCAGTTATAAGAGAAAAAGTTTAGACGCGTATTAGAGGAACACTTGTAAAACCGATGTGTTGTGATTTAGCTCGTTTCGGTCTTAAACAGCTTGTTACGTTGTATTAAGCAAGAATACATGCTTTTCGCGCAGTTATAAGAGAAAAAGATTTGACGCGTATCAGAGGAACACTTGTAAAACCGATGTGTTGTGATTTAGCTCGTTTCGGTCTAAAACAGCTTGTTTCGCTGTATTAAGCAGGAATACATGCTTTTCGCGCAGTTATAAGAGAAAAAGTTTTAAAGGCATGTCACAGGGACACTTGTAAAACCGATGTGTTCAGATTTACCTCGTTTCGGTCTAAAACAGCTTGTTTCGTTGGACTAAGCACGAATACATGCTTTTCGCGCAGTTATAAGAGAAAAAAGTTTTGACGCGTATCAGACGAAAACTTGTAAAACCGATGTGTTGTGATTTAGCTCGTTTCGGTCTAAAACAGCTTGTTTCGCTGTATTAAGCAAGAATACGTGCTTTTCGCGCAGTTATAAGAGAAAAAGTTTTGACGCGTGTCACAGGGACACGTGTAAAACCGATGTGTTCAGATTTAGCTCGTTTCGGTCTAAAACAGCTTGATTCGTTGTATTAAGCACGAATACATGCTTTTCGCGCAGTTATACGAGAAAAAGTTTTGACGAGTATCACGTGGATACTTGTAAAACCGATGTGTTCAGATTTAGCTCGTTTTGGTATAAAACAGCTTGTTAAGTTGTTTTAAGCACGAATACATGCTTTTCGCGCAGTTATAGAAGAAAAACTTTTGACGCGTATCAGAGGAACACTTGTAAAACCGATGTGTTGTGATTTAGCTCGTTTCGGTCTAAAGCAGCTTATTTCGCTGTATTAAGCAAGAATACGTGCTTTTCGCGCAGTTATAAGAGAAAAAGTTTTGACGAATATCACGTGGATACTTGTAAAACCGATGTGTTCAGATACAGCTCGTTTTGGTATAAAACAGCTTGTTTCGTTGTATTAAGCAAGAATACATGCTTTTCGCGCAGTTATAAAAGAAAAAGTTTTGACGCGTATCAGAGGAACACTTGTAAAACCAATTTGTTCAGATTTACCTCTTTTCGGACTAAAACAGCTTGTTTCGTTGTATTAAGCACGAATACATGCTTTTCGCGCAGTTATAAGAGAAAAAGTTTTGACGCGTATCACATGGACACTTGGAAAACCGATGTGTTCAGATTTAGCTCGTTTTGGTCTAAAACAGCTTGTTTCGTTGTATTAAGCACGAATACATGCTTTTCGCGCAGTTCTAAGAGAAAAAGTTTTGACGCGTATCAGAGGAACACTTGTAAAACCGATGTGTTGTGATTTAGCTCGTTTCGGTCTAAAACAGCTTGTTTCGCTGTATTAAGCAAGAATACGTGCTTTTCGCGCAGTTATAAGAGAAAACGTTTAGACGCGTATCAGAGGAACACTTGTAAAACCGATGTGTTGTGATTTAGCTCGTTTCGGTTTAAAACAGCTTGTTTCGTTGTATTAAGCACGAATACATGCTTTTCTCGCAAAGAGAAAAAGTTTTGACGCGTATCAGAGGAACACTTGTAAAACCGATGTGTTGTGAGTTAGCTCGTTTCGGTCTAAAACAGCTTGTTTCGCTGTATTAAGCAAGAATACATGCTTTTCGCGCAGTTATAAGAGAAAAAGTTTTGACGCTTGTCACAGGGACACTTGTAAAACCGATGTGTTCAGATTTAGCTCGTTTCGGTCTAAAACAGCTTGTTTCGTTGTATTAAGCAAGAATGCATGCTTTTCGCGCAGGTATAAGAGAAAAAGTTTTAAAGGCATGTCACAGGGAGACTTGTAAAACCGATGTGTTCAGATTTACCTCGTTTCGGTCTAAAACAGCTTGTTTCGTTGGACTAAGCACGAATACATGCTTTTCGCGCAGTTATAAGAGAAAAGAAGTTTTGACGCGTATCAGAGAAACACTTGTAAAACCGATGTGTTGATGTCACAGGGACACTTGTAAAACCGATGTGTTGTGATTTAGCTCGTTTCGGTCTAAAACAGCTTGTTTCGCTGTATTAGGCAAGAATACGTGCTTTTCGCGCAGTTATAAGAGAAAAAGTTTTCACGCGTATCAGAGGAACACTTGTAAAACCGATGTGTTGTGATTTAGCTCGTTTCGGTCTAAAACAGCTTGTTTCGCGGTATTAAGCAAGAATATATGCTTTTCGCGCAGTTATATGAGAAAAAGTTTTGACGCGGCTCACAGGGACACTTGTATAACCGATGTGTTCTGATTTAGCTCGTTTCGGTCTAAAACAGCTTGTTTCGTTGTATTAAGCACGAATACATTCTTTTCGCGCAGTTATAAGAGAAAAAGTTTAGACGCGTATCAGAGGAACACTTGTAAAACCGATGTGTTGTGATTTAGCTCGTTTCGGTCTTAAACAGCTTGTTTCGTTGTATTAAGCAAGAATACATGCTTTTCGCGCAGTTATAAGAGAAAAAGATTTGACGCGTATCAGAGGAACACTTGTAAAACCGATGTGTTGAGATTTAGCTCGTTTCGGTCTAAAACAGCTTGTTTCGCTGTATTAAGCAGGAATACATGCTTTTCGCGCAGTTATAAGAGAAAAAGATTTGACGCGTATCAGAGGAACACTTGTAAAACCGATGTGTTCAGGTTTACCTCGTTTCGGTCTAAAACAGCTTGTTTCGTTGGACTAAGCACGAATACATGCTTTTCGCGCAGTTATAAGAGAAAAAAGTTTTGACGCGTATCAGAGGAAAACTTGTAAAACCGATGTGTTGTGATTTAGCTCGTTTCGGTCTAAAACAGCTTGTTTCGCTGTATTAAGCAAGAATACGTGCTTTTCGCGCAGTTATGAGAAAAAGTTTTGACGCGTGTCACAGGGACACGTGTAAAACCGATGTGTTCAGATTTAGCTCGTTTCGGTCTAAAACAGCTTGATTCGTTGTATTAAGCACGAATACATGCTTTTCGCGCAGTTATACGAGAAAAAGTTTTGACGAGTATCACGTGGATACTTGTAAAACCGATGTGTTCAGATTTAGCTCGTTTTGGTATAAAACAGCTTGTTTCGTTGTTTTAAGCACGAATACATGCTTTTCGCGCAGTTATAGAAGAGAAACTTTTGACGCGTATCAGAGGAACACTTGTAAAACCGATGTGTTGTGATTTAGCTCGTTTCGGTCTAAAACAGCTTGTTTCGCTGTATTAAGCAAGAATACGTGCTTTTCGCGCAGTTATAGGAGAAAAAGTTTTGACGCGTGTCACAGGGACACGTGTAAAACCGATGTGTTCAGATTTAGGTCGTTTCGGTCTAAAACAGCTTGATTCGTTGTATTAAGCACGAATACATTCTTTTCGCGCAGTTATAAGAGAAAAAGTTTTGACGAGTATCACGTAGAACACTTGTAATACCGATGTGTTGTGATTTAGCTAGTTTCGGTCTAAAACAGCTTGTTTCGCTGTATTAAGCAAGAATACATGCTTTTCGCGCAGTTATAAGAGAAAAAGTTTTGACGCGTGTCACAGGGACACTTGTAAAACCGGTGTTGAGATTTAGCTCGTTTCGGTCTAAATTTTTCGTTGTATTAAGCACGAATGCATGCTTTACGCGCAGTTATAGAAGAAAAAGTTTTGACGCGTATTAGAGAGGCACTTGTAAAACCGGTGTGTTGTGATTTAGCTCGTTTCGGTCTAAAACAGCTTGTTTCGTTGTATTAAGCACGAATACATGCTTTTCGCGCCGTTATAAGAGAAAAAGTTTTGACGCGTATCAGAGGAACACTTGTAAAACCGATGTGTTGTGATTTAGCTCGTTTCGGTCTAAAACAGCTTGTTTCGCTGTATTAAGCAAGAATACATGCTTTTCGCGCAGTTATAAGTGAAAAAGTTTAGACGCGTATCAGAGGAACACTTGTAAAACCGATGTGTTGTGATTTAGCTCGTTTTGGTCTAAAACAGGTTGTTTCGTTGTATTAAGCAAGAATACATGCTTTTCGCGCAGTTATAAGAGAAAAAGATTTGACGCGTATCAGAGGAACACTTGTAAAACCGATGTGTTGTGATTTAGCTCGTTTCGGTCTAAAACAGCTTGTTTCGCTGTATTAAGCAGGAATACATGCTTTTCGCGCAGTTATAAGAGAAAAAGTTTTAAACGCGTGTCACAGGGACGCTTGAAAAACCGCTGTGTTCAGATTTACCTCGTTTCGGTCTAAAACAGCTTGTTTCGTTGGACTAAGCACGAATACATGCTCTTCGGGCAGTTATAGAGAAAAAGTTTTGACGCGTGTCACACGGAGACTTGTAAAACCGATGTGTTCAGATTTACCTCGTTTCGGTCTAAAACAGCTTGTTTCGTTGGACTAAGCACGAATACATGCTTTTCGCGCAGTTATAAGAGAAAAAATGTTTTGACGCGTATCTGAGAAACACTTGTAAAACCGATGTGTTGATGTCACAGGGACACTTGTAAAACCGATGTGTTGTGATTTAGCTCGTTTCGGTCTAATACAGCTTGTTTCGCTGTATTAGGCAAGAATACGTGCTTTTCGCGCAGTTATAAGAGAAAAAGTTTTGACGCGTGTCACAGGGACACGTGTAAAACCGATGTGTTCAGATTTAGCTCGTTTCGGTCTAAAACAGCTTGATTCGTTGTATTAAACACGAATACTTGCTTTTCGCGCAGTTATAAGAGAAAAAGTTTTGACGCGGGTCACAGGGACACTTGTAAAACCGATGTGTTCTGATTTAGCTCGTTTCGGTCTAAAACAGCTTGTTTCGTTGTATTAAGCACGAATACATGCTTTTCGCGCAGTTATAAGAGAAAAAGTTTAGACGCGTATCAGAGGAACACTTGTAAAACCGATGTGTTGTGATTTAGCTCGTTTCGGTCTTAAACAGCTTGTTTCGTTGTATTAAGCAAGAATACATGCTTTTCGCGCAGTTATAAGAGAAAAAGATTTGACGCGTATCAGAGGAACACTTGTAAAACCGATGTGTTGTGATTTAGCTCGTTTCGGTCTCAAACAGCTTGTTTCGCTGTATTAAGCAGGAATACATGCTTTTCGCGCAGTTATAAGAGAAAAAGTTTTAAAGGCATGTCACAGGGACACTTGTAAAACCGATGTGTTCAGATTTACCTCGTTTCGGTCTAAAACAGCTTGTTTCGTTGGACTAAGCAAGAATACATGCTTTTCGCGCAGTTAAAAGAGAAAAAAGTTTTCACGCGTATCAGAGGAAAACTTGTAAAACCGATGTGTTGTGATTTAGCTCGTTTCGGTCTAAAACAGCTTGTTTCGCTGTATTAAGCAAGAATACGTGCTTTTCGCGCAGTTATGAGAAAAAGTTTTGACGCGTGTCACAGGGACACGTGTAAAACCGATGTGTTCAGATTTAGCTCGTTTCGGTCTAAAACAGCTTGATTCGTTGTATTAAGCACGAATACATGCTTTTCGCGCAGTTATACGAGAAAAAGTTTTGACGAGTATCACGTGGATACTTGTGAAACCGATGTGTTCAGATTTAGCTCGTTTTGGTATAAAACAGCTTGTTTTGTTGTTTTAAGCACGAATACATGCTTTTCGCGCAGTTATAGAAGAAAAACTTTTGACGCGTATCAGAGGAACACTTGTAAAACCGATGTGTTGTGATTTAGCTCGTTTCGGTCTAAAACAGCTTGTTTCGCTGTATTAAGCAAGAATACGTGCTTTTCGCACAGTTATAAGAGAAAAAGTTTTGACGCGTGTCACATCGACACGTGTAAAACCGATGTGTTCAGATTTAGCTCGTTTCGGTCTAAAACAGCTTGATTCGTTGTTTTAAGCACGAATACATGCTTTTCGCGCAGTTATAGAAGAAAAACTTTTGACGAGTATCACGTGGACACTTGTAAAACCGGTGTTGAGATTTAGCTCGTTTCGGTCTAAATGTTTCGTTGTATTAAGCACGAATGCATGCTTTACGCGCAGTTATAGAAGAAAAAGTTTTGACGCGTATTAGAGAGGCACTTGTAAAACCGATGTGTTGTGATTTAGCTCGTTTCGGTCTAAAACAGCTTGTTTCGTTGTATTAAGCACGAATATATGCTTTTCGCGCAGTTATAAGAGAAAAAGTTTTGACGTGTATCAGAAGAACACTTGTAAAACCGATGTGTTGTGATTTAGCTCGTTTCGGTCTAAAACAGCTTGTTTCGCTGTATTAAGCAAGAATACATGCTTTTCGCGCAGTTATAAGAGAAAAAGTTTTGACGCGGGTCACAGGGACACTTGTAAAACCGATGTGTTGTGATTTAGCTCGTTTCGTTCTAAAAGAGCTTGTTTCGCTGTATTAAGCAGGAATACATGCTTTTCGCGCAGTTATAAGAGAAAAAGTATTAAAGGCATGTCACAGGGACACTTGTAAAACCGATGTGTTGTGATTTAGCTCGTTTCGGTCTAAAACAGCTTGTTTCACTGTATTAAGCAAGAAAACGTGCTTTTCGCGCAGTTATAAGAGAAAAAGTTTTGACGCGTGTCACAGGGACACGTGTAAAACCGGTGTGTTCAGGTTTAGCTCGATTCGGTCTAAAACAGCTTGATTCGTTGTATTAAACACGAATACTTGCTTTTCGCGCAGTTATAGAAGAAAAACTTTTGACGAGTATCACGTGGAAAACTTGTAATACCGATGTGTTGTGATTTAGCTAGTTTCGGTCTAAAACAGCTTGTTTCGCTGTATTAAGCAAGAATACATGCTTTTCGCGCAGTTATAAGAGAAAAAGTTTTGACGCGTGTCACAGGGACACTTGTAAAACCGGTGTTGAGATTTAGCTCGTTTCGGTCTAAATGTTTCGTTGTATTAAGCACGAATGCATGCTTTACGCGCAGTTATAAGAGAAAAAGTTTTGACGCGTATCAGAGGAACACTTGTAAAACCGATGTGTTGTGATTTAGCTCGTTTCGGTCTAAAACAGCTTGTTTCGTTGTATTAAGCACGAATACATGCTTTTCGCGCAGTTATAAGAGAAAAAGTTAAGACGCGTATCAGAGGAACACTTGTAAAACCGATGTGTTGTGATTTAGCTCGTTTCGGTCTTAAACAGCTTGTTTCGTTGTATTAAGCAAGAATACATGCTTTTCGCGCAGTTATAAGAGAAAAAGATTTGACGCGTATCAGAGGAACACTTGTAAAACCGATGTGTTGTGATTTAGCTCGTTTTGGTCTAAAACAGCTTGTTTCGCTGTATTAAGCAGGAATACATGCTTTTCGCGCAGTTATAAGAGAAAAAGTTTTAAAGGCATGTCACAGGGACACTTGTAAATCCGATGTGTTCAGATTTACCTCGTTTCAGTCTAAAACAGCTTGTTTCGTTGGACTAAGCACGAATACATGCTTTTCGCGCAGTTATAAGAGAAAAAGTTTTGACGAGTATCACGTGGAACACTTGTAATACCGATGTGTTGTGATTTAGCTAGTTTCGGTCTAAAACAGCTTGTTTCGCTGTATTAAGCAAGAATACATGCTTTTCGCGCAGTTATAGGAGAAAAAGTTTTGACGCGTGTCACAGGGACACTTGTAAAACCGGTGTTGAGATTTAGCTCGTTTCGGTGTAAATGTTTCGTTGTATTAAGCACGAATGCATGCTTTACGCGCAGTTATAAGAGAAAAAGTTTTGACGCGTATCAGAGGAACACTTGTAAAACCGATGTGTTGTGATTTAGCTCGTTTCGGTCTAAAACAGCTTGTTTCGCTGTATTAAGCAAGAATACATGCTTTTCGCGCAGTTATAAGAAAAAAAGTCTTGACGCGGGTCACAGGGACACTTGTAAAACCGATGTGTTGTGATTTAGCTCGTTTCGGTCTAAAACAGCTTGTTTCGTTGTATTAGCACGAATACATGCTTTTCGCGCACTTATAAGTGAAAAAGTTTTGACGCGTATCAGAGGAACACTTGTAAAACCGATGTTTTGTGATTTAGCTCGTTTCGGTCTAAAACAGCTTGTTTCGCTGTAATAAGCAAGAATACATGCTCTTCGCGCAGTTATAAGAGAAAAAGTTTTGACGCGGGTCACAGGGACACTTGTAAAACCGATGTGTTCTGATTTAGCTCGTTTTGGTCTAAAACAGCTTGTTTCGTTGTATTAAGCACGAATACATGCTTTTCGCGCAGTTATAAGAGAAAAAGTTTTGACGCGTATCAGAGGAACACTTGTAAAACCGATGTGTTGTGATTTAGCTCGTTTCGGTCTAAAACAGCTTGTTTCGCTGTATTAAGCAAGAATACGTGCTTTTCGTGCAGTTATAAGAGAAAACGTTTAGACGCGTATCAGAGGAACACTTGTAAAACCGATGTGTTGTGATTTAGCTTGTTTCGTTGTATTAAGCACGAATACATGCTTTTCGCGCAAAGAGAAAAAGTTTTGACGCGTATCAGAGGAACACTTGTAAAACCGATGTGTTGTGATTTAGCTCGTTTCGGTCTAAAACAGCTTGTTTCGCTGTATTAAGCAAGAATACATGCTTTTCGCGCACTTATATGAGAAAAAGTTTTGACGCGTGTCACAGGGACACTTGTAAAACCGATGAGTTTAGATTTAGCTCGTTTCGGTCTAAAACAGCTTTTTTCGTTGTATTAAGCACGAATACATCCTTTTCGCGCAGTTATAAGAGAAATAGTTTAGACGCGTATCAGAGGAACACTTGTAAAACCGATGTGGTGTGATTTAGCTCGTTTCGGTCTAAAACAGCTTGTTTCGTTGTTTTAAGCACGAATACATGCTTTTCGCGCAGTTATAGAAGAAAAAGTTTTGACGCGTATTAGAGTGACACTTTTAAAACTGATGTGTTCAGATTTAGCTCATCTCGGTCTAAAACAGCTTGTTTCGTTGAATTAAGCACGAATACATGCTTTTTGCGCAGTTATAAGAGAAAAAGTTTTGACGCGTATCAGAGGAACACTTGTAAAACCGATGTGTGGTGATTTAGCACTTTTCGGTCTAAAACAGCTTGTTTTAATATTAAGCAAGACTACGTGCTTTTCGCGCAGTAATAAGAGAAAAAGTTTTGACGCGTGTCACAGGGACACTCGTAAAACCGATGTGTTCAGATTTACCTCGTTTCGTTCCAAAACAGCTTGTTTCGTTGGACTAAGCACGAATACATGCTTTTCGCGCAGTTATAAGAGAAAAAAGTTTTGACGCGTATGACATGGACACTTGTAAAACCGATGTGTTCAGATCTAGCTCGTTTTGGTCTAAAACAGCTTATTTCGTTGTAGTAAGCACGAATACATGCTTTTCGCGCAGTTATAGAAGAAAAGTTTTGACGCGTAAGAGAGGAACACTTGTAAAACCGGTGTGTTGTGATTTAGCTCGTTTCGGTCTAAAACAGCTTGTTTCGTTGTATTAAGCACGAATACATGCTTTTCGCGCAGTTATAAGAGAAAAAGTTTTGACGTGTATCAGAAGAACACTTGTAAAACCGATGTGTTGTGATTTAGCTCGTTTCGGTCTAAAACAGCTTGTTTCGCTGTATTAAGCAAGAATACATGCTTTTCGCGCAGTTATAAGAGAAAAAGTTTTGACGCGGGTCACAGGGACACTTGTAAAACCGATGTGTTGTGATTTAGCTCGTTTCGGTCTAAAAGAGCTTGTTTCGCTGTATTAAGCAGGAATACATGCTTTTCGCGCAGTTATAAGAGAAAAAGTATTAAAGGCATGTCACAGGGACACTTTTAAAACCGATGTGTTGTGATTTAGCTCGTTTCGGTCTAAAACAGCTTGTTTCACTGTATTAAGCAAGAATACGTGCTTTTCGCGCAGTTATAAGAGAAAAAGTTTTGACGCGTGTCACAGGGACACGTGTAAAACCGATGTGTTCAGATTTAGCTCGTTTCGGTCTAAAACAGCTTGATTCGTTGTATTAAACACGAATACTTGCTTTTCGCGCAGTTATAAAAGAAAAAGTTTTGACGCGTATCAGAGGAACACTTGTAAAACCGATGTGTTGTGATTTAGCTCGTTTCGGTCTAAAACAGCTTGTTTCGTTGTATTAAGCACGAATACATGCTTTTCGCGCAGTTATAAGAGAAAAAGTTAAGACGCGTATCAGAGGAACACTTGTAAAACCGATGTGTTGTGATTTAGCTCGTTTCGGTCTTAAACAGCTTGTTTCGTTGTATTAAGCAAGAATACATGCTTTTCGCGCAGTTATAAGAGAAAAAGATTTGACGTGTATCAGAGGAACACTTGTAAAACCGATGTGTTGTGATTTAGCTCGTTTTGGTCTAAAACAGCTTGTTTCGCTGTATTAGGCAAGAATACATGCTTTTCGCGCAGTTATAGGAGAAAAAGTTTTGACGCGTGTCACAGGGACACTTGTAAAACCGGTGTTGAGATTTAGCTCGTTTCGGTGTAAATGTTTCGTTGTATTAAGCACGAATGCATGCTTTACGCGCAGTTATAGAAGAAAAAGTTTTGACGCGTATTAGAGAGGCACTTGTAAAACCGATGTGTTGTGATTTAGCTCGTTTCCGTCTAAAACAGCTTGTTTCGTTGTATTAAGCACGAATACATGCTTTTCGCGCAGTTATAAGAGAAAAAGTTTTGACGCGTATCAGAGGAACACTTGTAAAACCGATGTGTTGTGATTTAGCTCGTTTCGGTCTAAAACAGCTTGTTTCGTTGTATTAAGCACGAATACATGCTTTTCGCGCAGTTATAAGAGAAAAAGTTTTGACGCGTATCAGAGGAACACTTGTAAAACCGATGTGTTGTGATTTAGCTCGTTTCGGTCTAAAACAGCTTGTTTCGCTGTATTAAGCAAGAATACATGCTTTTCGCGCAGTTATAAGAAAAAAAGTCTTGACGCGGGTCACAGGGACACTTGTAAAACCGATGTGTTGTGATTTAGCTCGTTTCGGTCTAAAACAGCTTGTTTCGTTGTATTAGCACGAATACATGCTTTTCGCGCACTTATAAGTGAAAAAGTTTTGACGCGTATCAGAGGAACACTTGTAAAACCGATGTTTTGTGATTTAGCTCGTTTCGGTCTAAAACAGCTTGTTTCGCTGTAATAAGGAAGAATACATGCTTTTCGCGCAGTTATAAGAGAAAAAGTTTTGACGCGTGTCACAGGGACACTTGTAAAACCGATGTGTTTAGATTTAGCTCGTTTCGGTCTAAAACAGCTTGTTTCGTTGTATTAAGCACGAATACATGCTTTTCGCGCAGTTATAAGAGAAATAGTTTAGACGCGTATCAGAGGAACACTTGTAAAACCGATGTGTTGTGATTTAGCTCGTTTCGGTCTAAAACAGCTTGTTTCGTTGTTTTAAGCACGAATACATGCTTTTCGCGCAGTTATAGAAGAAAAAGTTTTGACGCGTATTAGAGTGACACTTTTAAAACTGGTGTGTTCAGATTTAGCTCATCTCGGTCTAAAACAGCTTGTTTCTTTGAATTAAGCACGAATACATGCTTTTTGCGCAGTTATAAGAGAAAAAGTTTTGACGCGTATCAGAGGAACACTTGTAAAACCGATGTGTGGTGATTTAGCACTTTTCGGTCTAAAACAGCTTGTTTTATTATTAAGCAAGAATACGTGCTTTTCGCGCAGTAATAAGAGAAAAAGTTTTGACGCGTGTCACAGGGACACTCGTAAAACCGATGTGTTCAGATTTACCTCGTTTCGTTCCAAAACAGCTTGTTTCGTTGGACTAAGCACGAATACATGCTTTTCGCGCAGTTATAAGAGAAAAAAGTTTTGACGCGTATGACATGGACACTGTAAAACCGATGTGTTCAGATCTAGCTCGTTTTGGTCTAAAACAGCTTATTTCGTTGTAGTAAGCACGAATACATGCTTTTCGCGCAGTTATAGAAGAAAAGTTTTGACGCGTATCAGAGGAACACTTGTAAAACCGGTGTGTTGTGATTTAGCTCGTTTCGGTCTAAAACAGCTTGTTTCGCTGTATTAAGCAAGAATACACGCTTTTCGCGCAGTTATAAGAGAAAAAGTTTTGACGCGTGTCACAGGGACACTTGTAAAACCGATGTGTTCAGATTTAGCTCGTTTCGGTCTAAAACAGCTTGTTTCGTCGTATTAAGCAAGAATACATGCTTTTCGCGCAGTTATAAGAGAAAAAGTTTAGACGCGTATTAGAGGAACACTTGTAAAACCGATGTGTTGTGATTTAGCTCGTTTCGGTCTAAAACAGCTTGTTTCGTTGTATTAAGCAAGAACACATGCTTTTCGCGCAGTTATAAGAGAAAAAGTTTTGACGCGTATCACAGGAACACTTGTAAAACCGATATGTTCAGATTTAGCTCGTTTCGTTCTAAAACAGGTTGTTTCGTTGAACTAAGCACGAATACATGCTTTTCGCGCAGTTATAAGAGAAAAAAGTTTTGACGCGTATCAGAGGAACACTTGTAAAACCGATGTGTTGTGATTTAGCTCGTTTCGGTCTAAAACAGCTTGTTTCGCTGTATTAAGCAAGAATACGTGCTTTTCGCGCAGTTATGAGAAAAAGTTTTGACGCGTGTCACAGGGACACGTGTAAAACCGACGTGTTCAGATTTAGCTCGTTTCGGTCTAAAACAGGTTGATTCGTTGTATTCGCGCAGTTACAAGAGAAAAAGTTTTGACGAGTATCACGTGGATACTTGTAAAACCGATGTGTTCAGATACAGCTCGTTTTGGTATAAAACAGCGTGTTTCGTTGTTTTAAGCACGAATACATGCTTTTCGCGCAGTTATAGAAGAAAAAGTTTTGACGCGTATTAGAGGGACAATTTTAAAACTGATGTGTTCAGATTTAGCTCATCTCGGTCTAAAACAGCTTGTTTTGTTGTATTAAGCACGAATACATGCTTTTCGCGCAGTTATAAGAGAAAAAGTTTTGACGCGTATCAGAGGAACACTTGCAAAACCGATGTGTGGTGATTTAGCTCTTTTCGGTCTAAAACAGCTTGTTTCGTATTATTAAGCAAGAATACGTGCTTTTCGCGCAGTAATAAGAGAAAAAGAGTTGACACGTGTCACAGGGACACTCGTAAAACCGATGTGTTCAGATTTACATCGTTTCGGTCTAAAACAGCTTGTTTCGTTGGACTAAGCACGAATACATGCTTTTCGCGCAGTTATAAGAGAAGAAAGTTTTGACGCGTATCAGAGGAACACTTGTAAAACCGGTGTGTTGTGATTTAGCTCGTTTTGGTCTAAAACAGCTTGTTTCGCTGTATTAAGCAAGAATACATGCTTTTCGCGCAGTTATAAGAGAAAAAGTTTTGACGCGTGTCACAGCGACACTTGTAAAACCGATGTGTTCAGATTTACCTCGTTTCGGTCTAAAACAGCTTGTTTCGCTGTATTAAGCACGAATACATGCTTTTCGTGCAGTTATAAGAGAAAAAGTTTTTACGCGTATCAGAGAAACACTTGTAAAACCGATGTGTTGTGACTTAGCTCGTTTCGGTGTAAAACAGCTGGTTTCGTTGTATTAAGCACGAATACATGCTTTACGCGCAGTTATAGAAGGAAAAGTCTTGACGCGTATTAGAGAGACACTTGTAAAACCGATGTGTTGTGATTTAGCTCGTTTCGGTCTAAAACAGCTTGTTTCGTTGTATTAGCACGAATACATGCTTTTCGCGCACTTATAAGAGAAAAAGTTTTGACGCGTATCAGAGGAACACTTGTAAAACCGATGTGTTCTGATTTAGCTCGTTTCGGTCTAAAACAGCTTGTTTCGCTGTATTAAGCAATAATACATGCTTTTCGCGCAGTTATAAGAGAAAAAGTTTTGACGCGTGTCACAGGGACACTTGTAAAACCGATGTGTTTAGATTTAGCTCGTTTCGGTCTAAAACAGCTTGTTTCGTTGTATTAAGCATGAATACATGCTTTTCGCGCAGTTATATTTGAAGAAGTTTAGACGCGTATCAGAGGAACACTTGTAAAACCGATGTGTTGCGATTTAGCTCATCTCGGTCTAAAACAGCTTGTTTCGTTGTATTAAGCACGAATACATGCTTTTCGCGCAGTTATAAGAGAAAAAGTTTTGACGCGTATCAGAGGAACACTTGTAAAACCGATGTGTTGTGATTTAGGTCGTTTCGGTCTAAAACAGCTTGTTTCGCTGTATTAAGCAATAATACATGCTTTTCGCGCAGTTATAAGAGAAAAAGTTTTGACGCGTGTCACAGGGACACTTGTAAAATCGATGTGTTTAGATTTAGCTCGTTTCGGTCTAAAACAGCTTGTTTCGTTGTATTAAGCATGAATACATGCTTTTCGCGCAGTTATAGTTGAAGAAGTTTAGACGCGTATCAGAGGAACACTTTTAAAACCGATGTGTTGTGATTTAGCTCATCTCGGTCTAAAACAGCTTGTTTCGTTGTATTAAGCACGAATACATGCTTTTCGCGCAGTTATAAGAGAAAAAGTTTTGTCGCGTATCAGAGGAACACTTGTAAAACCGATGTGTTGTGATTTAGCTCTTTTCGGTCTATAACAGCTTGTTTCGTATTATTAAGCAAGAATACGTGCTTTTCGCGCAGTAATAAGAGAAAAAGTTTTGACGCGTGTCACAGGGACTCTCGTAAAACCGATGTGTTCAGATTTACCTCGTTTCGGTCTAAAGCAGCTTGTTTCGTTGGATTAAGCACGAATACATGCTTTTCGCGCAGTTATAAGAGAAAAAAGTTATGACGCGTATCACATGGACACTTGTAAAACCGGTGTGTTGTGATTTAGCTCGTTTCGGTCTAAAACAGCTTGTTTCGTTGTATTAGCACGAATACATGCTTTTCGCGCACTTATAAGTGAAAAAGTTTTGACGCGTATCAGAGGAACACTTGTAAAACCGATGTGTTGTGATTTAGCTCGTTTCGGTCTAAAACAGCTTGTTTCGCTGTAATAAGCAAGAATACATGCTTTTCGCGCACTTATAAGAGAAAAAGTTTTGACGCGTGTCACAGGGACACTTGTAAAACCGATGTGTTTAGATTTAGCTCGTTTCGGTCTAAAACAGCTTGTTTCGTTGTATTAAGCACGAATACATGCTTTTCGCGCAGTTATAAGAGAAAAAGTTTAGACGCGTATCAGAGGAACACTTGTAAAACCGGTGTGTTGTGATTTAGCTCGTTTTGGTCTAAAACAGCTTGTTTCGCTGTATTAAGCAAGAATACATGCTTTTCGCGCAGTTATAAGAGAAAAAGTTTTGACGCGTGTCACAGCGACACTTGTAAAACCGATGTGTTCAGATTTACCTCGTTTCGGTCTAAAACAGCTTGTTTCGCTGTATTAAGCACGAATACATGCTTTTCGTGCAGTTATAAGAGAAAAAGTTTTTACGCGTATCAGAGAAACACTTGTAAAACCGATGTGTTGTGACTTAGCTCGTTTCGGTGTAAAACAGCTGGTTTCGTTGTATTAAGCACGAATACATGCTTTACGCGCAGTTATAGAAGGAAAAGTCTTGACGCGTATTAGAGAGACACTTGTAAAACCGATGTGTTGTGATTTAGCTCGTTTCGGTCTAAAACAGCTTGTTTCGTTGTATTAGCACGAATACATGCTTTTCGCGCACTTATAAGAGAAAAAGTTTTGACGCGTATCAGAGGAACACTTGTAAAACCGATGTGTTCTGATTTAGCTCGTTTCGGTCTAAAACAGCTTGTTTCGCTGTATTAAGCAATAATACATGCTTTTCGCGCAGTTATAAGAGAAAAAGTTTTGACGCGTGTCACAGGGACACTTGTAAAACCGATGTGTTTAGATTTAGCTCGTTTCGGTCTAAAACAGCTTGTTTCGTTGTATTAAGCATGAATACATGCTTTTCGCGCAGTTATATTTGAAGAAGTTTAGACGCGTATCAGAGGAACACTTGTAAAACCGATGTGTTGCGATTTAGCTCATCTCGGTCTAAAACAGCTTGTTTCGTTGTATTAAGCACGAATACATGCTTTTCGCGCAGTTATAAGAGAAAAAGTTTTGACGCGTATCAGAGGAACACTTGTAAAACCGATGTGTTGTGATTTAGGTCGTTTCGGTCTAAAACAGCTTGTTTCGCTGTATTAAGCAATAATACATGCTTTTCGCGCAGTTATAAGAGAAAAAGTTTTGACGCGTGTCACAGGGACACTTGTAAAATCGATGTGTTTAGATTTAGCTCGTTTCGGTCTAAAACAGCTTGTTTCGTTGTATTAAGCATGAATACATGCTTTTCGCGCAGTTATAGTTGAAGAAGTTTAGACGCGTATCAGAGGAACACTTTTAAAACCGATGTGTTGTGATTTAGCTCATCTCGGTCTAAAACAGCTTGTTTCGTTGTATTAAGCACGAATACATGCTTTTCGCGCAGTTATAAGAGAAAAAGTTTTGTCGCGTATCAGAGGAACACTTGTAAAACCGATGTGTTGTGATTTAGCTCTTTTCGGTCTATAACAGCTTGTTTCGTATTATTAAGCAAGAATACGTGCTTTTCGCGCAGTAATAAGAGAAAAAGTTTTGACGCGTGTCACAGGGACTCTCGTAAAACCGATGTGTTCAGATTTACCTCGTTTCGGTCTAAAGCAGCTTGTTTCGTTGGATTAAGCACGAATACATGCTTTTCGCGCAGTTATAAGAGAAAAAAGTTATGACGCGTATCACATGGACACTTGTAAAACCGGTGTGTTGTGATTTAGCTCGTTTCGGTCTAAAACAGCTTGTTTCGTTGTATTAGCACGAATACATGCTTTTCGCGCACTTATAAGTGAAAAAGTTTTGACGCGTATCAGAGGAACACTTGTAAAACCGATGTGTTGTGATTTAGCTCGTTTCGGTCTAAAACAGCTTGTTTCGCTGTAATAAGCAAGAATACATGCTTTTCGCGCAGTTATAAGAGAAAAAGTTTTGACGCGTGTCACAGGGACACTTGTAAAACCGATGTGTTTAGATTTAGCTCGTTTCGGTCTAAAACAGCTTGTTTCGTTGTATTAAGCACGAATACATGCTTTTCGCGCAGTTATAAGAGAAAAAGTTTAGACGCGTATCAGAGGAACACTTGTAAAACCGATGTGTTGTGATTTAGCTCCTTTCGGTCTAAAACAGCTTGTTTCGTTGTATTATGCAAGAATACATGCTTTTCGCGCAGTTATAAGAGAAAAAGTTTTGACGCGTGTCACAGGGACACTCGTAAAACCGATGTGTTCAGATTTACCTCGTTTCGTTCCAAAACAGCTTGTTTCGCTGTATTAAGCAAGAATACATGCTTTTCGCGCAGTTATCAGAGAAAAAGTTTTGACGCGTGTCACAGGGACACTTGTAAAACCGATGTGTTCAGATTTAGCTCGTTTCGTTCTAAAACAGGTTGTTTCGTTGAACTAAGCACGAATACATGCTTTTCGCGCAGTTATAAGAGAAAAAGTTTTGTCGCGTATCAGAGGAACACTTGTAAAACCGATGTGTTGTGATTTAGCTCTTTTCGGTCTATAACAGCTTGTTTCGTATTATTAAGCAAGAATACGTGCTTTTCGCGCAGTAATAAGAGAAAAAGTTTTGACGCGTGTCACAGGGACTCTCGTAAAACCGATGTGTTCAGATTTACCTCGTTTCGGTCTAAAGCAGCTTGTTTCGTTGGATTAAGCACGAATACATGCTTTTCGCGCAGTTATAAGAGAAAAAAGTTATGACGCGTATCACATGGACACTTGTAAAACCGGTGTGTTGTGATTTAGCTCGTTTCGGTCTAAAACAGCTTGTTTCGTTGTATTAGCACGAATACATGCTTTTCGCGCACTTATAAGTGAAAAAGTTTTGACGCGTATCAGAGGAACACTTGTAAAACCGATGTGTTGTGATTTAGCTCGTTTCGGTCTAAAACAGCTTGTTTCGCTGTAATAAGCAAGAATACATGCTTTTCGCGCAGTTATAAGAGAAAAAGTTTTGACGCGTGTCACAGGGACACTTGTAAAACCGATGTGTTTAGATTTAGCTCGTTTCGGTCTAAAACAGCTTGTTTCGTTGTATTAAGCACGAATACATGCTTTTCGCGCAGTTATAAGAGAAAAAGTTTAGACGCGTATCAGAGGAACACTTGTAAAACCGATGTGTTGTGATTTAGCTCCTTTCGGTCTAAAACAGCTTGTTTCGTTGTATTATGCAAGAATACATGCTTTTCGCGCAGTTATAAGAGAAAAAGTTTTGACGCGTGTCACAGGGACACTCGTAAAACCGATGTGTTCAGATTTACCTCGTTTCGTTCCAAAACAGCTTGTTTCGCTGTATTAAGCAAGAATACATGCTTTTCGCGCAGTTATCAGAGAAAAAGTTTTGACGCGTGTCACAGGGACACTTGTAAAACCGATGTGTTCAGATTTAGCTCGTTTCGTTCTAAAACAGGTTGTTTCGTTGAACTAAGCACGAATACATGCTTTTCGCGCAGTTATAAGAGAAAAAAGTTTTGACGCGTATCAGAGGAACACTTGTAAAACCGATGTGTAGTGATTTAGCTCGTTTCGGTCTAAAACAGCTTGTTTCGCTGTATTAAGCAAGAATACGTGCTTTTCGCGCAGTTATGAGAAAAAGTTTTGACGCGTGTCACAGGGACACGTGTAAAACCGACGTGTTCAGATTTAGCTCGTTTCGGTCTAAAACAGGTTGATTCGTTGTATTCGCGCAGTTACAAGAGAAAATGTTTGGACGAGTATCACGTGGATACTTGTAAAACCGATGTGTTCAGATACAGCTCGTTTTGGTATAAAACAGCTTGTTTCGTTGTTTTAAGCACGAATAAATGCTTTTCGCGCAGATATAGAAGAAAACGTTTTGACGCGTATTAGAGGGACAATTTTAAAACTGATGTGTTCAGATTTAGCTCATCTCGGTCTAAAACAGCTTGTTTCGTTGTATTAAGCAAGAATACATGCTTTTCGCGCAGTTATAAGAGAAAAAGTTTTGACGCGTATCAGAGGAACACTTGCAAAACCGATGTGTGGTGATTTAGCTCTTTTCTGTCTAAAACAGCTTGTTTCGTATTATTAAGCAAGAATACGTGCTTTTCGCGCAGTAATAAGAGAAAAAGTTTTGACGCGTGTCACAGGGACACTCGTAAAACCGATGTGTTCAGATTTACATCGTTTCGGTCTAAAACAGCTTATTTCGTTGTATTAAGCACGAATACATGCTTTACGCGCAGTTATAGAAGAAAAAGTCTTGACGCGTATTAGAGAGACACTTGTAAAACTGATGTGTTGTGATTTAGCTCGTTTCGGTCTAAAACAGCTTGCTTCGTTGTATTAGCACGAATACATGCTTTTCGCGCACTTATAAGAGAAAAAGTTTTGACGCGTATCAGAGGAACACTAGTAAAACCGATGTGTTGTGATTTAGCTCGTTTCGGTCTAAAACAGCTTGTTTCGCTGTATTAAGCAATATTACTTGCTTTTCGCGCAGTTATAAGAGAAAAAGTTTTGACGCGTGTCACAGGGACACTTGTAAAACCGATGTGTTTAGATTTAGCTCGTTTCGGTCTAAAACAGCTTGTTTCGTTGTATTAAGCATGAATACATGCTTTTCGCGCAGTTATAGTTGAAGAAGTTTAGACGCGTATCAGAGGAACACTTGTAAAACCGATGTGTTGTGATTTAGCTCATCTCGGTCTAAAAAAGCTTGTTTCGTTGTATTAAGCACGAATACATGCTTTTCGCGCAGTTATAAGAGAAAAAGTTTTGTCGCGTATCAGAGGAACACTTGTAAAACCGATGTGTTGTGATTTAGCTCTTTTCGGTCTATAACAGCTTGTTTCGTATTATTAAGCAAGAATACGTGCTTTTCGCGCAGTAATAAGAGAAAAAGTTTTGACGCGTGTCACAGGGACACTTGTAAAACCGGTGTTCAGATCTAGCTCGCTTTGGTCTAAAACAGCTTGTTTCGTTGTGTTAAGCACGAATACAATCTTTTCGCGCAGTTATAGGAGAAAAAGTCTTGACGCGTATCACATGGACACTTTTAAAACCGATGCGTTCAGATTTAGCTCGTTTCGCTCTAAAACAGCTTGTTTCGTTGTATTAAGCACGAATACATGCTTTTCGCGCAGTTATAAGAGAAAAAGTTTTGACGCGTATCAGAGGAACACTTGTGAAACCGATGTGTTGTGATTTAGCTCGTTTCGGTCTAAAACAGCTTGTTTCGCTGTATTAACCAAGAATACATGCTTTTCGCGCAGTTATAAGAGAAAAAGTTTTGACGCGTGTCACAGGGACACTTGTAAAACCGATGTGTTCAGATTTAGCTCGTTTCGGTCTAAAACAGCTTGTTTGGTTGTATTAAGCAGGAATACATGTTTTTCGCGCAGTTATAAGAGAAAAAGTTTTAAATACATGTCACAGGGACACTTGTAAAACCGATGTGTTCAGATTTACCTCGTTTCGGTCTAAAACAGCTTGTTTCGTTGGACTAAGCACGAATACATGCTTTTCGCGCAGTTATAAGAGAAAAAGTTTTGACGCGTATCAGAGGAACACTTGTAAAACCGATGTGTTGTGATTTAGCTCGTTTCGGTCTAAAACAGCTTGTTTCGCTGTATTAAGCAGGAATACATGCTTTTCGCGCAGTTATAAGAGAAAACGTTTTACAGGCATGTCAGAGGGACACTTGTAAAACCGATGTGTTGTGATTTAGCTCGTTTCGGTCTAAAACAGCATGTTTCGCTGTATTAAGCAAGAATACATGCTTTTCGCGCAGTTATAAAAGAAAAAGTTTTGACGAGTATCACGTGGAACACTTGTAATACCGATGTGTTGTGATTTGGCTCGTTTCGGTCTAAAACAGCTTGATTCGTTGTATTAGGCACGAATACATGCTTTTCGCGCAGTTATAAGAGAAAAAGTTTTGACGCGTATCACATGGACACTTGTAAAACCGGTGTGTTGTGATTTAGATCGTTTCGGTCTAAAACAGCTTGTTTCGTTGTATTAGCACGAATACATGCTTTTCGCGCACTTATGAGTGAAAAAGTTTTGACGCGTATCAGAGGAACACTTGTAAAACCGATGTGTTGTGATTTAGCTCGTTTCGGTCTAAAACAGCTTGTTTCGCTGTAATAAGCAAGAATATATGCTTTTCGCGCAGTTATAAGAGAAAAAGTTTTTACGCGTGTCACAGGGACACTTGTAAAACCGATGTGTTTAGATTTAGCTCGTTTCGGTCTAAAACAGCTTGTTTCGTTGTATTAAGCACGAATACATGCTTTTCGCGCAGTTATAAGAGAAATAGTTTAGACGCGTATCAGAGGAACACTTGTAAAACCGATGTGTTGTGATTTAGCTCGTTTCGGTCTAAAACAGCTTGTTTCGCTGTATTAAGCAAGAATACTTGCTCTTCGCGCAGTTATAAGAGAAAAAGTTTTGACGCGTGTCACAGGGACACGTGTTCAGATTTAGCTCGTTTCGGTCTAAAACAGCTGGTTTCGTTGTATTAAGCACGAATACATGTTTTACGCGCAGGTATAGAAGAAAACGTTTTGACGCGTATTAGAGAGACACTTGTAAAACCGATGTGTTGTGATTTAGCTCATTTCGGTCTAAAACAGCTTGTTTCGTTGTATTAGCACGAATACATGCTTTTCGCGCACTTATAAGAGAAAAAGTTTTGACGCGTATCAGAGGAACACTTGTAAAACCGATGTGTTGTGATTTAGCTCGTTTCGGTCTAAAACAGCTTGTTTCGCTGTATTAAGCAATAATGCATGCTTTTCGCGCAGTTATAAGTGAAAAAGTTTAGACGCGTATCAGAGGAACACTTGTAAAACCGATGTGTTGTGATTTAGCTCGTTTCGGTCTAAAACAGGTTGTTTCGTTGTATTAAGCAAGAATACATGCTTTTCGCTCAGTTATAAGACAAAAAGATTTGACGCGTATCAGAGGAACACTTGTAAAACCGATGTGTTGTGATTTAGCTCGTTTCGGTCTAAAACAGCTTGTTTCGCTGTATTAAGCAGGAATACATGCTTTTCGCGCAGTTATAAGAGAAAAAGTTTTAAACGCGTGTCACAGGGACACTTGAAAAACCGATGTGTTCAGATTTACCTCGTTTCGGTCTAAAACAGCTTGTTTCGTTGGACTAAGCACGAATACATGCTCTTCGCGCAGTTATAAGAGAAAAAGTTTTGACGCGTGTCACAGGGATACTTGTAAAACCGATGTGTTCAGATTTAGCTCGTTTCGGTCTAAAACAGCTTGTTTTGTTGTATTAAGCAGGAATATATGCTTTTCGCGCAGTTATAAGAGAAAAAGTTTAGACGCGTATCAGAGGAACACTTGTAAAACCGATGTGTTGTGATTTAGTTCGTTTCGGTCTAAAACAGCGTGTTTCGCTGTATTAAGCAAGAATACATGCTTTTCGCGCAGTTATAAGAGAAAATGTTTTGACGCGTGTCACAGGGACACTTTTAATACCGATGTGTTCAGATTTAGCTCGTTTCGGTCTAAAACAGCTTGTTTCGTTGTATTAAGCACGAATACAAGCTTTTCGCGGAGTTATAAGAGAAAAAGCTTTGACGCGTATCAGAGGAAAACTTGTAAATCCGATGTGTTGCGATTTAGCTCGTTTCGGTCTAAAACAGCATGTTTCGCTGTATTAAGCAAGAATACATGCTTTTCGCGCAGTTATAAGAGAAAAAGTTTTGACGCGTATCAGAGGAACACTTGTAAAACCGATGTGTTGTGATTTAGCTCGTTTCGGTCTAAAACAGCTTGTTTCGCTGTATTAAGCAAGAATACATGCTTTTCGCGCAGTTATATGAGAAAAAGTTTTGACGCGTGTCACAGGGACACTTGTAAATCCGATATGTTCAGATTTAGCTCGTTTCGGTCTAAAACAGCTTGTGTCGTTGTATTAAGCACGAATACATGCTTTACTCGCAGTTATAGAAGAAAAAGCTTTGACGCGTATTAGAGAGACACTTGTAAAACCGATGTGTTGTGATTTAGCTCGTTTCGGTCTAAAACAGCTTGTTTCGTTGTATTAAGCACGAATACATGCTTTTCGCGCAGTTATAAGAGAAAAAGTTTTGACGCGTATCAGAGGAACACTTGTAAAACCGATGTGTTGTGATTTAGCTCGTTTCGGTCTAAAACAGCTTGTTTCGCTGTATTAACCAAGAATACATGCTTTTCGCGCAGTTATAAGAGAAAAAGTTTTGACGCGTGTCACAGGGACACTTGTAAAACCGATGTGTTCAGATTTAGCTCGTTTCGGTCCAAAACAGCTTGTTTCGTTGTATTAAGCAGGAATACATGCTTTTCGCGCAGTTATAAGAGAAAAAGTTTTAAATACATGTCACAGGGACACTTGTAAAACCGATGTGTTCAGATTTACCTCGTTTCGGTCTAAAACAGCTTGTTTCGTTGGACTAAGCACGAATACATGCTTTTCGCGCAGTTATAAGAGAAAAAGTTTTGACGCGTATCAGAGGAACACTTGTAAAACCGATGTGTTGTGATTTAGCTCGTTTCGGTCTAAAACAGCTTGTTTCGCTGTATTAAGCAGGAATACATGCTTTTCGCGCAGTTATAAGAGAAAACGTTTTACAGGCATGTCAGAGGGACACTTGTAAAACCGATGTGTTGTGATTTAGCTCGTTTCGGTCTAAAACAGCATGTTTCGCTGTATTAAGCAAGAATACATGCTTTTCGCGCAGTTATAAAAGAAAAAGTTTTGACGAGTATCACGTGGAACACTTGTAATACCGATGTGTTGTGATTTGGCTCGTTTCGGTCTAAAACAGCTTGATTCGTTGTATTAGGCACGAATACATGCTTTTCGCGCAGTTATAAGAGAAAAAGTTTTGACGTGTATCACATGGACACTTGTAAAACCGGTGTGTTGTGATTTAGCTCGTTTCGGTCTAAAACAGCTTGTTTCGTTGTATTAGCACGAATACATGCTTTTCGCGCACTTATGAGTGAAAAAGTTTTGACGCGTATCAGAGGAACACTTGTAAAACCGATGTGTTGTGATTTAGCTCGTTTCGGTCTAAAACAGCTTGTTTCGCTGTAATAAGCAAGAATATATGCTTTTCGCGCAGTTATAAGAGAAAAAGTTTTGACGCGTGTCACAGGGACACTTGTAAAACCGATGTGTTTAGATTTAGCTCGTTTCGGTCTAAAACAGCTTGTTTCGTTGTATTAAGCACGAATACATGCTTTTCGCGCAGTTATAAGAGAAATAGTTTAGACGCGTATCAGAGGAACACTTGTAAAACCGATGTGTTGTGATTTAGCTCGTTTCGGTCTAAAACAGCTTGTTTCGCTGTATTAAGCAAGAATACTTGCTTTTCGCGCAGTTAAAAGAGAAAAAGTTTTGACGCGTGTCACAGGGACACTTGTGTTCAGATTTAGCTCGTTTCGGTCTAAAACAGCTGGTTTCGTTGTATTAAGCACGAATACATGTTTTACGCGCAGTTATAGAAGAAAAAGTTTTGACGCGTATTAGAGAGACACTTGTAAAACCGATGTGTTGTGATTTAGCTCATTTCGGTCTAAAACAGCTTGTTTCGTTGTATTAGCACGAATACATGCTTTTCGCGCACTTATAAGAGAAAAAGTTTTGACGCGTATCAGAGGAACACTTGTAAAACCGATGTGTTGTGATTTAGCTCGTTTCGGTCTAAAACAGCTTGTTTCGCTGTATTAAGCAAGAATGCATGCTTTTCGCGCAGTTATAAGTGAAAAAGTTTAGACGCGTATCAGAGGAACCCTTGTAAAACCGATGTGTTGTGATTTAGCTCGTTTCGCTCTAAAACAGGTTGTTTCGTTGTATTAAGCAAGAATACATGCTTTTCGCTCAGTTATAAGACAAAAAGATTTGACGCGTATTAGAGGAACACTTGTAAAACCGATGTGTTGTGATTTAGCTCGTTTCGGTCTAAAACAGCTTGTTTCGCTGTATTAGGCAGGAATACATGCTTTTCGCGCAGTTATAAGAGAAAAAGCTTTAAACGCGTGTCACAGGGACACTTGAAAAACCGATGTGTTCAGATTTACCTCGTTTCGGTCTAAAACAGCTTGTTTCGTTGGACTAAGCACGAATACATGCTCTTCGCGCAGTTATAAGAGAAAAAGTTTTGACGCGTGTCACAGGGATACTTGTAAAACCGATGTGTTCAGATTTAGCTCGTTTCGGTCTAAAACAGCTTGTTTTGTTGTATTAAGCAGGAATATATGCTTTTCGCGCAGTTATAAGAGAAAAAGTTTAGACGCGTATCAGAGGAACACTTGTAAAACCGATGTGTTGTGATTTAGCTCGTTTCGGTCTAAAACAGCGTGTTTCGCTGTATTAAGCAAGAATACATGCTTTTCGCGCAGTTATAAGAGAAAATGTTTTGACGCGTGTCACAGGGACACTTTTAATACCGATGTGTTCAGATTTAGCTCGTTTCGGTCTAAAACAGCTTGTTTCGTTGTATTAAGCACGAATACAAGCTTTTCGCGGAGTTATAAGAGAAAAAGCTTTGACGCGTATCAGAGGAAAACTTGTAAATCCGATGTGTTGCGATTTAGCTCGTTTCGGTCTAAAACAGCATGTTTCGCTGTATTAAGCAAGAATACATGCTTTTCGCGCAGTTATAAGAGAAAAAGTTTTGACGCGTATCAGAGGAACACTTGTAAAACCGATGTGTTGTGATTTAGCTCGTTTCGGTCTAAAACAGCTTGTTTCGCTGTATTAAGCAAGAATACATGCTTTTCGCGCAGTTATATGAGAAAAAGTTTTGACGCGTGTCACAGGGACACTTGTAAATCCGATGTGTTCAGATTTAGCTCGTTTCGGTCTAAAACAGCTTGTGTCGTTGTATTAAGCACGAATACATGCTTTACTCGCAGTTATAGAAGAAAAAGCTTTGACGCGTATTAGAGAGACACTTGTAAAACCGATGTGTTGTGATTTAGCTCGTTTCGGTCTAAAACAGCTTGTTTCGCTGTATTAACCAAGAATACATGCTTTTCGCGCAGTTATAAGAGAAAAAGTTTTGACGCGTGTCACAGGGACACTTGTAAAACCGATGTGTTAGGATTTAGCTCGTTTCGGTCCAAAACAGCTTGTTTCGTTGTATTAAGCAGGAATACATGCTTTTCGCGCAGTTATAAGAGAAAAAGTTTTGACGCGTATCAGAGGAACATTTGTAAAACCGATGTGTTGTGATTTAGCTCGTTTCGGTCTAAAACAGCTTGTATCGCTGTATTAAGCAGGAATACATGCTTTTCGCGTAGTTATAAGAGAAAACGTTTTACAGGCATGTCACAGGGACACTTGTAAAACCGATGTGTTCAGATTTAGCTCATCTCGGTCTAAAACAGCTTGTTTCGTTGTATTAAGCACGAATACATGCTTTTCGCGCAGTTATAAGAGAAAAAGTTTTGACGCGTATCAGAGGAACACTTGTAAAACCGATGTGTTGTGATTTAGCTTGTTTCGGTCTAAAACAGCATGTTTCGCTGTATTAAGCAAGAATACATGCTTTTCGCGCAGTTATAAAAGAAAAAGTTTTGACGAGTATCACGTGGAACACTTGTAATACCGATGTGTTGTGATTTGGCTCGTTTCGGTCTAAAACAGCTTGTTTCGTTGTATTAGGCACGAATACATGCTTTTCGCGCAGTTATAAGAGAAAAAGTTTTGACGCGTATCACATGGACACTTGGAAAACCGATGTGTTCAGATCTAGCTCGTTTTGGTCTAAAACAGCTTGTTTCGTTGTATTAAGCACGAATACATGCTTTTCGCGCAGTTATAAGAGAAAAAGTTTTGACGCGTATCAGAGGAACACTTGTAAAACCGATGTGTTGTGATTTAGCTCGTTTCGGTCTAAAACAGCTTGTTTCGCTGTATTAAGCAAGAATACGTGCTTTTCGCGCAGTTATAAGAGAAAAAGTTTTGATGCGTGTCACAGGGACACGTGTAAAACCGATGTGTTCAGATTTACCTCTTTTCGGACTAAAACAGCTTGATTCGTTGTATTAGGCACGAATACATGCTTTTCGCGCAGTTATAAGAGAAAATGTTTTGACGCGTGTCACAGGGACACTTTTAATACCGATGTGTTCAGATTTAGCTCGTTTCGGTCTAAAACAGCTTGTTTCGTTGTATTAAGCACGAATACAAGCTTTTCGCGGAGTTATAAGAGAAAAAGCTTTGACGCGTATCAGAGGAAAACTTGTAAATCCGATGTGTTGCGATTTAGCTCGTTTCGGTCTAAAACAGCATGTTTCGCTGTATTAAGCAAGAATACATGCTTTTCGCGCAGTTATAAGAGAAAAAGTTTTGACGCGTATCAGAGGAACACTTGTAAAACCGATGTGTTCAGATTTACCTCTTTTCGGACTAAAACACCTTGTTTCGTTGTATTAAGCACGAATACATGCTTTTCGCGCAGTTATAAGAGAAAAAGTTTTGGCGCGTATCACATGGACACTTGGAAAACCGATGTGTTCAGATCTAGCTCGTTTTGGTCTAAAACAGCTTGTTTCGTTGTATTAAGCACGAATACATGCTTTTCGCGCAGTTATAAGAGAAAAAGTTTTGACGCGTATCAGAGGAACACTTGTAAAACCGATGTGTTGTGATTTAGCTCGTTTCGGTCTAAAACAGCTTGTTTCGCTGTATTAAGCAAGAATACATGCTTTTCGCGCAGTTATATGAGAAAAAGTTTTGACGCGTGTCACAGGGACACTTGTAAATCCGATGTGTTCAGATTTAGCTCGTTTCGGTCTAAAACAGCTTGTGTCGTTGTATTAAGCACGAATACATGCTTTACTCGCAGTTATAGAAGAAAAAGCTTTGACGCGTATTAGAGAGACACTTGTAAAACCGATGTGTTGTGATTTAGCTCGTTTCGGTCTAAAACAGCTTGTTTCGTTGTATTAAGCACGAATACATGCTTTTCGCGCAGTTATAAGAGAAAAAGTTTTAAATACATGTCACAGGGACACTTGTAAAACCGATGTGTTCAGATTTACCTCGTTTCGGTCTAAAACAGCTTGTTTCGTTGGACTAAGCACGAATACATGCTTTTCGCGCAGTTATAAGAGAAAAAGTTTTGACGCGTATCAGAGGAACACTTGTAAAACCGATGTGTTGTGATTTAGCTCGTTTCGGTCTAAAACAGCTTGTATCGCTGTATTAAGCAGGAATACATGCTTTTCGCGTAGTTATAAGAGAAAACGTTCTACAGGCATGTCACAGGAACACTTGTAAAACCGATGTGTTCAGATTTAGCTCATCTCGGTCTAAAACAGCCTGTTTCGTTGTATTAAGCACGAATACATGCTTTTCGCGCAGTTATAGGAGAAAAAGATTTGACGCGTATCAGAGGAACACTTGTAAAACCGATGTGTTGTGATTTAGCTTGTTTCGGTCTAAAACAGCATGTTTCGCTGTATTAAGCAAGAATACATGCTTTTCGCGCAGTTATAAAAGAAAAAGTTTTGACGAGTATCACGTGGAACACTTGTAATACCGATGTGTTGTGATTTGGCTCGTTTCGGTCTAAAACAGCTTGTTTCGTTGTATTAAGCACGAATACATGCTTTTCGCGCAGTTATAAGAGAAAATGTTTTGACGCGTATCACATGGACACTTGTAAAACCGATGTGTTCAGATTTACCTCGTTTCGGTCTAAAACAGCTTGTTTCGTTGGACTAAGCACGAATACATGCTTTTCGCGCAGTTATAAGAGAAAAAGTTTTGACGCGTATCAGAGGAACACTTGTAAAACCGATGTGTTGTGATTTAGCTCGTTTCGGTCTAAAACAGCTTGTATCGCTGTATTCTAGCAGGAATACATGCTTTTCGCGTAGCTATAAGAGAAAACGTTTTACAGGCATGTCACAGGGACACTTGTAAAACCGATGTGTTCAGATTTAGCACATCTCGGTCTAAAACAGCTTGTTTCGTTGTATTAAGCACGAATACATGCTTTTCGCGCAGTTATAAGAGAAAAAGTTTTGACGCGTATCAGAGGAACACTTGTAAAACCGATGTGTTGTGATTTAGCTCGTTTCGGTCTAAAACAGCATGTTTCGCTGTATTAAGCAAGAATACATGCTTTTCGCGCAGTTATAAAAGAAAAAGTTTTGACGGGTATCACGTGGAACACTTGTAATACCGATGTGTTGTGATTTGGCTCGTTTCGGTCTAAAACAGCTTGTTTCGTTGTATTAAGCACGAATACATGCTTTTCGCGCAGTTATAAGAGAAAAAGTTTTGACGCGTATCACATGGACACTTGGAAAACCGATGTGTTCAGATCTAGCTCGTTTTGGTCTAAAACAGCTTGTTTCGTTGTATTAAGCACGAATACATGCTTTTCGCGCAGTTATAAGAGAAAAAGTTTTGACGCGTATCAGAGGAACACTTGTAAAACCGATGTGTTGTGATTTAGCTCGTTTCGGTCTAAAACAGCTTGTTTCGCTGTATTAAGCAAGAATACGTGCTTTTCGCGCAGTTATAAGAGAAAAAGTTTTGATGCGTGTCACAGGGACACGTGTAAAACCGATGTGTTCAGATTTACCTCTTTTCGGACTAAAACAGCTTGATTCGTTGTATTAAGCACGAATACATGCTTTTCGCGCAGTTATAAGAGAAAATGTTTTTGACGCGTGTCACAGGGACACTTTTAATACCGATGTGTTCAGATTTAGCTCGTTTCGGTCTAAAACAGCTTGTTTCGTTGTATTAAGCACGAATACAAGCTTTTCGCGGAGTTATAAGAGAAAAAGTTTTGACGCGTATCAGAGGAAAACTTGTAAATCCGATGAGTTGCGATTTAGCTCGTTTCGGTCTAAAACAGCATGTTTCGCTGTATTAAGCAAGAATACATGCTTTTCGCGCAGTTATAAGAGAAAAAGTTTTGACGCGTATCAGAGGAACACTTGTAAAACCGATGTGTTCAGATTTACCTCTTTTCGGACTAAAACAGCTTGTTTCGTTATATTAAGCACGAATACATGCTTTTCGCGCAGTTATAAGAGAAAAAGTTTTGGCGCGTATCACATGGACACTTGGAAAACCGATGTGTTCAGATCTAGCTCGTTTTGGTCTAAAACAGCTTGTTTCGTTGTATTAAGCACGAATACATGCTTTTCGCGCAGTTATAAGAGAAAAAGTTTTGACGCGTATCAGAGGAACACTTGTAAAACCGATGTGTTGTGATTTAGCTCGTTTCGGTCTAAAACAGCTTGTTTCGCTGTATTAAGCAAGAATACATGCTTTTCGCGCAGTTATATGAGAAAAAGTTTTGACGCGTGTCACAGGGACACTTGTAAATCCGATGTGTTCAGATTTAGCTCGTTTCGGTCTAAAACAGCTTGTGTCGTTGTATTAAGCACGAATACATGCTTTACTCGCAGTTATAGAAGAAAAAGCTTTGACGCGTATTAGAGAGACACTTGTAAAACCGATGTGTGGTGATTTAGCTCGTTTCGGTCTAAAACAGCTTGTTTCGTTGTATTAAGCACGAATACATGCTTTTCGCGCAGTTATAAGAGAAAAAGCTTTAAATACATGTCACAGGGACACTTGTAAAACCGATGTGTTCAGATTTACCTCGTTTCGGTCTAAAACAGCTTGTTTCGTTGGACTAAGCACGAATACATGCTTTTCGCGCAGTTATAAGAGAAAAAGTTTTGACGCGTATCAGAGGAACACTTGTAAAACCGATGTGTTGTGATTTAGCTCGTTTCGGTCTAAAACAGCTTGTATCGCTGTATTAAGCAGGAATACATGCTTTTCGCGTAGTTATAAGAGAAAACGTTTTACAGGCATGTCACAGGGACACTTGTAAAACCGATGTGTTCAGATTTAGCTCATCTCGGTCTAAAACAGCTTGTTTCGTTGTATTAAGCACGAATACATGCTTTTCGCGCAGTTATAAGAGAAAAAGTTTTGACGCGTATCAGAGGAACACTTGTAAAACCGATGTGTTGTGATTTAGCTTGTTTCGGTCTAAAACAGCATGCTTCGCTGTATTAAGCAAGAATACATGCTTTTCGCGCAGTTATAAGAGAAAAAGTTTTGACGCGTATCACATGGACACTTGGAAAACCGATGTGTTCAGATCTAGCTCGTTTTGGTCTAAAACAGCTTGTTTCGTTGTATTAAGCACGAATACATGCTTTTCGCGCAGTTATAAGAGAAAAAGTTTTGACGCGTATCAGAGGAACACTTGTAAAACCGATGTGTTGTGATTTAGCTCGTTTCGGTCTAAAACAGCTTGTTTCGCTGTATTAAGCAAGAATACGTGCTTTTCGCGCAGTTATAAGAGAAAAAGTTTTGATGCGTGTCACAGGGACACGTGTAAAACCGATGTGTTCAGATTTACCTCTTTTCGGACTAAAACAGCTTGATTCGTTGTATTAAGCACGAATACATGCTTTTCGCGCAGTTATAAGAGAAAATGTTTTTGACGCGTGTCACAGGGACACTTTTAATACCGATGTGTTCAGATTTAGCTCGTTTCGGTCTAAAACAGCTTGTTTCGTTGTATTAAGCACGAATACAAGCTTTTCGCGGAGTTAAAAGAGAAAAAGCGTTGACGCGTATCAGAGGAAAACTTGTAAATCCGATGTGTTGCGATTTAGCTCGTTTCGGTCTAAAACAGCATGTTTCGCTGTATTAAGCAAGAATACATGCTTTTCGCGCAGTTATAAGAGAAAACGTTTTTACGCGTATCAGAGGAACACTTGTAAAACCGATGTGTTCAGATTTACCTCTTTTCGGACTAAAACAGCTTGTTTCGTTGTATTAAGCACGAATACATGCTTTTCGCGCAGTTATAAGAGAAAAAGTTTTGACGCGTATCACATGGACACTTGGAAAACCGATGTGTTCAAATCTAGCTCGTTTTGGTCTAAAACAGCTTGTTTCGTTGTATTAAGCACGAATACATGCTTTTCGCGCAGTTATAAGAGAAAAAGTTTTGACGCGTATCAGAGGAACACTTGTAAAACCGATGTGTTGTGATTTAGCTCGTTTCGGTCTAAAACAGCTTGTATCGCTGTATTAAGCAGGAATACATGCTTTTCGCGTAGTTATAAGAGAAAACGTTTTACAGGCATGTCACAGGGACACTTGTAAAACCGATGTGTTCAGATTTAGCTCATCTCGGTCTAAAACAGCTTGTTTCGTTGTATTAAGCACGAATACATGCTTTTCGCGCAGTTATAAGAGAAAAAGTTTTGACGCGTATCAGAGGAACACTTGTAAAACCGATGTGTTGTGATTTAGCTCGTTTCGGTCTAAAACAGCATGTTTCGCTGTATTAAGCAAGAATACATGCTTTTCGCGCCGTTATAAAAGAAAAAGTTTTGACGAGTATCACGTGGAACACTTGTAATACCGATGTGTTGTGATTTGGCTCGTTTCGGTCTAAAACAGATTGTTTCGTTGTATTCAGCACGAATACATGCTTTTCGCGCAGTTATAAGAGCAAAAGTTTTGACGCGTATCACATGGACACTTGTAAAACCGATGTGTTCAGATTTACCTCGTTTCGGTCTAAAACAGCTTGTTTCGTTGGACTAAGCACGAATACATGCTTTTCGCGCAGTTATCAGAGAAAAAGTTTGACGCGTATCAGAGGAACACTTGTAAAACCGATGTGTTGTGATTTAGCTCGTATCGGTCTAAAACAGCTTGTTTCGTTGTATTAAGCACGAATACATGCTTTTCGCGCAGTTATAAGAGAAAAAGTTTTGACGCGTATCACATGGACACTTGGAAAACCGATGTGTTCAGATCTAGCTCGTTTTGGTCTAAAACAGCTTGTTTCGTTGTATTAAGCACGAATACATGCTTTTCGCGCAGTTATAAGAGAAAAAGTTTTGACGCGTATCAGAGGAACACTTGTAAAACCGATGTGTTGTGATTTAGCTCGTTTCGGTCTAAAACAGCTTGTTTCGCTGTATTAAGCAAGAATACGTGCTTTTCGCGCAGTTATAAGAGAAAAAGTTTTGATGCGTGTCACAGGGACACGTGTAAAACCGATGTGTTCAGATTTACCTCTTCTCGGACTAAAACAGCTTGATTCGTTGTATTAAGCACGAATACATGCTTTTCGCGCAGTTATAAGAGAAAATGTTTTTGACGCGTGTCACAGGGACACTTTTAATACCGATGTGTTCAGATTTAGCTCGTTTCGGTCTAAAACAGCTTGTTACGTTGTATTAAGCACGAATACAAGCTTTTCGCGGAGTTATAAGAGAAAAAGTTTTGACGCGTATCAGAGGAAAACTTGTAAATCCGATGAGTTGCGATTTAGCTCGTTTCGGTCTAAAACAGCATGTTTCGCTGTATTAAGCAAGAATACATGCTTTTCGCGCAGTTATAAGAGAAAAAGTTTTGACGCGTATCAGAGGAACACTTGTAAAACCGATGTGTTCAGATTTACCTCTTTTCGGACTAAAACAGCTTGTTTCGTTATATTAAGCACGAATACATGCTTTTCGCGCAGTTATAAGAGAAAAAGTTTTGGCGCGTATCACATGGACACTTGGAAAACCGATGTGTTCAGATCTAGCTCGTTTTGGTCTAAAACAGCTTGTTTCGTTGTATTAAGCACGAATACATGCTTTTCGCGCAGTTATAAGAGAAAAAGTTTTGACGCGTATCAGAGGAACACTTGTAAAACCGATGTGTTGTGATTTAGCTCGTTTCGGTCTAAAACAGCTTGTTTCGCTGTATTAAGCAAGAATACATGCTTTTCGCGCAGTTATATGAGAAAAAGTTTTGACGCGTGTCACAGGGACACTTGTAAATCCGATGTGTTCAGATTTAGCTCGTTTCGGTCTAAAACAGCTTGTGTCGTTGTATTAAGCACGAATACATGCTTTACTCGCAGTTATAGAAGAAAAAGCTTTGACGCGTATTAGAGAGACACTTGTAAAACCGATGTGTGGTGATTTAGCTCGTTTCGGTCCTAAAACAGCTTGTTTCGTTGTATTAAGCACGAATACATGCTTTTCGCGCAGTTATAAGAGAAAAAGCTTTAAATACATGTCACAGGGACACTTGTAAAACCGATGTGTTCAGATTTACCTCGTTTCGGTCTAAAACAGCTTGTTTCGTTGGACTAAGCACGAATACATGCTTTTCGCGCAGTTATAAGAGAAAAAGTTTTGACGCGTATCAGAGGAACACTTGTAAAACCGATGTGTTGTGATTTAGCTCGTTTCGGTCTAAAACAGCTTGTATCGCTGTATTAAGCAGGAATACATGCTTTTCGCGTAGTTATAAGAGAAAACGTTTTACAGGCATGTCACAGGGACACTTGTAAAACCGATGTGTTCAGATTTAGCTCATCTCGGTCTAAAACAGCTTGTTTCGTTGTATTAAGCACGAATACATGCTTTTCGCGCAGTTATAAGAGAAAAAGTTTTGACGCGTATCAGAGGAACACTTGTAAAACCGATGTGTTGTGATTTAGCTTGTTTCGGTCTAAAACAGCATGCTTCGCTGTATTAAGCAAGAATACATGCTTTTCGCGCAGTTATAAAAGAAAAAGTTTTGACGAGTATCACGTGGAACACTTGTAATACCGATGTGTTGTGATTTGGCTCGTTTCGGTCTAAAACAGCTTGTTTCGTTGTATTAAGCACGAATACATGCTTTTCGCGCAGTTATAAGAGAAAATGTTTTGACGCGTATCACATGGACACTTGTAAAACCGATGTGTTCAGATTTACCTCGTTTCGGTCTAAAACAGCTTGTTTCGTTGGACTAAGCACGAATACATGCTTTTCGCGCAGTTATAAGAGAAAAAGTTTTGACGCGTATCAGAGGAACACTTGTAAATCCGATGTGTTGTGATTTAGCTCGTTTCGGTCTAAAACAGCTTGTATCGCTGTATTCTAGCAGGAATACATGCTTTTCGCGTAGTTATAAGAGAAAACGTTTTACAGGCATGTCACAGGGACACTTGTAAAACCGATGTGTTCAGATTTAGCTCATCTCGGTCTAAAACAGCTTGTTTCGTTGTATTAAGCACGAATACATGCTTTTCGCGCAGTTATAAGAGAAAAAGTTTTGACGCGTATCAGAGGAACACTTGTAAAACCGATGTGTTGTGATTTAGCTCGTTTCGGTCTAAAACAGCATGTTTCGCTGTATTAAGCAAGAATACATGCTTTTCGCGCAGTTATAAAAGAAAAAGTTTTGACGAGTATCACGTGGAACACTTATAATACCGATGTGTTGTGATTTGGCTCGTTTCGGTCTAAAACAGCTTGTTTCGTTGTATTAAGCACGAATACATGCTTTTCGCGCAGTTATAAGAGAAAAAGTTTTGACGCGTATCACATGGACACTTGGAAAACCGATGTGTTCAGATCTAGCTCGTTTTGGTCTAAAACAGCTTGTTTCGTTGTATTAAGCACGAATACATGCTTTTCGCGCAGTTATAAGAGAAAAAGTTTTGACGCGTATCAGAGGAACACTTGTAAAACCGATGTGTTGTGATTTAGCTCGTTTCGGTCTAAAACAGCTTGTTTCGCTGTATTAAGCAAGAATACGTGCTTTTCGCGCAGTTATAAGAGAAAAAGTTTTGATGCGTGTCACAGGGACACGTGTAAAACCGATGTGTTCAGATTTACCTCTTTTCGGACTAAAACAGCTTGATTCGTTGTATTAAGCACGAATACATGCTTTTCGCGCAGTTATAAGAGAAAATGTTTTTGACGCGTGTCACAGGGACACTTTTAATACCGATGTGTTCAGATTTAGCTCGTTTCGGTCTAAAACAGCTTGTTTCGTTGTATTAAGCACGAATACAAGCTTTTCGCGGAGTTAAAAGAGAAAAAGCGTTGACGCGTATCAGAGGAAAACTTGTAAATCCGATGTGTTGCGATTTAGCTCGTTTCGGTCTAAAACAGCATGTTTCGCTGTATTAAGCAAGAATACATGCTTTTCGCGCAGTTATAAGAGAAAACGTTTTTACGCGTATCAGAGGAACACTTGTAAAACCGATGTGTTCAGATTTACCTCTTTTCGGACTAAAACAGCTTGTTTCGTTGTATTAAGCACGAATACATGCTTTTCGCGCAGTTATAAGAGAAAAAGTTTTGACGCGTATCACATGGACACTTGGAAAACCGATGTGTTCAAATCTAGCTCGTTTTGGTCTAAAACAGCTTGTTTCGTTGTATTAAGCACGAATACATGCTTTTCGCGCAGTTATAAGAGAAAAAGTTTTGACGCGTATCAGAGGAACACTTGTAAAACCGATGTGTTGTGATTTAGCTCGTTTCGGTCTAAAACAGCTTGTATCGCTGTATTAAGCAGGAATACATGCTTTTCGCGTAGTTATAAGAGAAAACGTTTTACAGGCATGTCACAGGGACACTTGTAAAACCGATGTGTTCAGATTTAGCTCATCTCGGTCTAAAACAGCTTGTTTCGTTGTATTAAGCACGAATACATGCTTTTCGCGCAGTTATAAGAGAAAAAGTTTTGACGCGTATCAGAGGAACACTTGTAAAACCGATGTGTTGTGATTTAGCTCGTTTCGGTCTAAAACAGCATGTTTCGCTGTATTAAGCAAGAATACATGCTTTTCGCGCCGTTATAAAAGAAAAAGTTTTGACGAGTATCACGTGGAACACTTGTAATACCGATGTGTTGTGATTTGGCTCGTTTCGGTCTAAAACAGATTGTTTCGTTGTATTCAGCACGAATACATGCTTTTCGCGCAGTTATAAGAGCAAAAGTTTTGACGCGTATCACATGGACACTTGTAAAACCGATGTGTTCAGATTTACCTCGTTTCGGTCTAAAACAGCTTGTTTCGTTGGACTAAGCACGAATACATGCTTTTCGCGCAGTTATCAGAGAAAAAGTTTGACGCGTATCAGAGGAACACTTGTAAAACCGATGTGTTGTGATTTAGCTCGTATCGGTCTAAAACAGCTTGTATCGCTGTATTCTAGCAGGAATACATGCTTTTCGCGTAGTTATAAGAGAAAACGTTTTACAGGCATGTCACAGGGACACTTGTAAAACCGATGTGTTCAGATTTAGCTCATCTCGGTCTAAAACAGCTTGTTTCGTTGTATTAAGCACGAATACATGCTTTTCGCGCAGTTATAAGAGAAAAAGTTTTGACGCGTATCAGAGGAACACTTGTAAAACCGATGTGTTGTGATTTAGCTCGTTTCGGTCTAAAACAGCATGTTTCGCTGTATTAAGCAAGAATACATGCTTTTCGCGCCGTTATAAAAGAAAAAGTTTTGACGCGTATCAGAGGAACACTTGTAAAACCGATGTGTTGTGATTTAGCTCGTTTCGGTCTAAAACAGCTTGTTTCGCTGTATTAAGCAAGAATACGTGCTTTTCGCGCAGTTATAAGAGAAAAAGTTTTGATGCGTGTGACAGGGACACGTGTAAAACCGATGTGTTCAGATTTACCTCTTTTCGGACTAAAACAGCTTGATTCGTTGTATTAAGCACGAATACATGCTTTTCGCGCAGTTATAAGAGAAAATGTTTTTGACGCGTGTCACAGGGACACTTTTAATACCGATGTGTTCAGATTTAGCTCGTTTCGGTCTAAAACAGCTTGTTTCGTTGTATTAAGCACGAATACAAGCTTTTCGCGGAGTTAAAAGAGAAAAAGCTTTGACGCGTATCAGAGGAAAACTTGTAAATCCGATGTGTTGCGATTTAGCTCGTTTCGGTCTAAAACAGCATGTTTCGCTGTATTAAGCAAGAATACATGCTTTTCGCGCAGTTATAAGAGAAAAAGTTTTTACGCGTATCAGAGGAACACTTGTAAAACCGATGTGTTCAGATTTACCTCTTTTCGGACTAAAACAGCTTGTTTCGTTGTATTAAGCACGAATACATGCTTTTCGCGCAGTTATAAGAGAAAAAGTTTTGACGCGTATCACATGGACACTTGGAAAACCGATGTGTTCAAATCTAGCTCGTTTTGGTCTAAAACAGCTTGTTTCGTTGTATTAAGCACGAATACATGCTTTTCGCGCAGTTATAAAAGAAAAAGTTTTGACGAGTATCACGTGGAACACTTATAATACCGATGTGTTGTGATTTGGCTCGTTTCGGTCTAAAACAGCTTGTTTCGTTGTATTAAGCACGAATACATGCTTTTCGCGCAGTTATAAGAGAAAAAGTTTTGACGCGTATCACATGGACACTTGGAAAACCGATGTGTTCAGATCTAGCTCGTTTTGGTCTAAAACAGCTTGTTTCGTTGTATTAAGCACGAATACATGCTTTTCGCGCAGTTATAAGAGAAAAAGTTTTGACGCGTATCAGAGGAACACTTGTAAAACCGATGTGTTGTGATTTAGCTCGTTTCGGTCTAAAACAGCTTGTTTCGCTGTATTAAGCAAGAATACGTGCTTTTCGCGCAGTTATAAGAGAAAAAGTTTTGATGCGTGTCACAGGGACACGTGTAAAACCGATGTGTTCAGATTTACCTCTTTTCGGACTAAAACAGCTTGATTCGTTGTATTAAGCACGAATACATGCTTTTCGCGCAGTTATAAGAGAAAATGTTTTTGACGCGTGTCACAGGGACACTTTTAATACCGATGTGTTCAGATTTAGCTCGTTTCGGTCTAAAACAGCTTGTTTCGTTGTATTAAGCACGAATACAAGCTTTTCGCGGAGTTAAAAGAGAAAAAGCGTTGACGCGTATCAGAGGAAAACTTGTAAATCCGATGTGTTGCGATTTAGCTCGTTTCGGTCTAAAACAGCATGTTTCGCTGTATTAAGCAAGAATACATGCTTTTCGCGCAGTTATAAGAGAAAACGTTTTTACGCGTATCAGAGGAACACTTGTAAAACCCATGTGTTCAGATTTACCTCTTTTCGGACTAAAACAGCTTGTTTCGTTGTATTAAGCACGAATACATGCTTTTCGCGCAGTTATAAGAGAAAAAGTTTTGACGCGTATCACATGGACACTTGGAAAACCGATGTGTTCAAATCTAGCTCGTTTTGGTCTAAAACAGCTTGTTTCGTTGTATTAAGCACGAATACATGCTTTTCGCGCAGTTATAAGAGAAAAAGTTTTGACGCGTATCAGAGGAACACTTGTAAAACCGATGTGTTGTGATTTAGCTCGTTTCGGTCTAAAACAGCTTGTATCGCTGTATTAAGCAGGAATACATGCTTTTCGCGTAGTTATAAGAGAAAACGTTTTACAGGCATGTCACAGGGACACTTGTAAAACCGATGTGTTCAGATTTAGCTCATCTCGGTCTAAAACAGCTTGTTTCGTTGTATTAAGCACGAATACATGCTTTTCGCGCAGTTATAAGAGAAAAAGTTTTGACGCGTATCAGAGGAACACTTGTAAAACCGATGTGTTGTGATTTAGCTCGTTTCGGTCTAAAACAGCATGTTTCGCTGTATTAAGCAAGAATACATGCTTTTCGCGCCGTTATAAAAGAAAAAGTTTTGACGAGTATCACGTGGAACACTTGTAATACCGATGTGTTGTGATTTGGCTCGTTTCGGTCTAAAACAGATTGTTTCGTTGTATTCAGCACGAATACATGCTTTTCGCGCAGTTATAAGAGCAAAAGTTTTGACGCGTATCACATGGACACTTGTAAAACCGATGTGTTCAGATTTACCTCGTTTCGGTCTAAAACAGCTTGTTTCGTTGGACTAAGCACGAATACATGCTTTTCGCGCAGTTATCAGAGAAAAAGTTTGACGCGTATCAGAGGAACACTTGTAAAACCGATGTGTTGTGATTTAGCTCGTATCGGTCTAAAACAGCTTGTATCGCTGTATTCTAGCAGGAATACATGCTTTTCGCGTAGTTATAAGAGAAAACGTTTTACAGGCATGTCACAGGGACACTTGTAAAACCGATGTGTTCAGATTTAGCTCATCTCGGTCTAAAACAGCTTGTTTCGTTGTATTAAGCACGAATACATGCTTTTCGCGCAGTTATAAGAGAAAAAGTTTTGACGCGTATCAGAGGAACACTTGTAAAACCGATGTGTTGTGATTTAGCTCGTTTCGGTCTAAAACAGCATGTTTCGCTGTATTAAGCAAGAATACATGCTTTTCGCGCCGTTATAAAAGAAAAAGTTTTGACGCGTATCAGAGGAACACTTGTAAAACCGATGTGTTGTGATTTAGCTCGTTTCGGTCTAAAACAGCTTGTTTCGCTGTATTAAGCAAGAATACGTGCTTTTCGCGCAGTTATAAGAGAAAAAGTTTTGATGCGTGTGACAGGGACACGTGTAAAACCGATGTGTTCAGATTTACCTCTTTTCGGACTAAAACAGCTTGATTCGTTGTATTAAGCACGAATACATGCTTTTCGCGCAGTTATAAGAGAAAATGTTTTTGACGCGTGTCACAGGGACACTTTTAATACCGATGTGTTCAGATTTAGCTCGTTTCGGTCTAAAACAGCTTGTTTCGTTGTATTAAGCACGAATACAAGCTTTTCGCGGAGTTAAAAGAGAAAAAGCTTTGACGCGTATCAGAGGAAAACTTGTAAATCCGATGTGTTGCGATTTAGCTCGTTTCGGTCTAAAACAGCATGTTTCGCTGTATTAAGCAAGAATACATGCTTTTCGCGCAGTTATAAGAGAAAAAGTTTTTACGCGTATCAGAGGAACACTTGTAAAACCGATGTGTTCAGATTTACCTCTTTTCGGACTAAAACAGCTTGTTTCGTTGTATTAAGCAAGAATACATGCTTTTCGCGCAGTTATAAGAGAAAAAGTTTTGACGCGTATCACATGGACACTTGGAAAACCGATGTGTTCAAATCTAGCTCGTTTTGGTCTAAAACAGCTTGTTTCGTTGTATTAAGCACGAATACATGCTTTTCGCGCAGTTATAAGAGAAAAAGTTTTGACGCGTATCAGAGGAACACTTGTAAAACCGATGTGTTGTGATTTAGCTCGTTTCGGTCTAAAACAGCTTGTATCGCTGTATTAAGCAGGAATACATGCTTTTCGCGTAGTTATAAGAGAAAACGTTTTACAGGCATGTCACAGGGACACTTGTAAAACCGATGTGTTCAGATTTAGCTCATCTCGGTCTAAAACAGCTTGTTTCGTTGTATTAAGCACGAATACATGCTTTTCGCGCAGTTATAAGAGAAAAAGTTTTGACGCGTATCAGAGGAACTTTTGTAAAACCGATGTGTTGTGATTTAGCTCGTTTCGGTCTAAAACAGCATGTTTCGCTGTATTAAGCAAGAATACATGCTTTTCGCGCCGTTATAAAAGAAAAAGTTTTGACGAGTATCACGTGGAACACTTGTAATACCGATGTGTTGTGATTTGGCTCGTTTCGGTCTAAAACAGATTGTTTCGTTGTATTCAGCACGAATACATGCTTTTCGCGCAGTTATAAGAGCAAAAGTTTTGACGCGTATCACATGGACACTTGTAAAACCGATGTGTTCAGATTTACCTCGTTTCGGTCTAAAACAGCTTGTTTCGCTGTATTAAGCACGAATACATGCTTTTCGCGCAGTTATAAGAGAAAAAGTTTTGACGCGTATCAGAGGAACACTTGTAAAACCGATGTGTTGTGATTTAGCTCGTTTCGGTCTAAAACAGCATGTTTCGCTGTATTAAGCAAGAATACATGCTTTTCGCGCAGTTATAAAAGAAAAAGTTTTGACGGGTATCACGTGGAACACTTGTAATACCGATGTGTTGTGATTTGGCTCGTTTCGGTCTAAAACAGCTTGTTGCGTTGTATTAAGCACGAATACATGCTTTTCGCGCAGTTATAAGAGAAAAAGTTTTGACGCGTATCACATGGACACTTGGAAAACCGATGTGTTCAGATCTAGCTCGTTTTGGTCTAAAACAGCTTGTTTCGTTGTATTAGGCACGAATACATGCTTTTCGCGCAGTTATAAGAGAAAAAGTTTTGACGCGTATCAGAGGAACACTTGTAAAACCGATGTGTTGTGATTTAGCTCGTTTCGGTCTAAAACAGCTTGTTTCGCTGTATTAAGCAAGAATACGTGCTTTTCGCGCAGTTATAAGAGAAAAAGTTTTGATGCGTGTCACAGGGACACGTGTAAAACCGATGTGTTCAGATTTACCTCTTTTCGGACTAAAACAGCTTGATTCGTTGTATTAAGCACGAATACATGCTTTTCGCGCAGTTATAAGAGAAAATGTTTTGACGCGTGTCACAAAGACCCTTTTAATACCGATGTGTTCAGATTTAGCTCGTTTCGGTCTAAAACAGCATATTTCGCTGTATTAAGGAAGAATATATGCTTTTCGCGCAGTTATAAGAGAAAACGTTTTGACGCGTATCAGAGGAACACTTGTAAAACCGATGTGTTCAGATTTACCTCTTTTCGGACTAAAACAGCTTGTTTCGTTGTATTAAGCACGAATACATGCTTTTCGCGCTGTTATAAGAGAAAAAGTTTTGACGCGTATCACATGGGCACTTGGAAAACCGATGTGTTCAGATCTAGCTCGTTTTGGTCTAAAACAGCTTGTTTCGTTGGATTAGGCACGAATACATGCTTTTCGCGCAGTTATAAGAGAAAAAGTTTTGACGCGTATCAGAGGAACACTTGTAAAACCGATGTGTTGTGGTTTAGCTCGTTTCGGTCTAAAACAGCTTGTTTCGCTGTATTAAGCAAGAATACATGCTTTTCGCGCAGTTATATGAGAAAACGTTTTGACGCGTGTCACAGGGACACTTGTAAATCCGATGTGTTCAGATTTAGCTCGTTTCGGTCTAAAACAGCTTGTGTCGTTGTATAAAGCACGAATGCATGCTTTACGCGCAGTTATAGAAGAAAACGTTTTGACGCGTATTAGAGAGACACTTGTAAAACCGATGTGTTGTGATTTAGCTCGTTTCGGTCTAAAACAGCTTGTTTCGCTGTATTAACCAAGAATACATGCTTTTCGCGCAGTTATAAGAGAAAAAGTTTTGACGCGTGTCACAGGGACACTTGTAAAACCGATGTGTTCAGATTTAGCTCGTTTCGGTCTAAAACAGCTTGTTTCGTTGTATTAAGCAGGAATACATGCTTTTCGCGCAGTTATAAGAGAAAAAGTTTTAAATACATGTCACAGGGACACTTGTAAAACCGATGTGTTCAGATTTACCTCGTTTCGGTCTAAAACAGCTTGTTTCGTTGGACTAAGCACGAATACATGCTTTTCGCGCAGTTATAAGAGAAAAAGTTTTGACGCGTATCAGAGGAACACTTGTAAAACCGATGTGTTGTGATTTAGCTCGTTTCGGTCTAAAACAGCTTGTTTCGCTGTATTAAGCAGGAATACATGCTTTTCGCGCAGTTATAAGAGAAAACGTTTTACAGGCATGTCAGAGGGACACTTGTAAAACCGATGTGTTCAGATTTAGCTCATCTCGGTCTAAAACAGCTTGTTTCGTTGTATTAAGCACGAATACATGCTTTTCGCGCAGTTATAAGAGAAAAAGTTTTGACGCGTATCAGAGGAACACTTGTAAAACCGATGTGTTGTGATTTAGCTCGTTTCGGTCTAAAACAGCATGTTTCGTTGTATTAAGCAAGAATACATGCTTTTCGCGCAGTTATAAAAGAAAAAGTTTGACGAGTATCACGTGGAACACTTGTAATACCGATGTGTTGTGATTTGGCTCGTTTCGGTCTAAAACAGCTTGTTTTGTTGTATTAAGCACGAATACATGCTTTTCGCGCAGTTATAAGAGAAAAAGTTTTGACGCGTATCACATGGACACTTGTAAAACCGATGTGTTCAGATTTACCTCGTTTCGGTCTAAAACAGCTTGTTTCGTTGGACTAAGCACGAATACATGCTTTTCGCGCAGTTATAAGAGAAAAAGTTTGACGCGTATCAGAGGAACACTTGTAAAACCGATGTGTTGTGATTTAGCTCGTTTCGGTCTAAAACAGCTTGTATCGTTGTATTAAGCACGAATACATGCTTTTCGCGCAGTTATAAGAGAAAAAGTTTTGACGCGTATCACATGGACACTTGGAGAACCGATGTGTTCAGATCTAGCTCGTTTTGGTCTAAAACAGCTTGTTTCGTTGTATTAAGCACGAATACATGCTTTTCGCGCAGTTATAAGAGAAAAAGTTTTGACGCGTATCAGAGGAACACTTGTAAAACCGATGTGTTGTGATTTAGCTCGTTTCGGTCTAAAACAGCTTGTTTCGCTGTATTAAGCAAGAATACGTGTTTTTCGCGCAGTTATAAGAGAAAAAGTTTTGATGCGTGTCACAGGGACACGTGTAAAACCGATGTGTTCAGATTTACCTCTTTTCGGACTAAAACAGCTTGATTCGTTGTATTAAGCACGAATACATGCTTTTCGCGCAGTTATAAGAGAAAATGTTTTTGACGCGTGTCACAGGGACACTTTTAATACCGATGTGTTCAGATTTAGCTCGTTTCGGCCTAAAACAGCTTGTTTCGTTGTATTAAGCACGAATACAAGCTTTTCGCGGAGTTAAAAGAGAAAAAGCTTTGACGCGTATCAGAGGAAAACTTGTAAATCCGATGTGTTGCGATTTAGCTCGTTTCGGTCTAAAACAGCATGTTTCGCTGTATTAAGCAAGAATACATGCTTTTCGCGCAGTTATAAGAGAAAAAGTTTTTACGCGTATCAGAGGAACACTTGTAAATCCGATGTGTTCATATTTACCTCTTTTCGGACTAAAACAGCTTGTTTCGTTGTATTAAGCACGAATACATGCTTTTCGCGCAGTTATAAGAGAAAAAGTTTTGACGCGTATCACATGGACACTTGGAAAACCGATGTGTTCAAATCTAGCTCGTTTTGGTCTAAAACAGCTTGTTTCGTTGTATTAAGCACGAATACATGCTTTTCGCGCAGTTATAAGAGAAAAAGTTTTGACGCGTATCAGAGGAACACTTGTAAAACCGATGTGTTGCGATTTAGCTCGTTTCTGTCTAAAACAGCTTGTATCGCTGTATTAAGCAGGAATACATGCTTTTCGCGTAGTTATAAGAAAAAACGTTTTACAGGCATGTCACAGGGACACTTGTAAAACCGATGTGTTCAGATTTAGCTCATCTCGGTCTAAAACAGCTTGTTTCGTTGTATTAAGCACGAATACATGCTTTTCGCGCAGTTATAAGAGAAAAAGTTTTGACGCGTATCAGAGGAACACTTGTAAAACCGATGTGTTGTGATTTAGCTCGTTTCGGTCTAAAACAGCATGTTTCGCTGTATTAAGCAAGAATACATGCTTTTCGCGCAGTTATAAAAGAAAAAGTTTTGACGAGTATCACGTGGAACACTTGTAATACCGATGTGTTGTGATTTGGCTCGTTTCGGTCTAAAACAGATTGTTTCGTTGTATTCAGCACGAATACATGCTTTTCGCGCAGTTATAAGAGCAAAAGTTTTGACGCGTATCACATGGACACTTGTAAAACCGATGTGTTCAGATTTACCTCGTTTCGGTCTAAAACAGCTTGTTTCGCTGTATTAAGCACGAATACATGCTTTTCGCGCAGTTATAAGAGAAAAAGTTTTGACGCGTATCAGAGGAACACTTGTAAAACCGATGTGTTGTGATTTAGCTCGTTTCGGTCTAAAACAGCATGTTTCGCTGTATTAAGCAAGAATACATGCTTTTCGCGCAGTTATAAAAGAAAAAGTTTTGACGGGTATCACGTGGAACACTTGTAATACCGATGTGTTGTGATTTAGCTCGTTTCGGTCTAAAACAGCTTGTTTCGCTGTATTAAGCAGGAATACATGCTTTTCGCGCAGTTATAAGAGAAAACGTTTTACAGGCATGTCAGAGGGACACTTGTAAAACCGATGTGTTCAGATTTAGCTCATCTCGGTCTAAAACAGCTTGTTTCGTTGTATTAAGCACGAATACATGCTTTTCGCGCAGTTATAAGAGAAAAAGTTTTGACGCGTATCAGAGGAACACTTGTAAAACCGATGTGTTGTGATTTAGCTCGTTTCGGTCTAAAACAGCATGTTTCGTTGTATTAAGCAAGAATACATGCTTTTCGCGCAGTTATAAAAGAAAAAGTTTGACGAGTATCACGTGGAACACTTGTAATACCGATGTGTTGTGATTTGGCTCGTTTCGGTCTAAAACAGCTTGTTTTGTTGTATTAAGCACGAATACATGCTTTTCGCGCAGTTATAAGAGAAAAAGTTTTGACGCGTATCACATGGACACTTGTAAAACCGATGTGTTCAGATTTACCTCGTTTCGGTCTAAAACAGCTTGTTTCGTTGGACTAAGCACGAATACATGCTTTTCGCGCAGTTATAAGAGAAAAAGTTTGACGCGTATCAGAGGAACACTTGTAAAACCGATGTGTTGTGATTTAGCTCGTTTCGGTCTAAAACAGCTTGTATCGTTGTATTAAGCACGAATACATGCTTTTCGCGCAGTTATAAGAGAAAAAGTTTTGACGCGTATCACATGGACACTTGGAGAACCGATGTGTTCAGATCTAGCTCGTTTTGGTCTAAAACAGCTTGTTTCGTTGTATTAAGCACGAATACATGCTTTTCGCGCAGTTATAAGAGAAAAAGTTTTGACGCGTATCAGAGGAACACTTGTAAAACCGATGTGTTGTGATTTAGCTCGTTTCGGTCTAAAACAGCTTGTTTCGCTGTATTAAGCAAGAATACGTGTTTTTCGCGCAGTTATAAGAGAAAAAGTTTTGATGCGTGTCACAGGGACACGTGTAAAACCGATGTGTTCAGATTTACCTCTTTTCGGACTAAAACAGCTTGATTCGTTGTATTAAGCACGAATACATGCTTTTCGCGCAGTTATAAGAGAAAATGTTTTTGACGCGTGTCACAGGGACACTTTTAATACCGATGTGTTCAGATTTAGCTCGTTTCGGCCTAAAACAGCTTGTTTCGTTGTATTAAGCACGAATACAAGCTTTTCGCGGAGTTAAAAGAGAAAAAGCTTTGACGCGTATCAGAGGAAAACTTGTAAATCCGATGTGTTGCGATTTAGCTCGTTTCGGTCTAAAACAGCATGTTTCGCTGTATTAAGCAAGAATACATGCTTTTCGCGCAGTTATAAGAGAAAAAGTTTTTACGCGTATCAGAGGAACACTTGTAAATCCGATGTGTTCATATTTACCTCTTTTCGGACTAAAACAGCTTGTTTCGTTGTATTAAGCACGAATACATGCTTTTCGCGCAGTTATAAGAGAAAAAGTTTTGACGCGTATCACATGGACACTTGGAAAACCGATGTGTTCAAATCTAGCTCGTTTTGGTCTAAAACAGCTTGTTTCGTTGTATTAAGCACGAATACATGCTTTTCGCGCAGTTATAAGAGAAAAAGTTTTGACGCGTATCAGAGGAACACTTGTAAAACCGATGTGTTGCGATTTAGCTCGTTTCTGTCTAAAACAGCTTGTATCGCTGTATTAAGCAGGAATACATGCTTTTCGCGTAGTTATAAGAAAAAACGTTTTACAGGCATGTCACAGGGACACTTGTAAAACCGATGTGTTCAGATTTAGCTCATCTCGGTCTAAAACAGCTTGTTTCGTTGTATTAAGCACGAATACATGCTTTTCGCGCAGTTATAAGAGAAAAAGTTTTGACGCGTATCAGAGGAACACTTGTAAAACCGATGTGTTGTGATTTAGCTCGTTTCGGTCTAAAACAGCATGTTTCGCTGTATTAAGCAAGAATACATGCTTTTCGCGCAGTTATAAAAGAAAAAGTTTTGACGAGTATCACGTGGAACACTTGTAATACCGATGTGTTGTGATTTGGCTCGTTTCGGTCTAAAACAGCTTGTTTCGTTGTATTAAGCACGAATACATGCTTTTCGCGCAGTTATAAGAGAAAAAGTTTTGACGCGTATCACATGGACACTTGTAAAACCGATGTGTTCAGATTTACCTCGTTTCGGTCTAAAACAGCTTGTTTCGTTGGACTAAGCACGAATACATGCTTTTCGCGCAGTTATAAGAGAAAAAGTTTGACGCGTATCAGAGGAACACTTGTAAAACCGATGTGTTGTGATTTAGCTCGTTTCGGTCTAAAACAGCTTGTATCGCTGTATTCTAGCAGGAATACATGCTTTTCGCGTAGTTATAAGAGAAAACGTTTTACAGGCATGTCACAGGGACACTTGTAAAACCGATGTGTTCAGATTTAGCTCATCTCGGTCTAAAACAGCTTGTTTCGTTGTATTAAGCACGAATACATGCTTTTCGCGCAGTTATAAGAGAAAAAGTTTTGGCGCGTATCAGAGGAACACTTGTAAAACCGATGTGTTGTGATTTAGCTCGTTTCGGTCTAAAACAGCATGTTTCGCTGTATTAAGCAAGAATACATGCTTTTCGCGCAGTTATAAAAGAAAAAGTTTTGACGAGTATCACGTGGAACACTTGTAATACCGATGTGTTGTGATTTGGCTCGTTTCGGTCTAAAACAGCTTGTTTCGTTGTATTAAGCACGAATACATGCTTTTCGCGCAGTTATAAGAGAAAAAGTTTTGACGCGTATCACATGGACACTTGGAAAACCGATGTGTTCAGATCTAGCTCGTTTTGGTCTAAAACAGCTTGTTTCGTTGTATAAAGCACGAATACATGCTTTTCGCGCAGTTATAAGAGAAAAAGTTTTGACGCGTATCAGAGGAACACTTGTAAAACCGATGTGTTGTGATTTAGCTCGTTTCGGTCTAAAACAGCTTGTTTCGCTGTATTAAGCAAGAATACGTGCTTTTCGCGCAGTTATAAGAGAAAAAGTTTTGATGCGTGTCACAGGGACACGTGAAAAACCGATGTGTTCAGATTTACCTCTTTTCGGACTAAAACAGCTTGATTCGTTGTATTAAGCACGAATACATGCTTTTCGCGCAGTTATAAGAGAAAATGTTTTGACGCGTGTCACAAAGACCCTTTTAATACCGATGTGTTCAGATTTAGCTCGTTTCGGTCTAAAACAGCATATTTCGCTGTATTAAGGAAGAATACATGCTTTTCGCGCAGTTATAAGAGAAAACGTTTTGACGCGTATCAGAGGAACACTTGTAAAACCGATGTGATCAGATTTACCTCTTTTCGGACTAAAACAGCTTGTTTCGTTGTATTAAGCACGAATACATGCTTTTCGCGCTGTTATAAGAGAAAAAGTTTTGACGCGTATCACATGGGCACTTGGAAAACCGATGTGTTCAGATCTAGCTCGTTTTGGTCTAAAACAGCTTGTTTCGTTGTATTAGGCACGAATACATGCTTTTCGCGCATTTATAAGAGAAAAAGTTTTGACGCGTATCAGAGGAACACTTGTAAAACCGATGTGTTGTGATTTAGCTCGTTTCGGTCTAAAACAGCTTGTTTCGCTGTATTAAGCAAGAATACATGCTTTTCGCGCAGTTATATGAGAAAACGTTTTGACGCGTGTCACAGGGACACTTGTAAATCCGATGTGTTCAGATTTAGCTCGTTTCGGTCTAAAACAGCTTGTGTCGTTGTATAAAGCACGAATACATGCTTTACGCGCAGTTATAGAAGAAAACGTTTTGACGCGTATTAGAGAGACACTTGTAAAACCGATGTGTTCAGATTTAGCTCGTTTCGGTCTAAAACAGCTTGTTTCGTTGTATTAAGCAGGAATACATGCTTTTCGCGCAGTTATAAGAGAAAAAGATTTAAATACATGTCACAGGGACACTTGTAAAACCGATGTGTTCAGATTTACCTCGTTTCGGTCTAAAACTGCTTGTTTCGTTGGACTAAGCACGAATACATGCTTTTCGCGCAGTTATAAGAGAAAAAGTTTTGACGCGTATCAGAGGAACACTTGTAAAACCGATGTGTTGTGATTTAGCTCGTTTCGGTCTAAAACAGCATGTTTCGCTGTATTAAGCAAGAATACATGCTTTTCGCGCAGTTATAAGAGAAAAAGTTTTTACGCGTATCAGAGGAACACTTGTAAATCCGATGTGTTCAGATTTACCTCTTTTCGGACTAAAACAGCTTGTTTCGTTGTATTAAGCACGAATACATGCTTTTCGCGCAGTTATAAGAGAAAAAGTTTTGACGCGTATCACATGGACACTTGGAAAACCGATGTGTTCAAATCTAGCTCGTTTTGGTCTAAAACAGCTTGTTTCGTTGTATTAAGCACGAATACATGCTTTTCGCGCAGTTATAAGAGAAAAAGTTTTGACGCGTATCAGAGGAACACTTGTAAAACCGATGTGTTGCGATTTAGCTCGTTTCTGTCTAAAACAGCTTGTATCGCTGTATTAAGCAGGAATACATGCTTTTCGCGTAGTTATAAGAAAAAACGTTTTACAGGCATGTCACAGGGACACTTGTAAAACCGATGTGTTCAGATTTAGCTCATCTCGGTCTAAAACAGCTTGTTTCGTTGTATTAAGCACGAATACATGCTTTTCGCGCAGTTATAAGAGAAAAAGTTTTGACGCGTATCAGAGGAACACTTGTAAAACCGATGTGTTGTGATTTAGCTCGTTTCGGTCTAAAACAGCATGTTTCGCTGTATTAAGCAAGAATACATGCTTTTCGCGCAGTTATAAAAGAAAAAGTTTTGACGAGTATCACGTGGAACACTTGTAATACCGATGTGTTGTGATTTGGCTCGTTTCGGTCTAAAACAGCTTGTTTCGTTGTATTAAGCACGAATACATGCTTTTCGCGCAGTTATAAGAGAAAAAGTTTTGACGCGTATCACATGGACACTTGTAAAACCGATGTGTTCAGATTTACCTCGTTTCGGTCTAAAACAGCTTGTTTCGTTGGACTAAGCACGAATACATGCTTTTCGCGCAGTTATAAGAGAAAAAGTTTGACGCGTATCAGAGGAACACTTGTAAAACCGATGTGTTGTGATTTAGCTCGTTTCGGTCTAAAACAGCTTGTATCGCTGTATTCTAGCAGGAATACATGCTTTTCGCGTAGTTATAAGAGAAAACGTTTTACAGGCATGTCACAGGGACACTTGTAAAACCGATGTGTTCAGATTTAGCTCATCTCGGTCTAAAACAGCTTGTTTCGTTGTATTAAGCACGAATACATGCTTTTCGCGCAGTTATAAGAGAAAAAGTTTTGACGCGTATCAGAGGAACACTTGTAAAACCGATGTGTTGTGATTTAGCTCGTTTCGGTCTAAAACAGCATGTTTCGCTGTATTAAGCAAGAATACATGCTTTTCGCGCAGTTATAAAAGAAAAAGTTTTGACGAGTATCACGTGGAACACTTGTAATACCGATGTGTTGTGATTTGGCTCGTTTCGGTCTAAAACAGCTTGTTTCGTTGTATTAAGCACGAATACATGCTTTTCGCGCAGTTATAAGAGAAAAAGTTTTGACGCGTATCACATGGACACTTGGAAAACCGATGTGTTCAGATCTAGCTCGTTTTGGTCTAAAACAGCTTGTTTCGTTGTATTAAGCACGAATACATGCTTTTCGCGCAGTTATAAGAGAAAAAGTTTTGACGCGTATCAGAGGAACACTTGTAAAACCGATGTGTTGTGATTTAGCTCGTTTCGGTCTAAAACAGCTTGTTTCGCTGTATTAAGCAAGAATACGTGCTTTTCGCGCAGTTATAAGAGAAAAAGTTTTGATGCGTGTCACAGGGACACGTGAAAAACCGATGTGTTCAGATTTACCTCTTTTCGGACTAAAACAGCTTGATTCGTTGTATTAAGCACGAATACATGCTTTTCGCGCAGTTATAAGAGAAAATGTTTTGACGCGTGTCACAAAGACCCTTTTAATACCGATGTGTTCAGATTTAGCTCGTTTCGGTCTAAAACAGCATATTTCGCTGTATTAAGGAAGAATACATGCTTTTCGCGCAGTTATAAGAGAAAACGTTTTGACGCGTATCAGAGGAACACTTGTAAAACCGATGTGATCAGATTTACCTCTTTTCGGACTAAAACAGCTTGTTTCGTTGTATTAAGCACGAATACATGCTTTTCGCGCTGTTATAAGAGAAAAAGTTTTGACGCGTATCACATGGGCACTTGGAAAACCGATGTGTTCAGATCTAGCTCGTTTTGGTCTAAAACAGCTTGTTTCGTTGTATTAGGCACGAATACATGCTTTTCGCGCAGTCATAAGAGAAAAAGTTTTGACGCGTATCAGAGGAACACTTGTAAAACCGATGTGTTGTGATTTAGCTCGTTTCGGTCTAAAACAGCTTGTTTCGCTGTATTAAGCAGGAATACATGCTTTTCGCGCAGTTATAAGAGAAAACGTTTTACAGGCATGTCAGAGGGACACTTGTAAAACCGATGTGTTCAGATTTAGCTCATCTCGGTCTAAAACAGCTTGTTTCGTTGTATTAAGCACGAATACATGCTTTTCGCGCAGTTATAAGAGAAAAAGTTTTGACGCGTATCAGAGGAACACTTGTAAAACCGATGTGTTGTGATTTAGCTCGTTTCGGTCTAAAACAGCATGTTTCGCTGTATTAAGCAAGAATACATGCTTTTCGCGCAGTTATAAAAGAAAAAGTTTTGACGAGTATCACGTGGAACACTTGTAATACCGATGTGTTGTGATTTGGCTCGTTTCGGTCTAAAACAGCTTGATTCGTTGTATTAAGCACGAATACATGCTTCTCGCGCAGTTATAAGAGAAAAAGTTTTGACGCGTATCACATGGACACTTGTAAAACCGGTGTGTTGTGATTTAGCTCCTTTCGGTCTAAAACAGCTTGTTTCGTTGTATTAGCACGAATACATGCTTTTCGCGCACTTATGAGTGAAAAAGTTTTGACGCGTATCAGAGGAACACTTGTAAAACCGATGTGTTGTGATTTAGCTCGTTTCGGTCTAAAACAGCTTGTTTCGCTGTAATAAGCAAGAATATATGCTTTTCGCGCAGTTATAAGAGAAAAAGTTTTGACGCGTGTCACAGGGACACTTGTAAATCCGATGTGTTTAGATTTAGCTCGTTTCGGTCTAAAACAGCTTGTTTCGTTGTATTAAGCACGAATACATGCTTTTCGTGCAGTTATAAGAGAAATAGTTTAGACGCGTATCAGAGGAACACTTGTAAAACCGATGTGTTGTGATTTAGCTCGTTTCGGTCTAAAACAGCTTGTTTCGCTGTATTAAGCAAGAATACTTGCTTTTCGCGCAGTTAAAAGAGAAAAAGTTTTGACGCGTGTCACAGGGACACTTGTGTTCAGATTTAGCTCGTTTCGGTCTAAAACAGCTGGTTTCGTTGTATTAAGCACGAATACATGTTTTACGCGCAGTTATAGAAGAAAAAGTTTTGACGCGTATTAGAGAGACACTTGTAAAACCGATGTGTTGTGATTTAGCTCGTTTCGGTCTAAAACAGCTTGTTTCGTTGTATTAGCACGAATACATGCTTTTCGCGCACTTATAAGAGAAAAAGTTTTGACGCGTATCAGAGGAACACTTGTAAAACTGATGTGTTGTGATTTAGCTCGTTTCGGTCTAAAACAGCTTGTTTCGCTGTATTAAGCAAGAATGCATGCTTTTCGCGCAGTTATAAGTGAAAAAGTTTAGACGCGTATCAGAGGAACACTTGTAAAACCGATGTGTTGTGATTTAGCTCGTTTCGGTCTAAAACAGGTTGTTTCGTTGTATTAAGCAAGAATACATGCTGTTCGCTCAGTTATAAGACAAAAAGATTTGACGCGTATCAGAGGAACACTTGTAAAACCGATGTGTTGTGATTTAGCTCGTTTCGGTCTAAAACAGCTTGTTTCGCTGTATTAAGCAGGAATACATGCTTTTCGCGCAGTTATAAGAGAAAAAGTTTTAAACGCGTGTCACAGGGACACTTGAAAAACCGATGTGTTCAGATTTACCTCGTTTCGGTCTAAAACAGCTTGTTTCGTTGGACTAAGCACGAACACATGCTCTTCGCGCAGTTATAAGAGAAAAAGTTTTGACGCGTGTCACAGGGATACTTGTAAAACCGATGTGTTCAGATTTAGCTCGTTTCGGTCTAAAACAGCTTGTTTTGTTGTATTAAGCAGGAATATATGCTTTTCGCGCAGTTATAAGAGAAAAAGTTTAGACGCGTATCAGAGGAACACTTGTAAAACCGATGTGTTGTGATTTAGCTCGTTTCGGTCTAAAACAGCGTGTTTCGCTGTATTAAGCAAGAATACATGCTTTTCGCGCAGTTATAAGAGAAAATGTTTTGACGCGTGTCACAGGGACACTTGTAAAACCGATTGGTTGTGATTTAGCTCGTTTCGGTTTAAAACAGCTTGTATCGCTGTATTAAGCAGGAATACATGCTTTTCGCGTAGTTATAAGAGAAAACGTTTTACAGGCATGTCACAGGGACACTTGTAAAACCGATGTGTTCAGATTTAGCTCATCTCGGTCTAAAACAGCTTGTTTCGTTGTATTAAGCACGAATACATGCTTTTCGCGCTGTTATAAGAGAAAAAGTTTTGACGCGTATCACATGGGCACTTGGAAAACCGATGTGTTCAGATCTAGCTCGTTTTGGTCTAAAACAGCTTGTTTCGTTGTATTAGGCACGAATACATGCTTTTCGCGCAGTTATAAGAGAAAAAGTTTTGACGCGTATCAGAGGAACACTTGTAAAACCGATGTGTTGTGATTTAGCTCGTTTCGGTCTAAAACAGCTTGTTTCGCTGTATTAAGCAAGAATACATGCTTTTCGCGCAGTTATATGAGAAAACGTTTTGACGCGTGTCACAGGGACACTTGTAAATCCGATGTGTTCAGATTTAGCTCGTTTCGGTCTAAAACAGCTTGTGTCGTTGTATAAAGCACGAATACATGCTTTACGCGCAGTTATAGAAGAAAACGTTTTGACGCGTACTAGAGAGACACTTGTAAAACCGATGTGTTGTGATTTAGCTCGTTTCGGTCTAAAACAGCTTGTTTCGCTGTATTAACCAAGAATACATGCTTTTCGCGCAGTTATAAGAGAAAAAGTTTTGACGCGTGTCACAGGGACACTTGTAAAACCGATGTGTTCAGATTTAGCTCGTTTCGGTCTAAAACAGCTTGTTTCGTTGTATTAAGCAGGAATACATGCTTTTCGCGCAGTTATAAGAGAAAAAGTTTTAAATACATGTCACAGGGACACTTGTAAAACCGATGTGTTCAGATTTACCTCGTTTCGGTCTAAAACAGCTTGTTTCGTTGGACTAAGCACGAATACATGCTTTTCGCGCAGTTATAAGAGAAAAAGTTTTGACGCGTATCAGAGGAACACTTGTAAAACCGATGTGTTGTGATTTAGCTCGTTTCGGTCTAAAACAGCTTGTTTTTGCTGTATTAAGCAGGAATACATGCTTTTCGCGCAGTTATAAGAGAAAACGTTTTACAGGCATGTCAGAGGGACACTTGTAAAACCGATGTGTTCAGATTTAGCTCATCTCGGTCTAAAACAGCTTGTTTCGTTGTATTAAGCACGAATACATGCTTTTCGCGCAGTTATAAGAGAAAAAGTTTTGACGCGTATCAGAGGAACACTTGTAAAACCGATGTGTTGTGATTTAGCTCGTTTCGGTCTAAAACAGCATGTTTCGCTGTATTAAGCAAGAATACATGCTTTTCGCGCAGTTATAAAAGAAAAAGTTTTGACGAGTATCACGTGGAACACTTGTAATACCGATGTGTTGTGATTTGGCTCGTTTCGGTCTAAAACAGCTTGATTCGTTGTATTAAGCACGAATACATGCTTTTCGCGCAGTTATAAGAGAAAAAGTTTTGACGCGTATCACATGGACACTTGTAAAACCGGTGTGTTGTGATTTAGCTCGTTTCGGTCTAAAACAGCTTGTTTCGTTGTATTAGCACGAATACATGCTTTTCGCGCACTTATGAGTGAAAAAGTTTTGACGCGTATCAGAGGAACACTTGTAAAACCGATGTGTTGTGATTTAGCTCGTTTCGGTCTAAAACAGCTTGTTTCGCTGTAATAAGCAAGAATATATGCTTTTCGCGCAGTTATAAGAGAAAAAGTTTTGACGCGTGTCACAGGGACACTTGTAAAACCGATGTGTTTAGATTTAGCTCGTTTCGGTCTAAAACAGCTTGTTTCGTTGTATTAAGCACGAATACATGCTTTTCGCGCAGTTATAAGAGAAATAGTTTAGACGCGTATCAGAGGAACACTTGTAAAACCGATGTGTTGTGATTTAGCTCGTTTCGGTCTAAAACAGCTTGTTTCGCTGTATTAAGCAAGAATACTTGCTTTTCGCGCAGTTATGAGAGAAAAAGTTTTGACGCGTGTCACAGGGACACTTGTGTTCAGATTTAGCTCGTTTCGGTCTAAAACAGCTGGTTTCGTTGTATTAAGCACGAATACATGTTTTACGCGCAGTTATAGAAGAAAAAATTTTGACGCGTATTAGAGAGACACTTGTAAAACCGATGTGTTGTGATTTAGCTCGTTTCGGTCTAAAACAGCTTGTTTCGTTGTATTAGCACGAATACATGCTTTTCGCGCACTTATAAGAGAAAAAGTTTTGACGCGTATCAGAGGAACACTTGTAAAACCGATGTGTTGTGATTTAGCTCGTTTCGGTCTAAAACAGCTTGTTTCGCTGTATTAAGCAGGAATACATGCTTTTCGCGCAGTTATAAGAGAAAAAGTTTTAAACGCGTGTCACAGGGTCACTTGAAAAACCGATGTGTTCAGATTTACCTCGTTTCGGTCTAAAACAGCTTGTTTCGTTGGACTAAGCACGAACACATGCTCTTCGCGCAGTTATAAGAGAAAAACTTTTGACGCGTGTCACAGGGATACTTGTAAAACCGATGTGTTCAGATTTAGCTCGTTTCGGTCTAAAACAGCTTGTTTTGTTGTATTAAGCAGGAATATATGCTTTTCGCGCAGTTATAAGAGAAAAAGTTTAGACGCGTATCAGAGAACACTTGTAAAACCGATGTGTTGTGATTTAGCTCGTTTCGGTCTAAAACAGCGTGTTTCGCTGTATTAAGCAAGAATACATGCTTTTCGCGCAGTTATAAGAGAAAATGTTTTGACGCGTGTCACAGGGACACTTTTAATACCGATGTGTTCATATTTAGCTCGTTTCGGTCTAAAACAGCTTGTTTCGTTGTATTAAGCACGAATACAAGCTTTTCGCGGAGTTATAAGAGAAAAAGCTTTGACGCGTATCAGAGGAAAACTTGTAAATCCGATGTGGTGCGATTTAGCTCGTTTCGGTCTAAAACAGCATGTTTCGCTGTATTAAGCAAGAATACATGCTTTTCGCGCAGTTATAAGAGAAAAAGTTTTGACGCGTATCAGAGGAACACTTGTAAAACCGATGTGTTGTGATTTAGCTCGTTTCGGTCTAAAACAGCTTGTTTCGCTGTATTAAGCAAGAATACATGCTTTTCGCGCAGTTTTATGAGAAAAAGTTTTGACGCGTGTCACAGGGACACTTGTAAATCCGATGTGTTCAGATTTAGCTCGTTTCGGTCTAAAACAGCTTGTGTCGTTGTATTAAGCACGAATACATGCTTTACTCGCAGTTATAGAAGAAAAAGCTTTGACGCGTATTAGAGAGACACTTGTAAAACCGATGTGTTGTGATTTAGCTCGTTTCGGTCTAAAACAGCTTGTTTCGTTGTATTAAGCACGAATACATGCTTTTCGCGCAGTTATAAGAGAAAAAGTTTTGACGCGTATCAGAGGAACACTTGTAAAACCGATGTGTTGTGATTTAGCTCGTTTCGGTCTAAAACGGCTTGTTTCGCTGTATTAACCAAGAATACACGCTTTTCGCGCAGTTATAAGAGAAAAAGTTTTGACGCGTGTCACAGGGACACTTGTAAAACCGATGTGTTCAGATTTAGCTCGTTTCGGTCCAAAACAGCTTGTTTCGTTGTATTAAGCAGGAATACATGCTTTTCGCGCAGTTATAAGAGAAAAAGGTTTAAATACATGTCACAGGGACACTTGTAAAACCGATGTGTTCAGATTTACCTCGTTTCGGTCTAAAACAGCTTGTTTCGTTGGACTAAGCACGAATACATGCTTTTCGCGCAGTTATAAGAGAAAAAGTTTTGACGCGTATCAGAGGAACACTTGTAAAACCGATGTGTTGTGATTTAGCTCGTTTCGGTCTAAAACAGCTTGTATCGCTGTATTAGGCAGGAATACATGCTTTTCGCGTAGTTATAAGAGAAAACGTTTTACAGGCATGTCACAGGGACACTTGTAAAACCGATGTGTTCAGATTTAGCTCATCTCGGTCTAAAACAGCTTGTTTCGTTGTATTAGGCACGAATACATGCTTTTCGCGCAGTTATAAGAGAAAAAGTTTTGACGCGTATCAGAGGAACACTTGTAAAACCGATGTGTTGTGATTTAGCTCGTTTCGGTCTAAAACAGCTTGTTTCGCTTATTAAGCAAGAATACATGCTTTTCGCGCAGTTATATGAGAAAACGTTTTGACGCGTGTCACAGGGACCCTTGTAAATCCGATGTGTTCAGATTTAGCTCGTTTCGGTCTAAAACAGCTTGTGTCGTTGTATAAAGCACGAATACATGCTTTACGCGCAGTTATAGAAGAAAACGTTTTGACGCGTACTAGAGAGACACTTGTAAAACCGATGTGTTGTGATTTAGCTCGTTTCGGTCTAAAACAGCTTGTTTCGCTGTATTAACCAAGAATACATGCTTTTCGCGCAGTTATAAGAGAAAAAGTTTTGACGCGTGTCACAGGGACACTTGTAAAACCGATGTGTTCAGATTTAGCTCGTTTCGGTCTAAAACAGCTTGTTTCGTTGTATTAAGCAGGAATACATGCTTTTCGCGCAGTTATAAGAGAAAACGTTTTAAATACATGTCACAGGGACACTTGTAAAACCGATGTGTTCAGATTTACCTCGTTTCGGTCTAAAACAGCTTGTTTCGTTGGACTAAGCACAAATACATGCTTTTCGCGCAGTTATAAGAGAAAAAGTTTTGACGCGTATCAGAGGAACACTTGTAAAACCGATGTGTTGTGATTTAGCTCGTTTCGGTCTAAAACAGCTTGTTTCGCTGTATTAAGCAGGAATACATGCTTTTCGCGCAGTTATAAGAGAAAACGTTTTACAGGCATGTCAGAGGGACACTTGTAAAACCGATGTGTTCAGATTTAGCTCATCTCGGTCTAAAACAGCTTGTTTCGTTGTATTAAGCACGAATACATGCTTTTCGCGCAGTTATAAGAGAAAATGTTTTGACGCGTATCAGAGGAACACTTGTAAAACCGATGTGTTGTGATTTAGCTCGTTTCGGTCTAAAACAGCTTGTTTCGCTGTATTAAGCAAGAATACATGCTTTTCGCGCAGTTATATGAGAAAACGTTTTGACGCGTGTCACAGGGACACTTGTAAATCCGATGTGTTCAGATTTAGCTCGTTTCGGTCTAAAACAGCTTGTGTCGTTGTATAAAGCACGAATACATGCTTTACGCGCAGTTATAGAAGAAAACGTTTTGACGCGCACTAGAGAGACACTTGTAAAACCGATGTGTTGTGATTTAGCTCGTTTCGGTCTAAAACAGCTTGTTTCGCTGTATTAACCAAGAATACATGCTTTTCGCGCAGTTATAAGAGAAAAAGTTTTGACGCGTGTCACAGGGACACTTGTAAAACCGATGTGTTCAGATTTAGCTCGTTTCGGTCTAAAACAGCTTGTTTCGTTGTATTAAGCAGGAATACATGCTTTTCGCGCAGTTATAAGAGAAAAAGTTTTAAATACATGTCACAGGGACACTTGTAAAACCGATGTGTTCAGATTTACCTCGTTTCGGTCTAAAACAGCTTGTTTCGTTGGACTAAGCACGAATACATGCTTTTCGCGCAGTTATAAGAGAAAAAGTTTTGACGCGTATCAGAGGAACACTTGTAAAACCGATGTGTTGTGATTTAGCTCGTTTCGGTCTAAAACAGCTTGTTTCGCTGTATTAGGCAGGAATACATGCTTTTCGCGCAGTTATAAGAGAAAACGTTTTACAGGCATGTCAGAGGGACACTTGTAAAACCGGTCTGTTCAGATTTAGCTCATCTCGGTCTAAAACAGCTTGTTTCGTTGTATTAAGCACGAATACATGCTTTTCGCGCAGTTATAAGAGAAAAAGTTTTGACGCGTATCAGAGGAACACTTGTAAAACCGATGTGTTGTGATTTAGCTCGTTTCGGTCTAAAACAGCATGTTTCGCTGTATTAAGCAAGAATACATGCTTTTCGCGCAGTTATAAAAGAAAAAGTTTTGACGAGTATCACGTGGAACACTTGTAATACCGATGTGTTGTGATTTGGCTCGTTTCGGTCTATTACAGCTTGTTTCGTATTATTAAGCACGAATACATGCTTTTCGCGCAGTTATAAGAGAAAAAGTTTTGACGCGTATCACATGGACACTTGTAAAACCGGTGTGTTGTGATTTAGCTCGTTTCGGTCTAAAACAGCTTGTTTCGTTGTATTAGCACGAATACATGCTTTTCGCGCACTTATGAGTGAAAAAGTTTTGACGCGTATCAGAGGAACACTTGTAAAACCGATGTGTTGTGATTTAGCTCGTTTCGGTCTAAAACAGCTTGTTTCGCTGTAATAAGCAAGAATATATGCTTTTCGCGCAGTTATAAGAGAAAAAGTTCTGACGCGTGTCACAGGGACACTTGTAAAACCGATGTGTTTAGATTTAGCTCGTTTCGGTCTAAAACAGCTTGTGTCGTTGTATTAAGCACGAATACATGCTTTACTCGCAGTTATAGAAGAAAAAGCTTTGACGCGTATTAGAGGGACACTTGTAAAACCGATGTGTTGTGATTTAGCTCGTTTCGGTCTAAAACAGCTTGTTTCGTTGTATTAAGCACGAATACATGCTTTTCGCGCAGTTATAAGAGAAAAAGTTTTGACGCGTATCAGAGGAACACTTGTAAAACCGATGTGTTGTGATTTAGCTCGTTTCGGTCTAAAACAGCTTGTTTCGCTGTATTAACCAAGAATACATGCTTTTCGCGCAGTTATAAGAGAAAAAGTTTTGACGCGTGTCACAGGGACACTTGTAAAACCGATGTGTTCAGATTTAGCTCGTTTCGGTCCAAAACAGCTTGTTTCGTTGTATTAAGCACGAATACATGCTTTTCGCGCTGTTATAAGAGAAAAAGTTTTGACGCGTATCACATGGGCACTTGGAAAACCGATGTGTTCAGATCTAGCTCGTTTTGGTCTAAAACAGCTTGTTTCGTTGTATTAGGCACGAATACATGCTTTTCGCGCAGTTATAAGAGAAAAAGTTTTGACGCGTATCAGAGGAACACTTGTAAAACCGATGTGTTGTGATTTAGCTCGTTTCGGTCTAAAACAGCTTGTTTCGCTGTATTAAGCAAGAATACATGCTTTTCGCGCAGTTATATGAGAAAACGTTTTGACGCGTGTCACAGGGACACTTGTAAATCCGATGTGTTCAGATTTAGCTCGTTTCGGTCTAAAACAGCTTGTGTCGTTGTATAAAGCACGAATACATGCTTTACGCGCAGTTATAGAAGAAAACGTTTTGACGCGTACTAGAGAGACACTTGTAAAACCGATGTGTTGTGATTTAGCTCGTTTCGGTCTAAAACAGCTTGTTTCGCTGTATTAACCAAGAATACATGCTTTTCGCGCAGTTATAAGAGAAAAAGTTTTGACGCGTGTCACAGGGACACTTGTAAAACCGATGTGTTCAGATTTACCTCGTTTCGGTCTAAAACTGCTTGTTTCGTTGGACTAAGCACGAATACATGCTTTTCGCGCAGTTATAAGAGAAAAAGTTTTGACGCGTATCAGAGGAACACTTGTAAAACCGATGTGTTGTGATTTAGCTCGTTTCGGTCTAAAACAGCTTGTTTCGCTGTATTAAGCAGGAATACATGCTTTTCGCGCAGTTATAAGAGAAAACGTTTTACAGGCATGTCAGAGGGACACTTGTAAAACCGATGTGTTCAGATTTAGCTCATCTCGGTCTAAAACAGCTTGTTTCGTTGTATTAAGCACGAATACATGCTTTTCGCGCAGTTATAAGAGAAAAAGTTTTGACGCGTATCAGAGGAACACTTGTAAAACCGATGTGTTGTGATTTAGCTCGTTTCGGTCTAAAACAGCTTGTTTCGCTGTATTAAGCAAGAATACATGCTTTTCGCGCAGTTATATGAGAAAACGTTTTGACGCGTGTCACAGGGACACTTGTAAATCCGATGTGTTCAGATTTAGCTCGTTTCGGTCTAAAACAGCTTGTGTCGTTGTATAAAGCACGAATACATGCTTTACGCGCAGTTATAGAAGAAAACGTTTTGACGCGTACTAGAGAGACACTTGTAAAACCGATGTGTTGTGATTTAGCTCGTTTCGGTCTAAAACAGCTTGTTTCGCTGTATTAACCAAGAATACATGCTTTTCGCGCAGTTATAAGAGAAAAAGTTTTGACGCGTGTCACAGGGACACTTGTAAAACCGATGTGTTCAGATTTAGCTCGTTTCGGTCTAAAACAGCTTGTTTCGTTGTATTAAGCAGGAATACATGCTTTTCGCGCAGTTATAAGAGAAAAAGTTTTAAATACATGTCACAGGGACACTTGTAAAACCGATGTGTTCAGATTTACCTCGTTTCGGTCTAAAACAGCTTGTTTCGTTGGACTAAGCACGAATACATGCTTTTCGCGCAGTTATAAGAGAAAACGTTTTACAGGCATGTCACAGGGACACTTGTAAAACCGATGTGTTCAGATTTAGCTCATCTCGGTCTAAAACAGCTTGTTTCGTTGTATTAAGCACGAATACATGCTTTTCGCGCTGTTATAAGAGAAAAAGTTTTGACGCGTATCACATGGGCACTTGGAAAACCGATGTGTTCAGATCTAGCTCGTTTTGGTCTAAAACAGCTTGTTTCGTTGTATTAGGCACGAATACATGCTTTTCGCGCAGTTATAAGAGAAAAAGTTTTGACGCGTATCAGAGGAACACTTGTAAAACCGATGTGTTGTGATTTAGCTCGTTTCGGTCTAAAACAGCTTGTTTCGCTGTATTAAGCAAGAATACATGCTTTTCGCGCAGTTATATGAGAAAACGTTTTGACGCGTGTCACAGGGACACTTGTAAATCCGATGTGTTCAGATTTAGCTCGTTTCGGTCTAAAACAGCTTGTGTCGTTGTATAAAGCACGAATACATGTTTACGCGCAGTTATAGAAGAAAACGTTTTGACGCGTACTAGAGAGACACTTGTAAAACCGATGTGTTGTGATTTAGCTCGTTTCGGTCTAAAACAGCTTGTTTCGCTGTATTAACCAAGAATACATGCTTTTCGCGCAGTTATAAGAGAAAAAGTTTTGACGCGTGTCACAGGGACACTTGTAAAACCGATGGGTTCAGATTTAGCTCGTTTCGGTCTAAAACAGCTTGTTTCGTTGTATTAAGCAGGAATACATGCTTTTCGCGCAGTTATAAGAGAAAAAGTTTTAAATACATGTCACAGGGACACTTGTAAAACCGATGTGTTCAGATTTACCTCGTTTCGGTCTAAAACTGCTTGTTTCGTTGGACTAAGCACGAATACATGCTTTTCGCGCAGTTATAAGAGAAAAAGTTTTGACGCGTATCAGAGGAACACTTGTAAAACCGATGTGTTGTGATTTAGCTCGTTTCGGTCTAAAACAGCTTGTTTCGCTGTATTAAGCAGGAATACATGCTTTTCGCGCAGTTATAAGAGAAAACGTTTTACAGGCATGTCAGAGGGACACTTGTAAAACCGATGTGTTCAGATTTAGCTCATCTCGGTCTAAAACAGCTTGTTTCGTTGTATTAAGCACGAATACATGCTTTTCGCGCAGTTATAAGAGAAAAAGTTTTGACGCGTGTCACAGGGACACTTGTAAAACCGATGTGTTCAGATTTAGCTCGTTTCGGTCTAAAACAGCTTGTTTCGTTGTATTAAGCAGGAATACATGCTTTTCGCGCAGTTATAAGAGAAAAAGTTTTAAATACATGTCACAGGGACACTTGTAAAACCGATGTGTTCAGATTTACCTCGTTTCGGTCTAAAACAGCTTGTTTCGTTGGACTAAGCACGAATACATGCTTTTCGCGCAGTTATAACAGAAAAAGTTTTGACGCGTATCAGAGGAACACTTGTAAAACCGATGTGTTGTGATTTAGCTCGTTTCGGTCTAAAACAGCTTGTTTCGCTGTATTAAGCAGGAATACATGCTTTTCGCGCAGTTATAAGAGAAAACGTTTTACAGGCATGTCAGAGGGACACTTGTAAAACCGATGTGTTCAGATTTAGCTCATCTCGGTCTAAAACAGCTTGTTTCGTTGTATTAAGCATGAATACATGCTTTTCGCGCAGTTATAAGAGAAAAAGTTTTGACGCGTATCAGAGGAACACTTGTAAAACCGATGTGTTGTGATTTAGCTCGTTTCGGTCTAAAACAGCATGTTTCGCTGTATTAAGCAAGAATACATGCTTTTCGCGCAGTTATAAAAGAAAAAGTTTTGACGAGTATCACGTGGCACACTTGTAATACCGATGTGTTGTGATTTGGCTCGTTTCGGTCTAAAACAGCTTGATTCGTTGTATTAGGCACGAATACATGCTTTTCGCGCAGTTATAAGAGAAAAAGTTTTGACGCGTATCACATGGACACTTGTAAAACCGGTGTGTTGTGATTTAGCTCGTTTCGGTCTAAAACAGCTTGTTTCGTTGTATTAGCACGAATACATGCTTTTCGCGCACTTATGAGTGAAAAAGTTTTGACGCGTATCAGAGGAACACTTGTAAAACCGATGTGTTGTGATTTAGCTCGTTTCGGTCTAAAACAGTTTGTTTCGCTGTAATAAGCAAGAATATATGCTTTTCGCGCAGTTATAAGAGAAAAAGTTTTGACGCGTGTCACAGGGACACTTGTAAAACCGATGTGTTTAGATTTAGCTCGTTTCGGTCTAAAACAGCTGGTTTCGTTGTATTAAGCACGAATACATGTTTTACGCGCAGTTATAGAAGAAAAAGTTTTGACGCGTATTAGAGAGACACTTGTAAAACCGATGTGTTGTGATTTAGCTCGTTTCGGTCTAAAACAGCTTGTTTCGTTGTATTAGCACGAATACATGCTTTTCGCGCACTTATAAGAGAAAAAGTTTTGACGCGTATTAGAGGAACACTTGTAAAACCGATGTGTTGTGATTTAGCTCGTTTCGGTCTAAAACAGCTTGCTTCGCTGTATTAAGCAAGAATGCATGCTTTTCGCGCAGTTATAAGTGAAAAAGTTTAGACGCGTATCAGAGGAACGCTTGTAAAACCGATGTGTTGTGATTTAGCTCATTTCGGTCTAAAACAGGTTGTTTCGTTGTATTAAGCAAGAATACATGCTTTTCGCTCAGTTATAAGACAAAAAGATTTGACGCGTATCAGAGGAACACTTGTAAAACCGATGTGTTGTGATTTAGCTCGTTTCGGTCTAAAACAGCTTGTTTCGCTGTATTAAGCAGGAATACATGCTTTTCGCGCAGTTATAAGAGAAAAAGTTTTAAACGCGTGTCACAGGGACACTTGAAAAACCGATGTGTTCAGATTTACCTCGTTTCGGTCTAAAACAGCTTGTTTCGTTGGACTAAGCACGAATACATGCTCTTCGCGCAGTTATAAGAGAAAAAGTTTTGACGCGTGTCACAGGGATACTTGTAAAACCGATGTGTTCAGATTTAGCTCGTTTCGGTCTAAAACAGCTTGTTTTGTTGTATTAAGCAGGAATATATGCTTTTCGCGCAGTTATAAGAGAAAAAGTTTTGACGCGTATCAGAGGAACACTTGTAAAACCGATGTGTTGTGATTTAGCTCGTTTCGGTCTAAAACAGCGTGTTTCGCTGTATTAAGCAAGAATACATGCTTTTCGCGCAGTTATAAGAGAAAATGTTTTGACGCGTGTCACAGGGACACTTTTAATACCGATGTGTTCAGATTTAGCTCGTTTCGGTCTAAAACAGCTTGTTTCGTTGTATTAAGCACGAATACAAGCTTTTCGCGGAGTTATAAGAGAAAAAGCTTTGACGCGTATCAGAGTAAAACTTGTAAATCCGATGTGTTGCGATTTAGCTCGTTTCGGTCTAAAACAGCATGTTTCGCTGTATTAAGCAAGAATACATGCTTTTCGCGCAGTTATAAGAGAAAAAGTTTTGACGCGTATCAGAGGAACACTTGTAAAACCGATGTGTTGTGATTTAGCTCGTTTCGGTCTAAAACAGCTTGTTTCGCTGTATTAAGCAAGAATACATGCTTTTCGCGCAGTTATATGAGAAAAAGTTTTGACGCGTGTCACAGGGACACTTGTAAATCCGATGTGTTCAGATTTAGCTCGTTTCGGTCTAAAACAGCTTGTGTCGTTGTATTAAGCACGAATACATGCTTTACTCGCAGTTATAGAAGAAAAAGCTTTGACGCGTATTAGAGAGACACTTGTAAAACCGATGTGTTGTGATTTAGCTCGTTTCGGTCTAAAACAGCTTGTTTCGTTGTATTAAGCACGAATACATGCTTTTCGCGCAGTTATAAGAGAAAAAGTTTTGACGCGTATCAGAGGAACACTTGTAAAACCGATGTGTTGTGATTTAGCTCGTTTCGGTCTAAAACAGCTTGTTTCGCTGTATTAACCAAGAATACATGTTTTCGCGCAGTTATAAGAGAAAAAGTTTTGACGCTTGTCACAGGGACACTTGTAAAACCGATGTGTTCAGATTTAGCTCGTTTCGGTCCAAAACAGCTTGTTTCGTTGTATTAAGCAGGAATACGTGCTTTTCGCGCAGTTATAAGAGAAAAAGTTTTAAATACATGTCACAGGGACACTTGTAAAACCGATGTGTTCAGATTTACCTCGTTTCGGTCTAAAACAGCTTGTTTCGTTGGACTAAGCACGAATACATGCTTTTCGCGCAGTTATAAGAGAAAAAGTTTTGACGCGTATCAGAGGAACACTTGTAAAACCGATGTGTTGTGATTTAGCTCGTTTCGGTCTAAAACAGCTTGTATCGCTGTATTAAGCAGGAATACATGCTTTTCGCGTAGTTATAAGAGAAAACTTTTTACAGGCATGTCACAGGGACACTTGTAAAACCGATGTGTTCAGATTTAGCTCATCTCGGTCTAAAACAGCTTGTTTCGTTGTATTAAGCACGAATACATGCTTTTCGCGCAGTTATAAGAGAAAAAGTTTTGACGCGTATCAGAGGAACACTTGTAAAACCGATGTGTTGTGATTTAGCTCGTTTCGGTCTAAAACAGCATGTTTCGCTGTATTAAGCAAGAATACATGCTTTTCGCGCAGTTATAAAAGAAAAAGTTTTGACGAGTATCACGTGGAACACTTGTAATACCGATGTGTTGTGATTTGGCTCGTTTCGGTCTAAAACAGCTTGTTTCGTTGTATTAAGCACGAATACATGCTTTTCGCGCAGTTATAAGAGAAAACGTTTTGACGCGTATCACATGGACACTTGGAAAACCGATGTGTTCAGATCTAGCTCGTTTTGGTCTAAAACAGCTTGTTTCGTTGTATTAAGCACGAATACATGCTTTTCGCGCAGTTATAAGAGAAAAAGTTTTGACGCGTATCAGAGGAACACTTGTAAAACCGATGTGTTGTGATTTAGCTCGTTTCGGTCTAAAACAGCTTGTTTCGCTGTATTAAGCAAGAATACGTGCTTTTCGCGCAGTTATAAGAGAAAAAGTTTTGATGCGTGTCACAGGGACACGTGTAAGACCGATGTGTTCAGATTTACCTCTTTTCGGACTAAAACAGCTTGAGTCTTTGTATTAAGCATGAATACATGCTTTTCGCGCAGTTATAAGAGAAAATGTTTTGACGCGTGTCACAGGGACACTTTTAATACCGATGTGTTCAGATTTAGCTCGTTTCGGTCTAAAACAGCTTGTTTCGTTGTATTAAGCACGAATACAAGCTTTTCGCGGAGTTATAAGAGAAAAAGCTTTGACGCGTATCAGAGGAAAACTTGTAAATCCGATGTGTTGCGATTTAGCTCGTTTCGGTCTAAAACAGCATGTTTCGCTGTATTAAGCAAGAATACATGCTTTTCGCGCAGTTATATGAGAAAAAGTTTTGACGCGTATCAGAGGAACACTTGTAAAACCGATGTGTTCAGATTTACCTCTTTTCGGACTAAAACAGCTTGTTTCGTTGTATTAAGCACGAATACATGCTTTTCGCGCAGTTATAAAAGAAAAAGTTTTGACGAGTATCACGTGGAACACTTGTAATACCGATGTGTTGTGATTTGGCTCGTTTCGGTCTAAAACAGCTTGTTTCGTTGTATTAAGCACGAATACATGCTTTTCGCGCAGTTATAAGAGAAAAAGTTTTGACGCGTATCACATGGACACTTGTAAAACCGGTGTGTTGTGATTTAGCTCGTTTCGGTCTAAAACAGCTTGTTTCGTTGTATTAGCACGAATACATGCTTTTCGCGCACTTATGAGTGAAAAAGTTTTGACGCGTATCAGAGGAACACTTGTAAAACCGATGTGTTGTGATTTAGCTCGTTTCGGTCTAAAACAGTTTGTTTCGCTGTAATAAGCAAGAATATATGCTTTTCGCGCAGTTATAAGAGAAAAAGTTTTGACGCGTGTCACAGGGACACTTGTAAAACCGATGTGTTTAGATTTAGCTCGTTTCGGTCTAAAACAGCTGGTTTCGTTGTATTAAGCACGAATACATGTTTTACGCGCAGTTATAGAAGAAAAAGTTTTGACGCGTATTAGAGAGACACTTGTAAAACCGATGTGTTGTGATTTAGCTCGTTTCGGTCTAAAACAGCTTGTTTCGTTGTATTAGCACGAATACATGCTTTTCGCGCACTTATAAGAGAAAAAGTTTTGACGCGTATTAGAGGAACACTTGTAAAACCGATGTGTTGTGATTTAGCTCGTTTCGGTCTAAAACAGCTTGCTTCGCTGTATTAAGCAAGAATGCATGCTTTTCGCGCAGTTATAAGTGAAAAAGTTTAGACGCGTATCAGAGGAACGCTTGTAAAACCGATGTGTTGTGATTTAGCTCATTTCGGTCTAAAACAGGTTGTTTCGTTGTATTAAGCAAGAATACATGCTTTTCGCTCAGTTATAAGACAAAAAGATTTGACGCGTATCAGAGGAACACTTGTAAAACCGATGTGTTGTGATTTAGCTCGTTTCGGTCTAAAACAGCTTGTTTCGCTGTATTAAGCAGGAATACATGCTTTTCGCGCAGTTATAAGAGAAAAAGTTTTAAACGCGTGTCACAGGGACACTTGAAAAACCGATGTGTTCAGATTTACCTCGTTTCGGTCTAAAACAGCTTGTTTCGTTGGACTAAGCACGAATACATGCTCTTCGCGCAGTTATAAGAGAAAAAGTTTTGACGCGTGTCACAGGGATACTTGTAAAACCGATGTGTTCAGATTTAGCTCGTTTCGGTCTAAAACAGCTTGTTTTGTTGTATTAAGCAGGAATATATGCTTTTCGCGCAGTTATAAGAGAAAAAGTTTTGACGCGTATCAGAGGAACACTTGTAAAACCGATGTGTTGTGATTTAGCTCGTTTCGGTCTAAAACAGCGTGTTTCGCTGTATTAAGCAAGAATACATGCTTTTCGCGCAGTTATAAGAGAAAATGTTTTGACGCGTGTCACAGGGACACTTTTAATACCGATGTGTTCAGATTTAGCTCGTTTCGGTCTAAAACAGCTTGTTTCGTTGTATTAAGCACGAATACAAGCTTTTCGCGGAGTTATAAGAGAAAAAGTTTTGACGCGTATCAGAGGAACACTTGTAAAACCGATGTGTTGTGATTTAGCTCGTTTCGGTCTAAAACAGCTTGTTTCGCTGTATTAAGCAAGAATACATGCTTTTCGCGCAGTTATATGAGAAAAAGTTTTGACGCGTGTCACAGGGACACTTGTAAATCCGATGTGTTCAGATTTAGCTCGTTTCGGTCTAAAACAGCTTGTGTCGTTGTATTAAGCACGAATACATGCTTTACTCGCAGTTATAGAAGAAAAAGCTTTGACGCGTATTAGAGAGACACTTGTAAAACCGATGTGTTGTGATTTAGCTCGTTTCGGTCTAAAACAGCTTGTTTCGTTGTATTAAGCACGAATACATGCTTTTCGCGCAGTTATAAGAGAAAAAGTTTTGACGCGTATCAGAGGAACACTTGTAAAACCGATGTGTTGTGATTTAGCTCGTTTCGGTCTAAAACAGCTTGTTTCGCTGTATTAACCAAGAATACATGTTTTCGCGCAGTTATAAGAGAAAAAGTTTTGACGCTTGTCACAGGGACACTTGTAAAACCGATGTGTTCAGATTTAGCTCGTTTCGGTCCAAAACAGCTTGTTTCGTTGTATTAAGCAGGAATACGTGCTTTTCGCGCAGTTATAAGAGAAAAAGTTTTAAATACATGTCACAGGGACACTTGTAAAACCGATGTGTTCAGATTTACCTCGTTTCGGTCTAAAACAGCTTGTTTCGTTGGACTAAGCACGAATACATGCTTTTCGCGCAGTTATAAGAGAAAAAGTTTTGACGCGTATCAGAGGAACACTTGTAAAACCGATGTGTTGTGATTTAGCTCGTTTCGGTCTAAAACAGCTTGTATCGCTGTATTAAGCAGGAATACATGCTTTTCGCGTAGTTATAAGAGAAAACTTTTTACAGGCATGTCACAGGGACACTTGTAAAACCGATGTGTTCAGATTTAGCTCATCTCGGTCTAAAACAGCTTGTTTCGTTGTATTAAGCACGAATACATGCTTTTCGCGCAGTTATAAGAGAAAAAGTTTTGACGCGTATCAGAGGAACACTTGTAAAACCGATGTGTTGTGATTTAGCTCGTTTCGGTCTAAAACAGCATGTTTCGCTGTATTAAGCAAGAATACATGCTTTTCGCGCAGTTATAAAAGAAAAAGTTTTGACGAGTATCACGTGGAACACTTGTAATACCGATGTGTTGTGATTTGGCTCGTTTCGGTCTAAAACAGCTTGTTTCGTTGTATTAAGCACGAATACATGCTTTTCGCGCAGTTATAAGAGAAAACGTTTTGACGCGTATCACATGGACACTTGGAAAACCGATGTGTTCAGATCTAGCTCGTTTTGGTCTAAAACAGCTTGTTTCGTTGTATTAAGCACGAATACATGCTTTTCGCGCAGTTATAAGAGAAAAAGTTTTGACGCGTATCAGAGGAACACTTGTAAAACCGATGTGTTGTGATTTAGCTCGTTTCGGTCTAAAACAGCTTGTTTCGCTGTATTAAGCAAGAATACGTGCTTTTCGCGCAGTTATAAGAGAAAAAGTTTTGATGCGTGTCACAGGGACACGTGTAAGACCGATGTGTTCAGATTTACCTCTTTTCGGACTAAAACAGCTTGAGTCTTTGTATTAAGCATGAATACATGCTTTTCGCGCAGTTATAAGAGAAAATGTTTTGACGCGTGTCACAGGGACACTTTTAATACCGATGTGTTCAGATTTAGCTCGTTTCGGTCTAAAACAGCTTGTTTCGTTGTATTAAGCACGAATACAAGCTTTTCGCGGAGTTATAAGAGAAAAAGCTTTGACGCGTATCAGAGGAAAACTTGTAAATCCGATGTGTTGCGATTTAGCTCGTTTCGGTCTAAAACAGCATGTTTCGCTGTATTAAGCAAGAATACATGCTTTTCGCGCAGTTATATGAGAAAAAGTTTTGACGCGTATCAGAGGAACACTTGTAAAACCGATGTGTTCAGATTTACCTCTTTTCGGACTAAAACAGCTTGTTTCGTTGTATTAAGCACGAATACATGCTTTTCGCGCAGTTATAAGAGAAAAAGTTTTGACGCGTATCACATGGACACTTGGAAAACCGATGTGTTCAGATCTAGCTCGTTTCGGTCTAAAACAGCTTGTTTCGCTGTATTAAGCAAGAATACATGCTTTTCGCGCAGTTATATGAGAAAAAGTTTTGACGCGTGTCACAGGGACACTTGTAAATCCGATGTGTTCAGATTTAGCTCGTTTCGGTCTAAAACAGCTTGTGTCGTTGTATTAAGCACGAATACATGCTTTACTCGCAGTTATAGAAGAAAAAGCTTTGACGCGTATTAGAGAGACACTTGTAAAACCGATGTGTTGTGATTTAGCTCGTTTCGGTCTAAAACAGCTTGTTTCGTTGTATTAAGCACGAATACATGCTTTTCGCGCAGTTATAAGAGAAAAAGTTTTGACGCGTATCAGAGGAACACTTGTAAAACCGATGTGTTGTGATTTAGCTCGTTTCGGTCTAAAACAGCTTGTTTCGCTGTATTAACCAAGAATACATGCTTTTCGCGCAGTTATAAGAGAAAAAGTTTTGACGCGTGTCACAGGGACACTTGTAAAACCGATGTGTTCAGATTTAGCTCGTTTCGGTCTAAAACAGCTTGTTTCGTTGTATTAAGCAGGAATACATGCTTTTCGCGCAGTTATAAGAGAAAAGGTTTTAAATACATGTCACAGGGACTCTTGTAAAACCGATGTGTTCAGATTTACCTCGTTTCGGTCTAAAACAGCTTGTTTCGTTGGACTAAGCACGAATACATGCTTTTCGCGCAGTTATAAGAGAAAAAGTTTTGACGCGTATCAGAGGAACACTTGTAAAACCGATGTGTTGTGATTTAGCTCGTTTCGGTCTAAAACAGCTTGTATCGCTGTATTAAGCAGGAATACATGCTTTTCGCGTAGTTATAAGAGAAAACGTTTTACAGGCATGTCACAGGGACACTTGTAAAACCGATGTGTTCAGATTTAGCTCATCTCGGTCTAAAACAGCTTGTTTCGTTGTATTAGGCACGAATACATGCTTTTCGCGCAGTTATAAGAGAAAAAGTTTTGACGCTTATCAGAGGAACACTTGTAAAACCGATGTGTTGTAATTTAGCTCGTTTCGGTCTAAAACAGCATGTTTCGCTGTATTAGGCAAGAATACATGCTTTTCGCGCAGTTATAAAAGAAAAAGTTTTGACGAGTATCACGTGGAACACTTGTAATACCGATGTGTTGTGATTTGGCTCGTTTCGGTCTAAAACAGCTTGTTTCGTTGTATTAAGCACGAATACATGCTTTTCGCGCAGTTATAAGAGAAAATGTTTTGACGCGTATCACATGGACACTTGTAAAACCGATGTGTTCAGATTTACCTCGTTTCGGTCTAAAACAGCTTGTTTCGTTGGACTAAGCACGAATACATGCTTTTCGCGCAGTTATAAGAGAAAAAGTTTTGACGCGTATCAGAGGAACACTTGTAAAACCGATGTGTTGTGATTTAGCTCGTTTCGGTCTAAAACAGCTTATATCGCTGTATTCTAGCAGGAATACATGCTTTTCGCGTAGTTATAAGAGAAAACGTTTTACAGGCATGTCACAGGGACACTTGTAAAACCGATGTGTTCAGATTTAGCTCATCTCGGTCTATAACAGCTTGTTTCGTTGTATTAAGCACGAATACATGCTTTTCGCGCAGTTATAAGAGAAAAAGTTTTGACGCGTATCAGAGGAACACTTGTAAAACCGATGTGTTGTGATTTAGCTCGTTTCGGTCTAAAACAGCATGTTTCGCTGTATTAAGCAAGAATACATGCTTTTCGCGCAGTTATAAAAGAAAAAGTTTTGACGAGTATCACGTGGAACACTTGTAATACCGATGTGTTGTGATTTGGCTCGTTTCGGTCTAAAACAGCTTGTTTCGTTGTATTAAGCACGAATACATGCTTTTCGCGCTGTTATAAGAGAAAAAGTTTTGACGCGTATCACATGGACACTTGGAAAACCGATGTGTTCAGATCTAGCTCGTTTTGGTCTAAAACAGCTTGTTTCGTTGTATTAAGCACGAATACATGCTTTTCGCGCAGTTATAAGAGAAAAAGTTTTGACGCGTATCAGAGGAACACTTGTAAAACCGATGTGTTGTGATTTAGCTCGTTTCGGTCTAAAACAGCTTGTTTCGCTGTATTAAGCAAGAATACGTGCTTTTCGCGCAGTTATAAGAGAAAAAGTTTTGATGCGTGTCACAGGGACACGTGTAAAACCGATGTGTTCAGATTTACCTCTTTTCGGACTAAAACAGCTTGATTCGTTGTATTAAGCACGAATACATGCTTTTCGCGCAGTTATAAGAGAAAATGTTTTGACGCGTGTCACAGGGACACTTGTAAAACCGATGTGTTCAGATTTAGCTCGTTTCGGTGTAAAACAGCTTGTTTCGTTGTATTAAGCAGGAATACATGCTTTTCGCGCAGTTATAAGAGAAAAAGTTTTAAATACATGTCACAGGGACACTTGTGAAACCGATGTGTTCAGATTTACCTCGTTTCGGTCTAAAACAGCTTGTTTCGTTGGACTAAGCACGAATACATGCTTTTCGCGCAGTTATAACAGAAAAAGTTTTGACGCGTATCAGAGGAACACTTGTAAAACCGATGTGTTGTGATTTAGCTCGTTTCGGTCTAAAACAGCTTGTTTCGCTGTATTAAGCAGGAATACATGCTTTTCGCGCAGTTATAAGAGAAAACGTTTTACAGGCATGTCAGAGGGACACTTGTAAAACCGATGTGTTCAGATTTAGCTCGTTTCGGTCTAAAACAGCTTGTTTCGTTGTATTAAGCACGAATACATGCTTTTCGCGCAGTTATAAGAGAAATAGTTTAGACGCGTATCAGAGGAACACTTGTAAAACCGATGTGTTGTGATTTAGCTCGTTTCGGTCTAAAACAGCTTGTTTCGCTGTATTAAGCAAGAATACTTGCTTTTCGCGCAGTTATAAGAGAAAAAGTTTTGACGCGTGTCACAGGGACACTTGTGTTCAGATTTAGCTCGTTTCGGTCTAAAACAGCTGGTTTCGTTGTATTAAGCACGAATACATGTTTTACGCGCAGTTATAGAAGAAAAAGTTTTGACGCGTATTAGAGAGACACTTGTAAAACCGATGTGTTGTGATTTAGCTCGTTTCGGTCTAAAACAGCTTGTTTCGTTGTATTAGCACGAATACATGCTTTTCGCGCACTTATAGGAGAAAAAGTTTTGACGCGTATTAGAGGAACACTTGTAAAACCGATGTGTTGTGATTTAGCTCGTTTCGGTCTAAAACAGCTTGTTTCGCTGTATTAAGCAAGAATGCGTGCTTTTCGCGCAGTTATAAGTGAAAAAGTTTAAACGCGTATCAGAGGAACGCTTGTAAAACCGATGTGTTGTGATTTAGCTCTCTTCGGTCTAAAACAGGTTGTTTCGTTGTATTAAGCAAGAATACATGCTTTTCGCTCAGTTATAAGACAAAAAGATTTGACGCGTATCAGAGGAACACTTGTAAAACCGATGTGTTGTGATTTAGCTCGTTTCGGTCTAAAACAGCTTGTTTCGCTGTATTAAGCAGGAATACATGCTTTTCGCGCAGTTATAAGAGAAACAGTTTTGACGCGTATCAGAGGAACACTTGTAAAACCGATGTGTTGTGATTTAGCTCGTTTCGGTCTAAAACAGCTAGTTTCGCTGTATTAACCAAGAATACATGCTTTTCGCGCAGTTATAAGAGAAAAAGTTTTGACGCTTGTCACAGGGACACTTGTAAAACCGATGTGTTCAGATTTAGCTCGTTTCGGTCCAAAACAGCTTGTTTCGTTGTATTAAGCAGGAATACATGCTTTTCGCGCAGTTATAAGAGAAAAAGTTTTAAATACATGTCACAGGGACACTTGTAAAACCGATGTGTTCAGATTTACCTCGTTTCGGTCTAAAACAGCTTGTTTCGTTGGACTAAGCACGAATACATGCTTTTCGCGCAGTTATAAGAGAAAACGTTTTGACGCGTATCAGAGGAACACTTGTAAAACCGATGTGTTGTGATTTAGCTCGTTTCGGTCTAAAACAGCTTGTATCGCTGTATTAAGCAGGAATACATGCTTTTCGCGTAGTTATAAGAGAAAACGTTTTACAGGCATGTCACAGGGACACTTGTAAAACCGATGTGTTCAGATTTAGCTCATCTCGGTCTAAAACAGCTTGTTTCGTTGTATTAAGCACGAATACATGCTTTTCGCGCAGTTATAAGAGAAAAAGTTTTGACGCGTATCAGAGGAACACTTGTAAAACCGATGTGTTGTGATTTAGCTCGTTTCGGTCTAAAACAGCATGTTTCGCTGTATTAAGCAAGAATACATGCTTTTCGCGCAGTTATAAAAGAAAAAGTTTTGACGAGTATCACGTGGAACACTTGTAATACCGATGTGTTGTGATTTGGCTCGTTTCGGTCTAAAACAGCTTGTTTCGTTGTATTAAGCACGAATACATGCTTTTCGCGCAGTTATAAGAGAAAAAGTTTTGACGCGTATCACATGGACACTTGGAAAACCGATGTGTTCAGATCTAGCTCGTTTTGGTCTAAAACAGCTTGTTTCGTTGTATTAAGCACGAATACATGCTTTTCGCGCAGTTATAAGAGAAAAACTTTTGACGCGTATCAGAGGAACACTTGTAAAACCGATGTGTTGTGATTTAGCTCGTTTCGGTCTAAAACAGCTTGTTTCGCTGTATTAAGCAAGAATACGTGCTTTTCGCGCAGTTATAAGAGAAAAAGTTTTGATGCGTGTCACAGGGACACGTGTAAAACCGATGTGTTCAGATTTACCTCTTTTCGGACTAAAACAGCTTGAGTCTTTGTATTAAGCACGAATACATGCTTTTCGCGCAGTTATAAGAGAAAATGTTTTGACGCGTGTCACAGGGACACTTTTAATACCGATGTGTTCAGATTTAGCTCGTTTCGGTCTAAAACAGCTTGTTTCGTTGTATTAAGCACGAATACAAGCTTTTCGCGGAGTTATAAGAGAAAAAGCTTTGACGCGTATCAGAGGAAAACTTGTAAATCCGATGTGTTGCGATTTAGCTCGTTTCGGTCTAAAACAGCATGTTTCGCTGTATTAAGCAAGAATACATGCTTTTCGCGCAGTTATATGAGAAAAAGTTTTGACGCGTATCAGAGGAACACTTGTAAAACCGATGTGTTCAGATTTACCTCTTTTCGGACTAAAACAGCTTGTTTCGTTGTATTAAGCACGAATACATGCTTTTCGCGCAGTTATAAGAGAAAAAGTTTTGACGCGTATCACATGGACACTTGGAAAACCGATGTGTTCAGATCTAGCTCGTTTTGGTCTAAAACAGCTTGTTTCGTTGTATTAAGCACGAATACATGCTTTTCGCGCAGTTATAAGAGAAAAAGTTTTGACGCGTATCAGAGGAACACTTGTAAAACCGATGTGTTGTGATTTAGCTCGTTTCGGTCTAAAACAGCTTGTTTCGCTGTATTAAGCAAGAATACATGCTTTTCGCGCAGTTATATGAGAAAAAGTTTTGACGCGTGTCACAGGGACACTTGTAAATCCGATGTGTTCAGATTTAGCTCGTTTCGGTCTAAAACAGCTTGTGTCGTTGTATTAAGCACGAATACATGCTTTACTCGCAGTTATAGAAGAAAAAGCTTTGACGCGTATTAGAGAGACACTTGTAAAACCGATGTGTTGTGATTTAGCTCGTTTCGGTCTAAAACAGCTTGTTTCGTTGTATTAGGCACGAATACATGCTTTTCGCGCAGTTATAAGAGAAAAAGTTTTGACGCGTATCAGAGGAACACTTGTAAAACCGATGTGTTGTGATTTAGCTCGTTTCGGTCTAAAACAGCTTGTTTCGCTGTATTAACCAAGAATACATGCTTTTCGCGCAGTTATAAGAGAAAAAGTTTTGACGCGTGTCACAGGGACACTTGTAAAACCGATGTGTTCAGATTTAGCTCGTTTCGGTCTAAAACAGCTTGTTTCGTTGTATTAAGCAGGAATACATGCTTTTCGCGCAGTTATAAGAGAAAAAGTTTTAAATACATGTCACAGGGACACTTGTGAAACCGATGTGTTCAGATTTACCTCGTTTCGGTCTAAAACAGCTTGTTTCGTTGGACTAAGCACGAATACATGCTTTTCGCGCAGTTATAAGAGAAAAAGTTTTGACGCGTATCAGAGGAACACTTGTAAAACCGATGTGTTGTGATTTAGCTCGTTTCGGTCTAAAACAGCTTGTATCGCTGTATTAAGCAGGAATACATGCTTTTCGCGTAGTTATAAGAGAAAACGTTTTACAGGCATGTCACAGGGACACTTGTAAAACCGATGTGTTCAGATTTAGCTCATCTCGGTCTAAAACAGCTTGTTTCGTTGTATTAGGCACGAATACATGCTTTTCGCGCAGTTATAAGAGAAAAAGTTTTGACGCTTATCAGAGGAACACTTGTAAAACCGATGTGTTGTGATTTAGCTCGTTTCGGTCTAAAACAGCATGTTTCGCTGTATTAAGCAAGAATACATGCTTTTCGCGCAGTTATAAAAGAAAAAGTTTTGACGAGTATCACGTGGAACAATTGTAATACCGATGTGTTGTGATTTGGCTCGTTTCGATCTAAAACAGCTTGTTTCGTTGTATTAAGCACGAATACATGCTTTTCGCGCAGTTATAAGAGAAAATGTTTTGACGCGTATCACATGGACACTTGTAAAACCGATGTGTTCAGATTTACCTCGTTTCGGTCTAAAACAGCTTGTTTCGTTGGACTAAGCACGAATACATGCTTTTCGCGCAGTTATAAGAGAAAAAGTTTTGACGCGTATCAGAGGAACACTTGTAAAACCGATGTGTTGTGATTTAGCTCGTTTCGGTCTAAAACAGCTTATATCGCTGTATTCTAGCAGGAATACATGCTTTTCGCGTAGTTATAAGAGAAAACGTTTTACAGGCATGTCACAGGGACACTTGTAAAACCGATGTGTTCAGATTTAGCTCATCTCGGTCTAAAACAGCTTGTTTCGTTGTATTAAGCACGAATACATGCTTTTCGCGCAGTTATAAGAGAAAAAGTTTTGACGCGTATCAGAGGAACACTTGTAAAACCGATGTGTTGTGATTTAGCTCGTTTCGGTCTAAAACAGCATGTTTCGCTGTATTAAGCAAGAATACATGCTTTTCGCGCAGTTATAAAAGAAAAAGTTTTGACGAGTATCACGTGGAACACTTGTAATACCGATGTGTTGTGATTTGGCTCGTTTCGGTCTAAAACAGCTTGTTTCGTTGTATTAAGCACGAATACATGCTTTTCGCGCTGTTATAAGAGAAAAAGTTTTGACGCGTATCACATGGACACTTGGAAAACCGATGTGTTCAGATCCAGCTTGTTTTGGTCTAAAACAGCTTGTTTCGTTGTATTAAGCACGAATACATGCTTTTCGCGCAGTTATAAGAGAAAAAGTTTTGACGCGTATCAGAGGAACACTTGTAAAACCGATGTGTTGTGATTTAGCTCGTTTCGGTCTAAAACAGCTTGTTTCGCTGTATTAAGCAAGAATACGTGCTTTTCGCGCAGTTATAAGAGAAAACGTTTTGATGCGTGTCACAGGGACACGTGTAAAACCCATGTGTTCAGATTTACCTCTTTTCGGACTAAAACAGCTTGATTCGTTGTATTAAGCACGAATACATGCTTTTCGCGCAGTTATAGGAGAAAATGTTTTGACGCGTGTCACAGGGACACTTTTAATACCGATGTGTTCAGATTTAGCTCGTTTCGGTCTAAAACAGCTTGTTTCGTTGTATTAAGCACGAATACAAGCTTTTCGCGGAGTTAAAAGAGAAAAAGCTTTGACGCGTATCAGAGGAAAACTTGTAAATCTGATGTGTTGCGATTTAGCTCGTTTCGGTCTAAAACAGCATGTTTCGCTGTATTAAGCAAGAATACATGCTTTTCGCGCAGTTATAAGAGAAAAAGTTTTGACGCGTATCAGAGGAACACTTGTAAAACCGATGTGTTCAGATTTACCTCTTTTCGGACTAAAACAGCTTGTTTCGTTGTATTAAGCACGAATACATGCTTTTCGCGCAGTTATAAGAGAAAAAGTTTTGACGCGTATCACATGGACACTTGGAAAACCGATGTGTTAAAATCTAGCTCGTTTTGGTCTAAAACAGCTTGTTTCGTTGTATTAAGCACGAATACATGCTTTTCGCGCAGTTATAAGAGAAAAAGTTTTGACGCGTATCAAAGGAACACTTGTAAAACCGATGTGTTGTGATTTAGCTCGTTTCGGTCTAAAACAGCTTGTATCGCTGTATTAAGCAGGAATACATGCTTTTCGCGTAGTTATAAGAGAATACGTTTTACAGGCATGTCACAGGGACACTTGTAAAACCGATGTGTTCAGATTTAGCTCATCTCGGTCTAAAACAGCTTGTTTCATTGTATTAAGCACGAATACATGCTTTTCGCGCAGTTATAAGAGAAAAAGTTTTGACGCGTATCAGAGGAACACTTGTAAAACCGATGTGTTGTGATTTAGCTCGTTTCGGTCTAAAACAGCATGTTTCGCTGTATTAACCAAGAATACATGCTTTTCGCGCAGTTATAAGAGAAAAAGTTTTGACGCGTGTCACAGGGACACTTGTAAAACCGATGTGTTCAGATTTAGCTCGTTTCGGTCTAAAACAGCTTGTTTCGTTGTATTAAGCAGGAATATATGCTTTTCGCGCAGTTATAAGAGAAAAAGTTTTAAATACATGTCACAGGGACACTTGTAAAACCGATGTGTTCAGATTTACCTCGTTTCGGTCTAAAACAGCTTGTTTCGTTGGACTAAGCACGAATACATGCTTTTCGCGCAGTTATAACAGAAAAAGTTTTGACGCGTATCAGAGGAACACTTGTAAAACCGATGTGTTGTGATTTAGCTCGTTTCGGTCTAAAACAGCTTGTTTCGCTCTATTAAGCAGGAATACATGCTTTTCGCGCAGTTATAAGAGAAAACGTTTTACAGGCATGTCAGAGGGACACTTGTAAAACCGATGTGTTCAGATTTGAGCTCATCTCGGTCTAAAACAGCTTGTTTCGTTGTATTAAGCACGAATACATGCTTTTTGCGAAGTTATAAGAGAAAAAGTTTTGACGCGTATCAGAGGAACACTTGTAAAACCGATGTGTTGTGATTTAGCTCGTTTCGGTCTAAAACAGCATGTTTCGCTGTATTAAGCAAGAATACATGCTTTTCGCGCAGTTATAAAAGAAAAAGTTTTGACGAGTATCACGTGGCACACTTGTAATACCGATGTGTTGTGATTTGGCTCGTTTCGGTCTAAAACAGCTTGATTCGTTGTATTAAGCACGAATACATGCTTTTCGCGCAGTTATAAGAGAAAAAGTTTTGACGCGTATCACATGGACACTTGTAAAACCGGTGTGTTGTGATTTAGCTCGTTTCGGTCTAAAACAGCTTGTTTCGTTGTATTAGCACGAATACATGCTTTTCGCGCACTTATGAGTGAAAAAGTTGTGACGCGTATCAGAGGAACACTTGTAAAACCGATGTGTTGTGATTTAGCTCGTTTCGGTCTAAAACAGCTTGTTTCGCTGTAATAAGCAAGAATATATGCTTTTCGCGCAGTTATAAGAGAAATAGTTTAGACGCGTATCAGAGGAACACTTGTAAAACCGATGTGTTGTGATTTAGCTCGTTTCGGTCTAAAACAGCTTGTTTCGCTGTATTAAGCAAGAATACTTGCTTTTCGCGCAGTTATAAGAGAAAAAGTTTTGACGCGTGTCACAGGGACACTTGTGTTCAGATTTAGCTCGTTTCGGTCTAAAACAGCTGGTTTCGTTGTATTAAGCACGAATACATGTTTTACGCGCAGTTATAGAAGAAAAAGTTTTGACGCGTATTAGAGAGACACTTGTAAAACCGATGTGTTGTGATTTAGCTCGTTTCGGTCTAAAACAGCTTGTTTCGTTGTATTAGCACGAATACATGCTTTTCGCGCACTTATAAGAGAAAAAGTTTTGACGCGTATTAGAGGAACACTTGTAAAACCGATGTGTTGTGATTTAGCTCGTTTCGGTCTAAAACAGCTTGTTTCGCTGTATTAAGCAGGAATGCATGCTTTTCGCGCAGTTATAAGTGAAAAAGTTTAGACGCGTATCAGAGGAACGCTTGTAAAACCGATGTGTTGTGATTTAGCTCGTTTCGGTCTAAAACAGGTTGTTTCGTTGTATTAAGCAAGAATACATGCTTTTCGCTCAGTTATAAGACAAAAAGATTTGACGTGTATCAGCGGAACACTTGTAAAACCGATGTGTTGTGATTTAGCTCGTTTCGGTCTAAAACAGCTTGTTTCGCTGTATTAAGCAGGAATACATGCTTTTCGCGCAGTTATAAGAGAAAAAGTTTTAAACGCGTGTCACAGGGACACTTGAAAAACCGATGTGTTCAGATTTACCTCGTTTCGGTCTAAAACAGCTTGTTTCGTTGGACTAAGCACGAATACATGCTCTTCGCGCAGTTATAAGAGAAAAAGTTTTGACGCGTGTCACAGGGATACTTGTAAAACCGATGTGTTCAGATTTAGCTCGTTTCGGTCTAAAACAGCTTGTTTTGTTGTATTAAGCAGGAATATATGCTTTTCGCGCAGTTATAAGAGAAAAAGTTTAGACGCGTATCAGAGGAACACTTGTAAAACCGATGTGTTGTGATTTAGCTCGTTTCGGTCTAAAACAGCGTGTTTCGCTGTATTAAGCAAGAATACATGCTTTTCGCGCAGTTATAAGAGAAAATGTTTTGACGCGTGTCACAGGGACACTTTTAATACCGATGTGTTCAGATTTAGCTCGTTTCGGTCTAAAACAGCTTGTTTCGTTGTATTAAGCACGAATACAAGCTTTTCGCGGAGTTATAAGAGAAAAAGCTTTGACGCGTATCAGAGGAAAACTTGTAAATCCGATGTGTTGCGATTTAGCTCGTTTCGGTCTAAAACAGCATGTTTCGCTGTATTAAGCAAGAATACATGCTTTTCGCGCAGTTATAAGAGAAAAAGTTTTGACGCGTATCAGAGGAACACTTGTAAAACCGATGTGTTGTGATTTAGCTCGTTTCGGTCTAAAACAGCTTGTTTCGCTGTATTAAGCAAGAATACATGCTTTTCGCGCAGTTATATGAGAAAAAGTTTTGACGCGTGTCACAGGGACACTTGTAAATCCGATGTGTTCAGATTTAGCTCGTTTCGGACTAAAACAGCTTGTGTCGTTGTATTAAGCACGAATACATGCTTTACTCGCAGTTATAGAAGAAAAAGCTTTGACGCGTATTAGAGAGACACTTGTAAAACCGATGTGTTGAGATTTAGCTCGTTTCGGTCTAAAACAGCTTGTTTCGTTGTATTAAGCACGAATACATGCTTTTCGCGCAGTTATAAGAGAAAAAGTTTTGACGCGTATCAGAGGAACACTTGTAAAACCGATGTGTTGTGATTTAGCTCGTTTCGGTCTAAAACAGCTTGTTTCGCTGTATTAACCAAGAATACATGCTTTTCGCGCAGTTATAAGAGAAAAAGTTTTGACGCTTGTCACAGGGACACTTGTAAAACCGATGTGTTCAGATTTAGCTCGTTTCGGTCCAAAACAGCTTGTTTCGTTGTATTAAGCAGGAATACATGCTTTTCGCGCAGTTATAAGAGAAAAAGTTTTAAATACATGTCACAGGGACACTTGTAAAACCGATGTGTTCAGATTTACCTCGTTTCGGTCTAAAACAGCTTGTTTCGTTGGACTAAGCACGAATACATGCTTTTCGCGCAGTTATAAGAGAAAAAGTTTTGACGCGTATCAGAGGAACACTTGTAAAACCGATGTGTTGTGATTTAGCTCGTTTCGGTCTAAAACAGCTTGTATCGCTGTATTAAGCAGGAATACATGCTTTTCGCGTAGTTATAAGAGAAAACGTTTTACAGGCATGTCACAGGGACACTTGTAAAACCGATGTGTTCAGATTTAGCTCATCTCGGTCTAAAACAGCTTGTTTCGTTGTATTAAGCACGAATACATGCTTTTCGCGCAGTTATAAGAGAAAAAGTTTTGACGCGTATCAGAGGAACACTTGTAAAACCGATGTGTTGTGATTTAGCTCGTTTCGGTCTAAAACAGCATGTTTCGCTGTATTAAGCAAGAATACATGCTTTTCGCGCAGTTATAAAAGAAAAAGTTTTGACGAGTATCACGTGGAACACTTGTAATACCGATGTGTTGTGATTTGGCTCGTTTCGGTCTAAAACAGCTTCTTTCGTTGTATTAAGCACGAATACATGCTTTTCGCGCAGTTATAAGAGAAAAAGTTTTGACGCGTATCACATGGACACTTGGAAAACCGATGTGTTCAGATCTAGCTCGTTTTGGTCTAAAACAGCTTGTTTCGTTGTATTAAGCACGAATACATGCTTTTCGCGCAGTTATAAGAGAAAAAGTTTTGACGCGTATCAGAGGAACACTTGTAAAACCGATGTGTTGTGATTTAGCTCGTTTCGGTCTAAAACAGCTTGTTTCGCTGTATTAAGCAAGAATACGTGCTTTTCGCGCAGTTATAAGAGAAAAAGTTTTGATGCGTGTCACAGGGACACGTGTAAAACCGATGTGTTCAGATTTACCTCTTTTCGGACTAAAACAGCTTGATTCGTTGTATTAAGCACGAATACATGCTTTTCGCGCAGTTATAAGAGAAAATGTTTTGACGCGTGTCACAGGGACACTTTTAATACCGATGTGTTCAGATTTAGCTCGTTTCGGTCTAAAACAGCTTGTTTCGTTGTATTAAGCACGAATACAAGCTTTTCGCGGAGTTATAAGAGAAAAAGCTTTGACGCGTATCAGAGGAAAACTTGTAAATCCGATGTGTTGCGATTTAGCTCGTTTCGGTCTAAAACAGCATGTTTCGCTGTATTAAGCAAGAATACATGCTTTTCGCGCAGTTATATGAGAAAAAGTTTTGACGCGTATCAGAGGAACACTTGTAAAACCGATGTGTTCAGATTTACCTCTTTTCGGACTAAAACAGCTTGTTTCGTTGTATTAAGCCCGAATACATGCTTTTCGCGCAGTTATAAGAGAAAAAGTTTTGACGCGTATCACATGGACACTTGGAAAACCGATGTGTTCAGATCTAGCTCGTTTTGGTCTAAAACAGCTTGTTTCGTTGTATTAAGCACGAATACATGCTTTTCGCGCAGTTATAAGAGAAAAAGTTTTGACGCGTATCAGAGGAACACTTGTAAAACCGATGTGTTGTGATTTAGCTCGTTTCGGTCTAAAACAGCTTGTTTCGCTGTATTAAGCAAGAATACATGCTTTTCGCGCAGTTATATGAGAAAAAGTTTTGACGCGTGTCACAGGGACACTTGTAAATCCGATGTGTTCAGATTTAGCTCGTTTCGGTCTAAAACAGCTTGTGTCGTTGTATTAAGCACGAATACATGCTTTACTCGCAGTTATAGAAGAAAAAGCTTTGACGCGTATTAGAGAGACACTTGTAAAACCGATGTGTTGTGATTTAGCTCGTTTCGGTCTAAAACAGCTTGTTTCGTTGTATTAAGCACGAATACATGCTTTTCGCGCAGTTATAAGAGAAAAAGTTTTGACGCGTATCAGAGGAACACTTGTAAAACCGATGTGTTGTGATTTAGCTCGTTTCGGTCTAAAACAGCTTGTTTCGCTGTATTAACCAAGAATACATGCTTTTCGCGCAGTTATAAGAGAAAAAGTTTTGACGCGTGTCACAGGGACACTTGTAAAACCGATGTGTTCAGATTTAGCTCGTTTCGGTCTAAAACAGCTTGTTTCGTTGTATTAAGCAAGAATACATGCTTTTCGCGCAGTTATAAGAGAAAAAGTTTTAAATACATGTCACAGGGACACTTGTAAAACCGATGTGTTCAGATTTACCTCGTTTCGGTCTAAAACAGCTTGTTTCGTTGGACTAAGCACGAATACATGCTTTTCGCGCAGTTATAAGAGAAAAAGTTTTGACGCGTATCCGAGGAACACTTGTAAAACCGATGTGTTGTGATTTAGCTCGTTTCGGTCTAAAACAGCTTGTATCGCTGTATTAAGCAGGAATACATGCTTTTCGCGTAGTTATAAGAGAAAACGTTTTACAGGCATGTCACAGGGACACTTGTAAAACCGATGTGTTCAGATTTAGCTCATCTCGGTCTAAAACAGCTTGTTTCGTTGTATTAAGCACGAATACATGCTTTTCGCGCAGTTATAAGAAAAAAAGTTTTGACGCTTATCAGAGGAACACTTGTAAAACCGATGTGTTGTGATTTAGCTCGTTTCGGTCTAAAACAGCATGTTTCGCTGTATTAAGCAAGAATACATGCTTTTCGCGCAGTTATAAAAGAAAAAGTTTTGACGAGTATCACGTGGAACACTTGTAATACCGATGTGTTGTGATTTTGCTCGTTTCGGTCTAAAACAGCTTGTTTCGTTGTATTAAGCACGAATACATGCTTTTCGCGCAGTTATAAGAGAAAATGTTTTGACGCGTATCACATGGACACTTGTAAAACCGATGTGTTCAGATTTACCTCGTTTCGGTCTAAAACAGCTTGTTTCGTTGGACTAAGCACGAATACATGCTTTTCGCGCAGTTATAAGAGAAAAAGTTTTGACGCGTATCAGAGGAACACTTGTAAAACCGATGTGTTGTGATTTAGCTCGTTTCGGTCTAAAACAGCTTATATCGCTGTATTCTAGCAGGAATACATGCTTTTCGCGTAGTCATAAGAGAAAACGTTTTACAGGCATGTCACAGGGACACTTGTAAAACCGATGTGTTCAGATTTAGCTCATCTCGGTCTAAAACAGCTTGTTTCGTTGTATTAAGCACGAATACATGCTTTTCGCGCAGTTATAAGAGAAAAAGTTTTGACGCGTATCAGAGGAACACTTGTAAAACCGATGTGTTGTGATTTAGCTCGTTTCGGTCTAAAACAGCTTGTTTCGTTGTATTAAGCACGAATACATGCTTTTCGCGCAGTTATAAGAGAAAAAGTTTTGACGCGTATCACATGGACACTTGTAAAACCGATGTGTTGTGATTTAGCTCGTTTCGGTCTAAAACAGCTTGTTTCGCTGTATTAAGCAAGAATACGTGCTTTTCGCGCAGTTATAAGAGAAAAAGTTTTGATGCGTGTCACAGGGACACGTGTAAAACCGATGTGTTCAGATTTACCTCTTTTCGGACTAAAACAGCTTGATTCGTTGTATTAAGCACGAATACATGCTTTTCGCGCAGTTATAAGAGAAAATGTTTTGACGCGTGTCACAGGGACACTTTTAATACCGATGTGTTCAGATTTAGCTCGTTTCGGTCTAAAACAGCTTGTTTCGTTGTATTAAGCACGAATACAAGCTTTTCGCGGAGTTAAAAGAGAAAAAGCTTTGACGCGTATCAGAGGAAAACTTGTAAATCTGATGTGTTGCGATTTAGCTCGTTTCGGTCTAAAACAACATGTTTCGCTGTATTAAGCAAGAATACAGGCTTTTCGCGCAGTTATAAGAGAAAAAGTTTTGACGCGTGTCACAGGGACACTTTTAATACCGATGTGTTCAGATTTAGCTCGTTTCGGTCTAAAACAGCTTGTTTCGTTGTATTAAGCACGAATACAAGCTTTTCGCGGAGTTATAAGAGAAAAAGCTTTGACGCGTATCAGAGGAAAACTTGTAAATCCGATGTGTTGCGATTTAGCTCGTTTCGGTCTAAAACAGCATGTTTCGCTGTATTAAGCAAGAATACATGCTTTTCGCGCAGTTATAAGAGAAAAAGTTTTGACGCGTATCAGAGGAACACTTGTAAAACCGATGTGTTGTGATTTAGCTCGTTTCGGTCTAAAACAGCTTGTTTCGCTGTATTAAGCAAGAATACATGCTTTTCGCGCAGTTATATGAGAAAAAGTTTTGACGCGTGTCACAGGGACACTTGTAAATCCGATGTGTTCAGATTTAGCTCGTTTCGGACTAAAACAGCTTGTGTCGTTGTATTAAGCACGAATACATGCTTTACTCGCAGTTATAGAAGAAAAAGCTTTGACGCGTATTAGAGAGACACTTGTAAAACCGATGTGTTGAGATTTAGCTCGTTTCGGTCTAAAACAGCATGTTTCGCTGTATTAAGCAAGAATACATGCTTTTCGCGCAGTTATAAAAGAAAAAGTTTTGACGAGTATCACGTGGAACACTTGTAATACCGATGTGTTGTGATTTGGCTCGTTTCGGTCTAAAACAGCTTGTTTCGTTGTATTAAGCACGAATACATGCTTTTCGCGCAGTTATAAGAGAAAAAGTTTTGACGCGTATCACATGGACACTTGTAAAACCGATGTGTTCAGATTTACCTCGTTTCGGTCTAAAACAGCTTGTTTCGTTGGACTAAGCACGAATACATGCTTTTCGCGCAGTTATAAGAGAAAAAGTTTGACGCGTATCAGAGGAACACTTGTAAAACCGATGTGTTGTGATTTAGCTCGTTTCGGTCTAAAACAGCTTGTATCGCTGTATTCTAGCAGGAATACATGCTTTTCGCGTAGTTATAAGAGAAAACGTTTTACAGGCATGTCACAGGGACACTTGTAAAACCGATGTGTTCAGATTTAACTCATCTCGGTCTAAAACAGCTTGTTTCGTTGTATTAAGCACGAATACATGCTTTTCGCGCAGTTATAAGAGAAAAAGTTTTGACGCGTATCAGAGGAACACTTGTAAAACCGATGTGTTGTCATTTAGCTCGTTTCGGTCTAAAACAGCATGTTTCGCTGTATTAAGCAAGAATACATGCTTTTCGCGCAGTTATAAAAGAAAAAGTTTTGACGAGTATCATGTGGAACACTTGTAATACCGATGTGTTGTGATTTGGCTCGTTTCGGTCTAAAACAGCTTGTTTCGTTGTATTAAGCAAGAATACGTGCTTTTCGCGCAGTTATAAGAGAAAAAGTTTTGATGCGTGTCACAGGGACACGTGTAAAACCGATGTGTTCAGATTTACCTCTTTTCGGACTAAAACAGCTTGATTCGTTGTATTAAGCACGAATACATGCTTTTCGCGCAGTTATAAGAGAAAATGTTTTGACGCGTGTCACAGGGACACTTTTAATACCGATGTGTTCAGATTTAGCTCGTTTCGGTCTAAAACAGCTTGTTTCGTTGTATTAAGCACGAATACAAGCTTTTCGCGGAGTTAAAAAAGAAAAAGCTTTGACGCGTATCAGAGGAAAACTTGTAAATCTGATGTGTTGCGATTTAGCTCGTTTCGGTCTAAAACAGCATGTTTCGCTGTATTAAGCAAGAATACATGCTTTTCGCGCAGTTATAAGAGAAAAAGTTTTGACGCGTATCAGAGGAACACTTGTAAAACCGATGTGTTCAGATTTACCTCTTTTCGGACTAAAACAGCTTGTTTCGTTGTATTAAGCACGAATACATGCTTTTCGCGCAGTTATAAGAGAAAAAGTTTTGACGCGTATCACATGGACACTTGCAAAACCGATGTGTTAAAATCTAGCTCGTTTTGGTCTAAAACAGCTTGTTTCGTTGTATTAAGCACGAATACATGCTTTTCGCGCAGTTATAAGAGAAAAAGTTTTGACGCGTATCAGAGGAACACTTGTAAAACCGATGTGTTGTGATTTAGCTCGTTTTGGTCTAAAACAGCTTGTATCGCTGTATTAAGCAGGAATACATGCTTTTCGCGTAGTTATAAGAGAAAACGTTTTACAGGCATGTCACAGGGACACTTGTAAAACCGATGTGTTCAGATTTAGCTCATCTCGGTCTAAAACAGCTTGTTTCGTTGTATTAAGCACGAATACATGCTTTTCGCGCAGTTATAAGAGAAAAAGTTTTGACGCGTATCAGAGGAACACTTGTAAAACCGATGTGTTGTGATTTAGCTCGTTTCGGTCTAAAACAGCATGTTTCGCTGTATTAAGCAAGAATACATGCTTTTCGCGCAGTTATAAAAGTAAAAGTTTTGACGAGTATCACGTGGAACACTTGTAATACCGATGTGTTGTGGTTTGGCTCGTTTCGGTCTAAAACAGCTTGTTTCGTTGTATTAAGCACGAATACATGCTTTTCGCGCAGTTATAAGAGAAAAAGTTTTGACGCGTATCACATGAACACTTGGAAAACCGATGTGTTCAGATCTAGCTCGTTTTGGTCTAAAACAGCTTGTTTCGTTGTATTAAGCACGAATACATGCTTTTCGCGCAGTTATAAGAGAAAAAGTTTTGACGCGTATCAGAGGAACACTTGTAAAACCGGTGTTGTGATTTAGCTCGTTTCGGTCTAAAACAGCTTGTTTCGCTGTATTAAGCAAGAATACGTGCTTTTCGCGCAGTTATAAGAGAAAAAGTTTTGATGCGTGTCACAGGGACACGTGTAAAACCGATGTGTTCAGATTTACCTCTTTTCGGACTAAAACAGCTTGATTCGTTGTATTAAGCACGATTACATGCTTTTCGCGCAGTTATAAGAGAAAATGTTTTGACGCGTGTCACAGGGACACTTTTAATACCGATGTGTTCAGATTTAGCTCGTTTCGGTCTAAAACAGCTTGTTTCGTTGTATTAAGCACAAATACAAGCTTTTCGCGGAGTTAAAAGAGAAAAAGTTTTGACGCGTATCAGAGGACCACTTGTAAAACCGATGTGTTGTGATTTAGCTCGTTTCGGTCTAAAACAGCTTGTATCGCTGTTTTAAGCAGGAATACATGCTTTTCGCGTAGTTATAAGAGAAAACGTTTTACAGGCATGTCACAGGGACACTTGTAAAACCGATGTGTTCAGATTTAGCTCATCTCGGTCTAAAACAGCTTGTTTCGTTGTATTAAGCACGAATACATGCTTTTCGCGCAGTTATAAGAGAAAAAGTTTTGACGCGTATCAGAGGAACACTTGTAAAACCGATGTGTTGTGATTTAGCTCGTTTCGGTCTAAAACAGCATGTTTCGCTGTATTAAGCAAGAATACATGCTTTTCGCGCAGTTATCAAAGAAAAAGTTTTGACGAGTATCACGTGGAACACTTGTAATACCGATGTGTTGTGATTTGGCTCGTTTCGGTCTAAAACAGCTTGTTTCGTTGTATTAAGCACGAATACATGCTTTTCGCGCAGTTATAAGAGAAAAAGTTTTGACGCGTATCACATGGACACTTGTAAAACCGATGTGTTCAGATTTACCTCGTTTCGGTCTAAAACATCTTGTTTCGTTGGACTAAGCACGAATACATGCTTTTCGCGCAGTTATAAGAGAAAAAGTTTGACGCGTATCAGAGGAACACTTGTAAAACCGATGTGTTGTGATTTAGCTCGTTTCGGTCTAAAACAGCTTGTATCGCTGTATTCTAGCAGGAATACATGCTTTTCGCGTTGTTATAAGAGAAAACGTTTTACAGGCATGTCACAGGGACACTTGTAAAACCGATGTGTTCAGATTTAGCTCATCTCGGTCTAAAACAGCTTGTTTCGTTGTATTAAGCACGAATACATGCTTTTCGCGCAGTTATAAGAGAAAAAGTTTTGACGCGTATCAGAGGAACACTTGTAAAACCGATGTGTTGTGATTTAGCTCGTTTCGGTCTAAAACAGCATGTTTCGCTGTATTAAGCAAGAATACATGCTTTTCGCGCAGTTATAAAAGAAAAAGTTTTGACGAGTATCACGTGGAACACTTGTAATACCGATGTGTTGTGATTTGGCTCGTTTCGGTCTAAAACAGCTTCTTTCGTTGTATTAAGCAGGAATACATGCTTTTCGCGCAGTTATAAGAGAAAAAGTTTTGACGCGTATCACATGGACACTTAGAAAACCGATGTGTTCAGATCTAGCTCGTTTTGGTCTAAAACAGCTTGTTTCGTTGTATTAAGCACGAATACATGCTTTTCGCGCTGTTATAAGAGAAAAAGTTTTGACGCGTATCAGAGGAACACTTGTAAAACCGATGTGTTGTGATTTAGCTCGTTTCGGTCTAAAACAGCTTGTTTCGCTGTATTAAGCAAGAATACGTGCTTTTCGCGCAGTTATAAGAGAAAAAGTTTTGATGCGTGTCACAGGGACACGTGTAAAACCGATGTGTTCAGATTTACCTCTTTTCGGACTAAAACAGCTTGATTCGTTGTATTAAGCACGAATACATGCTTTTCGCGCAGTTATAAGAGAAAATGTTTTGACGCGTGTCACAAAGACCCTTTTAATACCGATGTGTTCAGATTTAGCTCGGTTCGGTCTAAAACAGCATATTTCGCTGTATTAAGGAAGAATACATGCTTTTCGCGCAGTTATAAGAGAAAACGTTTTGACGCGTATCAGAGGAACACTTGTAAAACCGATGTGTTCAGATTTACCTCTTTTCGGACTAAAACAGCTTGTTTCGTTGTATTAGGCACGAATACATGCTTTTCGCGCTGTTATAAGAGAAAAAGTTTTGACGCGTATCCCATGGGCACTTGGAAAACCGATGTGTTCAGATCTAGCTCGTTTTGGTCTAAAACAGCTTGTTTCGTTGTATTAGGCACGAATACATGCTTTTCGCGCAGTTATAAGAGAAAAAGTTTTGACGCGTATCAGAGGAACACTTGTAAAACCGATGTGTTGTGATTTAGCTCGTTTCGGTCTAAAACAGCTTGTTTCGCTGTATTAAGCAAGAATACATGCTTTTCGCGCAGTTATATGAGAAAACGTTTTGACGCGTGTCACAGTGACACTTGTAAATCCGATGTGTTCAGATTTAGCTCGTTTCGGTCTAAAACAACTTGTGTCGTTGTATAAAGCACGAATACATGCTTTACGCGCAGTTATAGAAGAAAACGTTTTGACGCGTATTAGAGAGACACTTGTAAAACCGATGTGTTGTGATTTAGCTCGTTTCGGTCTAAAACAGCTTGTTTCGCTGTATTAACCAAGAATACATGCTTTTCGCGCAGTTATAAGAGAAAAAGTTTTGACGCGTGTCACAGGGACACTTGTAAAACCGATGTGTTCAGATTTAGCTCGTTTCGGTCTAAAACAGCTTGTTTCGTTGTATTAAGCAGGAATACATGCTTTTCGCGCAGTTATAAGAGAAAAACTTTTAAATACATGTCACAGGGACACTTGTAAAACCGATGTGTTCAGATTTACCTCGTTTCGGTCTATAACAGCTTGTTTCGTTGGACTAAGCACGAATACATGCTTTTCGCGCAGTTATAAGAGAAAAAGTTTTGACGCGTATCAGAGGAACACTTGTAAAACCGATGTGTTGTGATTTAGCTCGTTTCGGTCTAAAACAGCTTGTTTCGCTGTATTAAGCAGGAATACATGCTTTTCGCGCAGTTATAAGAGAAAACGTTTTACAGGCATGTCAGAGGGACACTTGTAAAACCGATGTGTTCAGATTTAGCTCATCTCGGTCTAAAACAGCTTGTTTCGTTGTATTAAGCACGAATACATGCTTTTCGCGCAGTTATAAGAGAAAAAGTTTTGACGCGTATCAGAGGAACACTTGTAAAACCGATGTGTTGTGATTTAGCTCGTTTCGGTCTAAAACAGCATGTTTCGCTGTATTAAGCAAGAATACATGCTTTTCGCGCAGTTATAAAAGAAAAAGTTTTGACGAGTATCACGTGGAACACTTGTAATACCGATGTGTTGTGATTTGGCTCGTTTCGGTCTAAAACAGCTTGTTTCGTTGTATTAAGCACGAATACATGCTTTTCGCGCAGTTATAAGAGAAAAAGTTTTGACGCGTATCACATGGACACTTGTAAAACCGATGTGTTCAGATTTACCTCGTTTCGGTCTAAAACAGCTTGTTTCGTTGGACTAAGCACGAATACATGCTTTTCGCGCAGTTATAAGAGAAAAAGTTTGACGCGTATCAGAGGAACACTTGTAAAACCGATGTGTTGTGATTTAGCTCGTTTCGGTCTAAAACAGCTTGTATCGCTGTATTCTAGCAGGAATACATGCTTTTCGCGTAGTTATAAGAGAAAACGTTTTACAGGCATGTCACAGGGACACTTGTAAAACCGATGTGTTCAGATTTAGCTCATCTCGGTCTAAAACAGCTTGTTTCGTTGTATTAAGCACGAATACATGCTTTTCGCGCAGTTATAAGAGAAAAAGTTTTGACGCGTATCAGAGGAACACTTGTAAAACCGATGTGTTGTGATTTAGCTCGTTTCGGTCTAAAACAGCATGTTTCGCTGTATTAAGCAAGAATACATGCTTTTCGCGCAGTTATAAAAGAAAAAGTTTTGACGAGTATCGCGTGGAACACTTGTAATACCGATGTGTTGTGATTTGGCTCGTTTCGGTCTAAAACAGCTTGTTTCGTTGTATTAAGCACGAATACATACTTTTCGCACAGTTTAAGAGAAAAAGTTTTGACGCGTATCACATGGACACTTGGAAAACCGATGAGTTCAGATCTAGCTCGTTTTGGTCTAAAACAGCTTGTTTCGTTGTATTAAGCACGAATACATGCTTTTCGCGCAGTTATAAGAGAAAAAGTTTTGACGCGTATCAGAGGAACACTTGTAAAACCGATGTGTTGTGATTTAGCTCGTTTCGGTCTAAAACAGCTTGTTTCGCTGTATTAAGCAAGAATACGTGCTTTTCGCGCAGTTAGAAGAGAAAAAGTTTTGATGCGTGTCACAGGGACACGTGTAAAACCGATGTGTTCAGATTTACCTCTTTTCGGACTAAAACAGCTTGATTCGTTGTATTAAGCACGAATACATGCTTTTCGCGCAGTTATAAGAGAAAATGTTTTGACGCGTGTCACAAAGACCCTTTTAATACCGATGTGTTCAGATTTAGCTCGTTTCGGTCTAAAACAGCATATTTCGCTGTATTAAGGAAGAATACATGCTTTTCGCGCAGTTATAAGAGAAAACGTTTTGACGCGTATCAGAGGAACACTTGTAAAACCGATGTGTTCAGATTTACCTCTTTTCGGACTAAAACAGCTTGTTTCGTTGTATTAAGCACGAATACATGCTTTTCGCGCTGTTATAAGAGAAAAAGTTTTGACGCGTATCACATGGTCACTTGGAAAACCGATGTGTTCAGATCTAGCTCGTTTTTGTCTAAAACAGCTTGTTTCGTTGTATTAGGCACGAATACATGCTTTTCGCGCAGTTATAAGAGAAAAAGTTTTGACGCGTATCAGAGGAACACTTGTAAAACCGATGTGTTGTGATTTAGCTCGTTTCGGTCTAAAACAGCTTGTTTCGCTGTATTAAGCAAGAATACATGCTTTTCGCGCAGTTATATGAGAAAACGTTTTGACGCGTGTCACAGGGACACTTGTAAATCCGATGTGTTCAGATTTAGCTCGTTTCGGTCTAAAACAGCTTGTGTCGTTGTATAAAGCACGAATACATGCTTTAAGCGCAGTTATAGAAGAAAACGTTTTGACGCGTATTAGAGAGACACTTGTAAAACCGATGTGTTGTGATTTAGCTCGTTTCGGTCTAAAACAGCTTGTTTCGCTGTATTAACCAAGAATACATGCTTTTCGCGCAGTTATAAGAGAAAAAGTTTTGACGCGTGTCACAGGGACACTTGTAAAACCGATGTGTTCAGATTTAGCTCGTTTCGGTCTAAAACAGCTTGTTTCGTTGTATTAAGCAGGAATACATGCTTTTCGCGCAGTTATAAGAGAAAAAGTTTTAAATACATGTCACAGGGACACTTGTAAAACCGATGTGTTCAGATTTACCTCGTTTCGGTCTAAAACAGCTTGTTTCGTTGGACTAAGCACGAATACATGCTTTTCGCGCAGTTATAAGAGAAAAAGTTTTGACGCGTATCAGAGGAACACTTGTAAAACCGATGTGTTGTGATTTAGCTCGTTTCGGTCTAAAACAGCTTGTTTCGCTGTATTAAGCAGGAATACATGCTTTTCGCGCAGTTATAAGAGAAAACGTTTTACAGGCATGTCAGAGGGACACTTGTAAAACCGATGTGTTCAGATTTAGCTCATCTCGGTCTAAAACAGCTTGTTTCGTTGTATTAAGCACGAATACATGCTTTTCGCGCAGTTATAAGAGAAAAAGTTTTGACGCGTATCAGAGGAACACTTGTAAAACCGATGTGTTGTGATTTAGCTCGTTTCGGTCTAAAACAGCATGTTTCGCTGTATTAAGCAAGAATACATGCTTTTCGCGCAGTTATAAAAGAAAAAGTTTTGACGAGTATCACGTGGAACACTTGTAATACCGATGTGTTGTGATTTGGCTCGTTTCGGTCTAAAATAGCTTGATTCGTTGTATTAAGCACAAATACATGCTTTTCGCGCAGTTATAAGAGAAAAAGTTTTGACGCGTATCACATGGACACTTGTAAAACCGGTGTGTTGTGATTTAGCTCGTTTCGGTCTAAAACAGCTTGTTTCGTTGTATTAGCACGAATACATGCTTTTCGCGCACTTATGAGTGAAAAAGTTTTGACGCGTATCAGAGGAACACTTGTAAAACCGATGTGTTGTGATTTAGCTCGTTTCGGTCTAAAACAGCTTGTTTCGCTGTAATAAGCAAGAATATATGCTTTTCGCGCAGTTATAAGAGAAAAAGTTTTGACGCGTGTCACAGGGACACTTGTAAAACCGATGTGTTTAGATTTAGCTCGTTTCGGTCTAAAACAGCTTGTTTCGTTGTATTAAGCACAAATACATGCTTTTCGCGCAGTTATAAGAGAAATAGTTTAGACGCGTATCAGAGGAACACTTGTAAAACCGATGTGTTGTGATTTAGCTCGTTTCGGTCTAAAACAGCTTGTTTCGCTGTATTAAGCAAGAATACTTGCTTTTCGCGCAGTTATAAGAGAAAAAGTTTTGACGCGTGTCACAGGGACACTTGTGTTCAGATTTAGCTCGTTTCGGTCTAAAACAGCTGGTTTCGTTGTATTAAGCACGAATACATGTTTTACGCGCAGTTATAGAAGAAAAAGTTTTGACGCGTATTAGAGAGACACTTGTAAAACCGATGTGTTGTGATTTAGCTCGTTTCGGTCTAAAACAGCTTGTTTCGTTGTATTAGCACGAATACATGCTTTTCGCGCACTTATAAGAGAAAAAGTTTTGACGCGTATCAGAGGAACACTTGTAAAACCGATGTGTTGTGATTTAGCTCGTTTCGGTCTAAAACAGCTTGTTTCGCTGTATTAAGCAAGAATGCATGCTTTTCGCGCAGTTATAAGTGAAAAAGTTTAGACGCGTATCAGAGGAACACTTGTAAAACCGATGTGTTGTGATTTAGCTCGTTTCGGTCTAAAACAGGTTGTTTCGTTGTATTAAGCAAGAATACATGCTTTTCGCTCAGTTATAAGACAAAAAGATTTGACGCGTATCAGAGGAACACTTGTAAAACCGATGTGTTGTGATATAGCTCGTTTCGGTCTAAAACAGAGTGTTTCGCTGTATTAAGCAAGAATACATGCTTTTCGCGCAGTTATAAGAGAAAATGTTTTGACGCGTGTCACAGGGACACTTTTAATACCGATGTGTTCAGATTTAGCTCGTTTCGGTCTAAAACAGCTTGTTTCGTTGTATTAAGCACGAATACAAGCTTTTCGCGGAGTTATAGAAGAAAAAGCTTTGACGCGTATTAGAGAGACACTTGTAAAACCGATGTGTTGTGATTTAGCTCGTTTCGGTCTAAAACAGCTTGTTTCGTTGTATTAAGCACGAATACATGCTTTTCGCGCAGTTATAAGAGAAAACGTTTTGACGCGTATCAGAGGAACACTTGTAAAACCGATGTGTTGTGATTTAGCTCGTTTCGGTCTAAAACAGCTTGTTTCGCTGTATTAACCAAGAATACATGCTTTTCGCGCAGTTATAAGAGAAAACGTTTTGACGCGTGTCACAGGGACACTTGTAAAACCGATGTGTTCAGATTTAGCTCGTTTCAGTCCAAAACAGCTTGTTTCGTTGTATTAGGCAGGAATACATGCTTTTCGCGCAGTTATAAGAGAAAAAGTTTTAAATACATGTCACAGGGACACTTATAAAACCGATGTGTTCAGATTTACCTCGTTTCGGTCTAAAACAGCTTGTTTCGTTGGTCTAAGCACGAATACATGCTTTTCGCGCAGTTATAAGAGAAAAAGTTTTGACGCGTATCAGAGGAACACTTGTAAAACCGATGTGTTGTGATTTAGCTCGTTTCGGTCTAAAACAGCTTGTATCGCTGTAATAAGCAAGAATACATGCTTTTCGCGTAGTTATAAGAGAAAACGTTTTACAGGCATGTCACAGGGACACTTGTAAAACCGATGTGTTCAGATTTAGCTCATCTCGGTCTAAAACAGCTTGTTTCGTTGTATTAAGCACGAATACATGCTTTTCGCGCAGATATAAGAGAAAAAGTTTTGACGCGTATCAGAGGAACACTTGTAAAACCGATGTGTTGTGATTTAGCTCGTTTCGGTCTAAAACAGCATGTTTCGCTGTATTAAGCAATACATGCTTTTCGCGCAGTTATAAAAGAAAAACTTTTGACGAGTATCACGTGGAACACTTGTAATACCGATGTGTTGTGATTTGGCTCGTTTCGGTCTAAAACAGCTTGTTTCGTTGTATTAAGCACGAATACATGCTTTTCGCGCAGTTATAAGAGAAAAAGTTTTGACGCGTATCACATGGACACTTGGAAAACCGATGTGTTCAGATCTAGCTCGTTTTGGTCTAAAACAGCTTGTTTCGTTGTATTAAGCAAGAATACATGCTTTTCGCGCAGTTATAAGAGAAAAAGTTTTGACGCGTATCAGAGGAACACTTGTAAAACCGATGTGTTGTGATTTAGCTCGTTTCGGTCTAAAACAGCTTGTTTCGCTGTATTAAGCAAGAATACGTGCTTTTCGCGCAGTTATAAGAGAAAAAGTTTTGATGCGTGTCACAGGGACACGTGTAAATCCGATGTGTTGCGATTTAGCTCGTTTCGGTCTAAAACAGCATGTTTCGCTGCATTAAGCAAGAATACATGCTTTTCGCGCAGTTATAAGAGAAAAAGTTTTGACGCGTATCAGAGGAACACTTGTAAAACCGATGTGTTCAGATTTACCTCTTTTCGGACTAAAACAGCTTGTTTCGTTGTATTAAGCACGAATACATGCTTTTCGCGCAGTTAAAAGAGAAAAAGTTTTGACGCGTATCAGAGGAACACTTGTAAAACCGATGTGTGGTGATTTAGCACTTTTCGGTCTAAAACAGCTTGTTTTATTATTAAGCAAGAATACGTGCTTTTCGCGCAGTAATAAGAGAAAAAGTTTTGACGCGTGTCACAGGGACACTCGTAAAACCGATGTGTTCAGATTTACCTCGTTTCGTTCCAAAACAGCTTGTTTCGCTGTATTAAGCAAGAATACATGCTTTTCGCGCAGTTATCAGAGAAAAAGTTTTGACGCGTGTCACAGGGACACTTGTAAAACCGATGTGTTCAGATTTAGCTCGTTTCGTTCTAAAACAGGTTGTTTCGTTGAACTAAGCACGAATACATGCTTTTCGCGCAGTTATAAGAGAAAAAAGTTTTGACGCGTATCAGAGGAACACTTGTAAAACCGATGTGTTGTGATTTAGCTCGTTTTGGTCTAAAACAGCTTGTTTCGCTGTATTAAGCAAGAATACGTGCTTTTCGCGCAGTTATGAGAAAAAGTTTTGACGCGTGTCACAGGGACACGTGTAAAACCGACGTGTTCAGATTTAGCTCGTTTCGGTCTAAAACAGGTTGATTCGTTGTATTCGCGCAGTTACAAAAGAAAAAGTTTTGACGAGTATCACGTGCATACTTGTAAAACCGATGTGTTCAGATACAGCTCGTTTTGGTATAAAACAGCTTGTTTCGTTGTTTTAAGCACGAATACATGTTTTTCGCGCAGGTATAGAAGAAAAAGTTTTGACGCGTATTAGCGGGACAATTTTAAAACTGATGTGTTCAGATTTAGCTCATCTCGGTGTAAAACAGCTTGTTTCGTTGTATTAAGCACGAATACATGCTTTTCGCGCAGTTATAAGAGAAAAAGTTTTGACGCGTATCAGAGGAACACTTGCAAAACCGATGTGTGGTGATTTAGCTCTTTTCTGTCTAAAACAGCTTGTTTCGTATTATTAAGCAAGAATACGTGCTTTTCGCGCAGTAATAAGAGAAAAAGTTTTGACGCGTGTCACAGGGACACTCGTAAAACCGATGTGTTCAGATTTACATCGTTTCGGTCTAAAACAGCTTGTTTCGTTGTATTAAGCACGAATACATGCTTTACGCGCAGTTAGAGAAGAAAAAGTCTTGACGCGTATTAGAGAGACACTTGTAAAACCGATGTGTTGTGATTTAGCTCGTTTCGGTCTAAAACAGCTTGTTTCGTTGTATTAGCACGAATACATGCATTTCGCGCACTTATAAGAGAAAAAGTTTTGACGCGTATCAGAGGAACACTTGTAAAATCGATGTGTTGTGATTTAGCTCGTTTCGGTCTAAAACAGCTTGTTTCGCTGTATTAAGCAATAATACTTGCTTTTCGCGCAGTTATAAGAGAAAAAGTTTTGACGCGTGTCACAGGGACACTTGTAAAACCGATGTGTTTAGATTTAGCTCGTTTCGGTCTAAAACAGCTTGATTCGTTGTATTAAGCATGAATACATGCTTTTCGCGCAGTTATAGTTGAAGAAGTTTAGACGCGTATCACATGGACACTTGTAAAACCGGTGTTCAGATCTAGCTCGCTTTGGTCTAAAACAGCTTGTTTCGTTGTATTAAGCACGAATACAATCTTTTCGCGCAGTTATAGGAGAAAAAGTCTTGACGCGTATCACATGGACACTTTTATAACCGATGTGTTCAGATTTAGCTCGTTTCGCTCTAAAACAGCTTGTTTCGTTGTATTAAGCACGAATACATGCTTTTCGCGCAGTTATAAGAGAAAAAGTTTTGACGCGTATCAGAGGAATACTTGTAAACCCGATGTGTTGTGATTTAGCTCATTTCGGTCTAAAACAGCTTGTTTCGCTGTATTAAGGAAGAATACATGCTTTTCGCGCAGTTATAAGAGAAAAAGTTTTGACCCGTGTCACAGGGATACTTGTAAAACCGATGTGTTCAGATTTAGCTCGTTTCGGTCTAAAACAGCTTGTTCTGTTGTATTAAGCAGGAATATATGCTTTTTTGCGCAGTTATAAGAGAAAAAGTTTAGACGCGTATCAGAGGAACACTTGTAAAACCGATGTGTTGTGATTTAGCTCGTTTCGGTCTAAAAGAGCGTGTTTCGCTGTATTAAGCAAGAATACATGCTCTTCGCGCAGTTATAAGAGAAAATGTTTTGACGCGTGTCACAGGGACACTTTTAATACCGATGTGTTCAGATTTAGCTCGTTTCGGTCTAAAACAGCTTGTTTCTTTGTATTAAGCACAAATACAAGCTTTTCGCGGAGTTATAAGAGAAAAAGCTTTGACGCGTATCAGAGGAAAACTTGTAAATCCGATGTGTTGCGATTTAGCTCGTTTCGGTCTAAAACAGCATGTTTCGCTGTATTAAGCACGAATACAATCTTTTCGCGCTGTTATAGGAGAAAAAGTCTTGACGCGTATCACATGGACACTTTTATAACCGATGTGTTCAGATTTAGCTCGTTTCGGTCTAAAAACAACCTGTTTCGCTGTATTAAGCAAGAATACATGCTTTTCGAGCAGTTATAAGAGAAAAAGTTTTGACGCGTGTCACAGGGACACTTGTAAAACCGATGTGTTCAGATTTAGCTCGTTTCGGTCTAAAACAGCTTGTTTCGGTGTATTAAGCACGAATACATGCTTTTCGCGCAGTTATAAGAGAAAAAAGTTTTGACGCGTATCAGAGGAACACTTGTAAAACCGATGTATTGTGATTTAGCTCGTTTTGGTCTAAAACAGCTTGTTTCGTTGTATTAAGCACGAATACATGCTTTTCGCGCAGTTATAAGAGAAAAAGTTTTGACGCGTATCACATGGACACTTGGAAAACCGATGTGTTCAGATCTAGCTCGTTTTGGTCTAAAACAGCTTGTTTCGTTGTATTAAGCACGAATACATGCTTTTCGCGCAGTTATCAGAGAAAAAGTTTTGACGCGTGTCACAGGGACACTTGTAAAACCGATGTGTTCAGATTTAGCTCGTTTCGTTCTAAAACAGGTTGTTTCGTTGAACTAAGCACGAATACATGCTTTTCGCGCAGTTATAAGAGAAAAAAGTTTTGACGCGTATCAGAGGAACACTTGTAAAACCGATGTGTTGTGATTTAGCTCGTTTCGGTCTAAAACGGCTTGTTTCGCTGTATTAAGCAAGAATACGTGCTTTTCGCGCAGTTATGAGAAAACGTTTTGACGCGTGTCACAGGGACACGTGTAAAACCGACGTGTTCAGATTTAGCTCGTTTCGGTCTAAAACAGGTTGATTCGTTGTATTCGCGCAGTTACAAAAGAAAAAGTTTTGACGAGTATCACGTGCATACTTGTAAAACCGATGTGTTCAGATACAGCTCGTTTTGGTATAAAACAGCTTGTTTCGTTGTTTTAAGCACGAATACATGTTTTTCGCGCAGGTATAGAAGAAAAAGTTTTGACGCGTATTAGCGGGACAATTTTAAAACTGATGTGTTCAGATTTAGCTCATCTCGGTGTAAAACAGCTTGTTTCGTTGTATTAAGCAAGAATACATGCTTTTCGCGCAGTTATAAGAGAAAAAGTTTTGACGCGTATCAGAGGAACACTTGCAAAACCGATGTGTGGTGATTTAGCTCTTTTCTGTCTAAAACAGCTTGTTTCGTATTATTAAGCAAGAATACGTGCTTTTCGCGCAGTAATAAGAGAAAACGTTTTGACGCGTGTCACAGGGACACTCGTAAAACCGATGTGTTCAGATTTACATCGTTTCGGTCTAAAACAGCTTGTTTCGTTGTATTAAGCACGAATACATGCTTTACGCGCAGTTAGAGAAGAAAAAGTCTTGACGCGTATTAGAGAGGCACTTGTAAAACCGATGTGTTGTGATTTAGCTCGTTTCGGTCTAAAACAGCTTGTTTCGTTGTATTAGCACGAATACATGCTTTTCGCGCACTTATAAGAGAAAAAGTTTTGACGCGTATCAGAGGAACACTTGTAAAATCGATGTGTTGTGATTTAGCTCGTTTCGGTCTAAAACAGCTTGTTTCGCTGTATTAAGCAATAATACTTGCTTTTCGCGCAGTTATAAGAGAAAAAGTTTTGACGCGTGTCACAGGGACACTTGTAAAACCGATGTGTTTAGCTTTAGCTCGTTTCGGTCTAAAACAGCTTGTTTCGTTGTATTAAGCATGAATACATGCTTTTCGCGCAATTATAGTTGAAGAAGTTTAGACGCGTATCACATGGACACTTGTAAAACCGGTGTTCAGATCTAGCTCGCTTTGGTCTAAAACAGCTTGTTTCGTTGTATTAAGCACGAATACAATCTTTTCGCGCAGTTATAGGAGAAAAAGTCTTGACGCGTATCACATGGACACTTTTATAACCGATGTGTTCAGATTTAGCTCGTTTCGCTCTAAAACAGCTTGTTTCGTTGTATTAAGCACGAATACATGCTTTTCGCGCAGTTATAAGAGAAAAAGTTTTGACGCGTATCAGAGGAATACTTGTAAAACCGATGTGTTGTGATTTAGCTCATTTCGGTCTAAAACAGCTTGTTTCGCTGTATTAAGGAAGAATACATGCTTTTCGCGCAGTTATAAGAGAAAAAGTTTTGACCCGTGTCACAGGGATACTTGTAAAACCGATGTGTTCAGATTTAGCTCGTTTCGGTCTAAAACAGCTTGTTCTGTTGCATTAAGCAGGAATATATGCTTTTTTGCGCAGTTATAAGAGAAAAAGTTTAGACGCGTATCAGAGGAACACTTGTAAAACCGATGTGTTGTGATTTAGCTCGTTTCGGTCTAAAAGAGCGTGTTTCGCTGTATTAAGCAAGAATACATGCTCTTCGCGCAGTTATAAGAGAAAATGTTTTGACGCGTGTCACAGGGACACTTTTAATACCGATGTGTTCAGATTTAGCTCGTTTCGGTCTAAAACAGCTTGTTTCTTTGTATTAAGCACAAATACAAGCTTTTCGCGGAGTTATAAGAGAAAAAGCTTTGACGCGTATCAGAGGAAAACTTGTAAATCCGATGTGTTGCGATTTAGCTCGTTTCGGTCTAAAACAGCATGTTTCGCTGTATTAAGCACGAATACAATCTTTTCGCGCAGTTATAGGAGAAAAAGTCTTGACGCGTATCACATGGACACTTTTATAACCGATGTGTTCAGATTTAGCTCGTTTCGGTCTAAAAACAACCTGTTTCGCTGTATTAAGCAAGAATACATGCTTTTCGAGCAGTTATAAGAGAAAAAGTTTTGACGCGTGTCACAGGGACACTTGTAAAACCGATGTGTTCAGATTTAGCTCGTTTCGGTCTAAAACAGCTTGTTTCGGTGTATTAAGCACGAATACATGCTTTTCGCGCAGTTATAAGAGAAAAAAGTTTTGACGCGTATCAGAGGAACACTTGTAAAACCGATGTGTTGTGATTTAGCTCGTTTTGGTCTAAAACAGCTTGTTTCGTTGTATTAGGCACGAATACATGCTTTTCGCGCAGTTATAAGAGAAAAAGTTTTGACGCGTATCACATGGACACTTGGAAAACCGATGTGTTCAGATCTAGCTCGTTTTGGTCTAAAACAGCTTGTTTCGTTGTATTAAGCACGAATACATGCTTTTCGCGCAGTTATAAGAGAAAAAGTTTTGACGCGTATCAGAGGAACACTTGTAAAACCGATGTGTTGTGATTTAGCTCGTTTCGGTCTAAAACAGCTTGTTTCGCTGTATTAAGCAAGAATACATGCTTTTCGCGCAGTTATATGAGAAAAAGTTTTGACGCGTGTCACAGGGACACTTGTAAATCCGATGTGTTCAGATTTAGCTCGTTTCGGTCTAAAACAGCTTGTGTCGTTGTATAAAGCACGAATACATGCTTTACGCGCAGTTATAGAAGAAAACGTTTTGACGCGTATTAGAGAGACTCTTGTAAAACCGATGTGTTGTGATTTAGCTCGTTTCGGTCTAAAACAGCTTGTTTCGTTGTATTAAGCACGAATACATGCTTTTCGCGCAGTTATAAGAGAAAAAGTTTTGACGCGTATCAGAGGAACACTTGTAAAACCGATGTGTTGTGATTTAGCTCGTTTCGGTCTAAAACAGCTTGTTTCGCTGTATTAACCAAGAATACATGCTTTTCGCGCAGTTATAAGAGAAAAAGTTTTTACGCGTATCAGAGGAACACTGTAAAACCGATGTGTTGTGATTTAGCTCGTTTTGGTCTAAAACAGCTTGTTCCGCTGTATTAAGCACGAATACATGCTTTTCGCGCAGTTATAAGAGAAAAAGATTTTACGCGTATCAGAGGAACACTTGTAAAACCGATGTGTTGTGATTTAGCTCTTTTCGGTCTAAAACAGCTTGTTTCCTATTATTAAGCAAGAATACGTGCTTTTCGCGCAGTAATAAGAGAAAAAGTTTTGACGCGTGTCACAGGGACACTTGTAAAACCGATGTGTTCAGATACAGCTCGTTTTGGTATAAAACTGCTTGTTTCGTTGTTTTAGGCACGAATACATGCTTTTCGCGCAGTTATAAGAGAAAAAGTTTTGACGCGTGTCACAGGGATACTTGTAAAACCGATGTGTTCAGATTTAGCTCGTTTCGGTCTAAAACAGCTTGTTTTGTTGTATTAAGCAGGAATATATGCTTTTCGCGCAGTTATAAGAGAAAAAGTTTAGACGCGTATCAGAGGAACACTTGTAAAACCGATGTGTTGTGATTTAGCTCGTTTCGGTCTAAAACAGCGTGTTTCGCTGTATTAAGCAAGAATACATGCTTTTCGCGCAGTTAAAAGAGAAAATGTTTTGACGCGTGTCACAGGGACACTTTTAATACCGATGTGTTCAGATTTAGCTCGTTTCGGTCTAAAACAGCTCGTTTCGTTGTATTAAGCACGAATACAAGCTTTTCGCGGAGTTATAAGAGAAAAAGCTTTGAAGTGTATCAGAGGAAAACTTGTAAATCCGATGTGTTGCGATTTAGCTCGTTTCGGTCTAAAACAGCATGTTTCGCTGTATTAAGCAAGAATACATGCTTTTCGCGCAGTTATAAGAGAAAAAGTTTTGACGCGTATTAGAGGAACACTTGTAAAACCGATGTGTTCAGATTTACCTCTTTTCGGACTAAAACAGCTTGTTTCGTTGTATTAAGCACGAATACATGCTTTTCGCGCAGTTATAATAGAAAAAGTTTTGACGCGTATCACTTGGACACTTGGAAAACCGATGTGTTCAGATCTAGCTCGTTTTGGTCTAAAACAGCTTGTTTCGTTGTATTAAGCACGAATACATGCTTTTCGCGCAGTTATAAGAGAAAAAGTTTTGACGCGTATCAGAGGAACACTTGTAAAACCGATGTGTTGTGATTTAGCTCGTTTCGGTCTAAAACAGCTTGTTTCGCTGTATTAAGCAAGAATACATGCTTTTCGCGCAGTTATATGAGAAAAAGTTTTGACGCGTGTCACAGGGACACTTGTAAATCCGATGTGTTCAGATTTAGCTCGTTTCGGTCTAAAATAGCTTGTGTCGTTGTATTAAGCACGAATACATGCTTTAGGCGCAGTTATAGAAGAAAAAGCTTTGGCGCGTATTAGAGAGACACTTGTAAAACCGATGTGTTGTGATTTAGCTCGTTTCGGTCGAAAACAGCTTGTTTCGTTGTATTAAGCACGAATACATGCTTTTCGCGCAGTTATAAGAGAAAAAGTTTTGACGCGTATCAGAGGAACACTTGTAAAACCGATGTGTTGTGATTTAGCTCGTTTCGGTCTAAAACAGCTTGTTTCGCTGTATTAACCAAGAATACATGCTTTTCGCGCAGTTATAAGAGAAAAAGTTTTGACGCGTGTCACAGGGACACTTGTAAAACCGATGTGTTCAGATTTAGCTCGTTTCGGTCTAAAACAACTTGTTTCGTTGTATTAAGCAGGATTACAGGCTTTTCGCGCAGTTATAAGAGAAAAAGTTTTAAATACATGTCACAGGGACACTTGTAAAACCGATGTGTTCAGATTTACCTCGTTTCGGTCTAAAACAGCTTGTTTCGTTGGACTAAGCACGAATACATGCTTTTCGCGCAGTTATAAGAGAAAAAGTTTTGACGCGTATCAGAGGAACACTTGTAAAACCGATGTGTTGTGATTTAGCTCGTTTCGGTCTAAAACAGCTTGTTTCGCTGTATTAAGCAGGAATACATGCTTTTCGCGCAGTTATAAGAGAAAACGTTTTACAGGCATGTCAGAGGGACACTTGTAAAACCGATGTGTTCAGATTTAGCTCATCTCGGTCTAAAACAGCTTGTTTCGTTGTATTAAGCACGAATACATGCTTTTCGCGCAGTTATAAGAGAAAAAGTTTTGACGCGTATCAGAGGAACACTTGTAAAACCGATGTGTTGTGATTTAGCTCGTTTCGGTCTAAAACAGCATGTTTCGCTGTATTAAGCAAGAATACATGCTTTTCGCGCAGTTATAAAAGAAAAAGTTTTGACGAGTATCACGTGGAACACTTGTAATACCGATGTGTTGTGATTTGGCTCGTTTCGGTCTAAAACAGCTTGATTCGTTGTATTAAGCACGAATACATGCTTTTCGCGCAGTTATAAGAGAAAAAGTTTTGACGCGTATCACATGGACACTTGTAAAACCGGTGTGTTGTGATTTAGCTCGTTTCGGTCTAAAACAGCTTGTTTCGTTGTATTAACCAAGAATACATGCTTTTCGCGCAGTTATAAGAGAAATAGTTTTTACGCGTATCAGAGGAACACTTGTAAAACCGATGTGTTGTGATTTAGCTCGTTTTGGTCTAAAACAGCTTGTTCCGCTGTATTAAGCACGAATACATGCTTTTCGCGCAGTTATAAGAGAAAAAGATTTTACGCGTATCAGAGGAACACTTGTAAAACCGATGTGTTGTGATTTAGCTCTTTTCGGTCTAAAACAGCTTGTTTCCTATTATTAAACAAGAATACGTGCTTTTCGCGCAGTAATAAGAGAAAAAGTTTTGACGCGTGTCACAGGGACACTTGTAAAACCGATGTGTTCAGATACAGCTCGTTTTGGTATAAAACAGCTTGTTTCGTTGTTTTAGGCACGCATACATGCTTTTCGCGCAGTTATAAGAGAAAAAGTTTTGACGCGTGTCACAGGGATACTTGTAAAACCGATGTGTTCAGATTTAGCTCGTTTCGGTCTAAAACAGCTTGTTTTGTTGTATTAAGCAGGAATATATGCTTTTCGCGCAGTTATAAGAGAAAAAGTTTAGACGCGTATCAGAGGAACACTTGTAAAACCGATGTGTTGTGATTTAGCTCGTTTCGGTCTAAAACAGCGTGTTTCGCTGTATTAGGCAAGAATACATGCTTTTCGCGCAGTTAAAAGAGAAAATGTTTTGACGCGTGTCACAGGGACACTTTTAATACCGATGTGTTCAGATTTAGCTCGTTTCGGTCTAAAACAGCTTGTTTCGTTGTATTAAGCACGAATACAAGCTTTTCGCGGAGTTATAAGAGAAAAAGCTTTGAAGCGTATCAGAGGAAAACTTGTAAATCCGATGTGTTGCGATTTAGCTCGTTTCGGTCTAAAACAGCATGTTTCGCTGTATTAAGCAAGAATACATGCTTTTCGCGCAGTTATAAGAGAAAAAGTTTTGACGCGTATCAGAGGAACACTTGTAAAACCGATGTGTTCAGATTTACCTCTTTTCGGACTAAAGCAGCTTGTTTCGTTGTATTAAGCACGAATACATGCTTTTCGCGCAGTTATAATAGAAAAAGGTTTGACGCGTATCACTTGGACACTTGGAAAACCGATGTGTTCAGATCTAGCTCGTTTTGGTCTAAAACAGCTTGTTTCGTTGTATTAAGCACGAATACATGCTTTTCGCGCAGTTATAAGAGAAAAAGTTTTGACGCGTATCAGAGGAACACTTGTAAAACCGATGTGTTGTGATTTAGCTCGTTTCGGTCTAAAACAGCTTGTTTCGCTGTATTAAGCAAGAATACATGCTTTTCGCGCAGTTATATGAGAAAAAGTTTTGACGCGTGTCACAGGGACACTTGTAAATCCGATGTGTTCAGATTTAGCTCGTTTCGGTCTAAAATAGCTTGTGTCGTTGTATTAAGCACGAATACATGCTTTAGGCGCAGTTATAGAAGAAAAAGCTTTGACGCGTATTAGAGAGACACTTGTAAAACCGATGTGTTGTGATTTAGCTCGTTTCGGTCGAAAACAGCTTGTTTCGTTGTATTAAGCACGAATACATGCTTTTCGCGCAGTTATAAGAGAAAAAGTTTTGACGCGTATCAGAGGAACACTTGTAAAACCGATGTGTTGTGATTTAGCTCGTTTCGGTCTAAAACAGCTTGTTTCGCTGTATTAACCAAGAATACATGCTTTTCGCGCAGTTATAAGAGAAAAAGTTTTGACGCGTGTCACAGGGACACTTGTAAAACCGATGTGTTCAGATTTAGCTCGTTTCGGTTTAAAACAGCTTGTTTCGTTGTATTAAGCAGGATTACAGGCTTTTCGCGCAGTTATAAGAGAAAAAGTTTTAAATACATGTCACAGGGACACTTGTAAAACCGATGTGTTCAGATTTACTTCGTTTCGGTCTAAAACAGCTTGTTTCGTTGGACTAAGCACGAATACATGCTTTTCGCGCAGTTATAAGAGAAAAAGTTTTGACGCGTATCAGAGGAACACTTGTAAAACCGATGTGTTGTGATTTAGCTCGTTTCGGTCTAAAACAGCTTGTTTCGCTGTATTAAGCAGGAATACATGCTTTTCGCGCAGTTATAAGAGAAAACGTTTTACAGGCATGTCAGAGGGACACTTGTAAAACCGATGTGTTCAGATTTAGCTCATCTCGGTCTAAAACAGCTTGTTTCGTTGTATTAAGCACGAATACATGCTTTTCGCGCAGTTATAAGAGAAAAAGTTTTGACGCGTATCAGAGGAACACTTGTAAAACCGATGTGTTGTGATTTAGCTCGTTTCGGTCTAAAACAGCATGTTTCGCTGTATTAAGCAAGAATACATGCTTTTCGCGCAGTTATAAAAGAAAAAGTTTTGACGAGTATCACGTGGAACACTTGTAATACCGATGTGTTGTGATTTGGCTCGTTTCGGTCTAAAACAGCTTGATTCGTTGTATTAAGCACGAATACATGCTTTTCGCGCAGTTATAAGAGAAAAAGTTTTGACGCGTATCACATGGACACTTGTAAAACCGGTGTGTTGTGATTTAGCTCGTTTCGGTCTAAAACAGCTTGTTTCGTTGTATTAGCACGAATACATGCTTTTCGCGCACTTATGAGTGAAAAAGTTTTGACGCGTATCAGAGGAACACTTGTAATACCGATGTGTTGTGATTTAGCTCGTTTCGGTCTAAAACAGCTTGTTTCGCTGTAATAAGCAAGAATATATGCTTTTCGCGCAGTTATAAGAGAAAAAGTTTTGACGCGTGTCACAGGGACACTTGTAAAACCGATGTGTTTAGATTTAGCTCGTTTCGGTCTAAAACAGCTTGTTTCGTTGTATTAAGCACGAATACATGCTTTTCGCCCAGTTATAAGAGAAATAGTTTAGACGCGTATCAGAGGAACACTTGTAAAACCGATGTGTTGTGATTTAGCTCGTTTCGGTCTAAAACAGCTTGTTTCGCTGTATTAAGCAAGAATACTTGCTTTTCGCGCAGTTATAAGAGAAAAAGTTTTGACGCGTGTCACAGGGACACTTGTGTTCAGATTTAGCTCGTTTCGGTCGAAAACAGCTGGTTTCGTTGTATTAAGCACGAATACATGTTTTACGCGCAGTTATAGAAGAAAAAGTTTTGACGCGTATTAGAGAGACACTTGTAAAACCGATGTGTTGTGATTTAGCTCGTTTAGGTCTAAAACAGCTTGTTTCGCTGTATTAAGCAAGAATGCATGCTTTTCGCGCAGTTATAAGTGAAAAAGTTTAGACGCGTATCAGAGGAACACTTGAAAAACCGATGTGTTGTGATTTAGCTCGTTTCGGTCTAAAACAGGTTGTTTCGTTGTATTAAGCAAGAATACATGCTTTTCGCTCAGTTATAAGACAAAAAGATTTGACGCGTATCAGAGGAACACTTGTAAAACCGATGTGTTGTGATTTAGCTCGTTTCGGTCTAAAACAGCTTGTTTCGCTGTATTAAGCAGGAATACATGCTTTTCGCGCAGTTATAAGAGAAAATGTTTTGACGCGTGTCACAGGGACACTTTTAATACCGATGTGTTCAGATTTAGCTCGTTTCGGTCTAAAACAGCTTGTTTCGTTGTATTAAGCACGAATACAAGCTTTTCGCGGAGTTATAAGAGAAAAAGCTTTGACGCGTATCAGAGGAAAACTTGTAAATCCGATGTGGTGCGATTTAGCTCGTTTCGGTCTAAAACAGCATGTTTCGCTGTATTAAGCAAGAATACATGCTTTTCGCGCAGTTATAAGAGAAAAAGTTTTGACGCGTATCAGAGGAACACTTGTAAAACCGATGTGTTGTGATTTAGCTCGTTTCGGTCTAAAACAGCTTGTTTCGCTGTATTAAGCAAGAATACATGCTTTTCGCGCAGTTATATGAGAAAAAGTTTTGACGCGTGTCATAGGGACACTTGTAAATCCGATGTGTTCAGATTTAGCTCGTTTCGGTCTAAAACAGCTTGTGTCGTTGTATTAAGCACGAATACATGCTTTACTCGCAGTTATAGAAGAAAAAGCTTTGACGCGTATTAGAGAGACACTTGTAAAACCGATGTGTTGTGATTTAGCTCGTTTCGGTCTAAAACAGCTTGTTTCGTTGTATTAAGCACGAATACATGCTTTTCGCGCAGTTATAAGAGAAAACGTTTTGACGCGTATCAGAGGAACACTTGTAAAACCGATGTGTTGTGATTTAGCTCGTTTCGGTCTAAAACAGCTTGTTTCGCTGTATTAACCAAGAATACATGCTTTTCGCGCAGTTATAAGAGAAAAAGTTTTGACGCGTGTCACAGGGACACTTGTAAAACCGATGTGTTCAGATTTAGCTCGTTTCGGTCCAAAACAGCTTGTTTCGTTGTATTACGCAGGAATACATGCTTTTCGCGCAGTTATAAGAGAAAAAGTTTTAAATACATGTCACAGGGACACTTGTAAAACCGATGTGTTCAGATTTACCTCGTTTCGGTCTAAAACAGCTTGTTTCGTTGGACTAAGCACGAATACATGCTTTTCGCGCAGTTATAAGAGAAAAAGTTTTGACGCGTATCAGAGGAACACTTGTAAAACCGATGTGTTGTGATTTAGCTCGTTTCGGTCTAAAACAGCTTGTATCGCTGTATTAAGCAGGAATACATGCTTTTCGCGTAGTTATAAGAGAAAACGTTTTACAGGCATGTCACAGGGACACTTGTAAAACCGATGTGTTCAGATTTAGCTCATCTCGGTCTAAAACAGCTTGTTTCGTTGTATTAAGCACGAATACATGCTTTTCGCGCAGTTATAAGAGAAAAAGTTTTGACGCGTATCAGAGGAACACTTGTAAAACCGATGTGTTGTGATTTAGCTCGTTTCGGTCTAAAACAGCATGTTTCGCTGTATTAAGCAAGAATACATGCTTTTCGCGCAGTTATAAAAGAAAAAGTTTTGACGAGTATCACGTGGAACACTTGTAATACCGATGTGTTGTGATTTGGCTCGTTTCGGTCTAAAACAGCTTGTTTCGTTGTATTAAGCACGAATACATGCTTTTCGCGCAGTTATATGAGAAAAAGTTTTGACGCGTGTCACAGGGACACTTGTAAATCCGATGTGTTCAGATTTAGCTCGTTTCGGTCTAAAACAGCTTGTGTCGTTGTATTAAGCACGAATACATGCTTTACTCGCAGTTATAGAAGAAAAAGCTTTGACGCGTATTAGAGAGACACTTGTAAAACCGATGTGTTGTGATTTAGCTCGTTTCGGTCTAAAACAGCTTGTTTCGTTGTATTAAGCACGAATACATGCTTTTCGCGCAGTTATAAGAGAAAAAGTTTTAAAGGCATGTCACAGGGACACTTGTAAAACCGATGTGTTGTGATTTAGCTCGTTTCGGTCTAAAACAGCTTGTATCGCTGTATTAAGCAGGAATACATGCTTTTCGCGTAGTTATAAGAGAAAACGTTTTACAGGCATGTCACAGGGACACTTGTAAAACCGATGTGTTCAGATTTAGCTCATCTCGGTCTAAAAGAGCTTGTTTCGTTGTATTAAGCACGAATACATGCTTTTCGCGCAGTTATAAGAGAAAAAGTTTTGACGCGTATCAGAGGAACACTTGTAAAACCGATGTGTTGTGATTTAGCTCGTTTCGGTCTAAAACAGCATGTTTCGCTGTATTAAGCAAGAATACATGCTTTTCGCGCAGTTATAAAAGAAAACGTTTTGACGAGTATCACGTGGAACACTTGTAATACCGATGGGTTGTGATTTGGCTCGTTTCGGTCTAAAACAGCTTGTTTCGTTGTATTAAGCACGAATACATGCTTTTCGCGCAGTTATAAGAGAAAAAGTTTTGACGCGTATCACATGGACACTTGTAAAACCGATGTGTTCAGATTTACCTCGTTTCGGTCTAAAACAGCTTGTTTCGTTGGACTAAGCACGAATACATGCTTTTCGCGCAGTTATAAGAGAAAAAGTTTTGACGCGTATCAGAGGAACACTTGTAAAACCGATGTGTTGTGATTTAGCTCGTTTCGGTCTAAAACAGCTTGTATCGCTGTATTCTAGCAGGAATACATGCTTTTCGCGTAGTTATAAGAGAAAACGTTTTACAGGCATGTCACAGGGACACTTGTAAAACCGATGTGTTCAGATTTAGCTCATCTCGGTCTAAAACAGCTTGTTTTGTTGTATTAAGCACGAATACATGCTTTTCGCGCAGTTATAAGAGAAAAAGTTTTGACGCGTATCAGAGGAACACTTGTAAAACCGATGAGTTGTGATTTAGCTCGTTTCGGTCTAAAACAACATGTTTCGCTGTATTAAGCAAGAATACATGCTTTTCGCGCAGTTATAAAAGAAAAAGTTTGGACGAATATCACGTGGAACACTTGTAAAACCGATGTGTTCAGATTTACCTCTTTTCGGACTAAAACAGCTTGTTTCGTTGTATTAAGCACGAATACATGCTTTTCGCGCAGTTATAATAGAAAAAGTTTTGACGCGTATCACTTGGACACTTGGAAAACCGATGTGTTCAGATCTAGCTCGTTTTGGTCTAAAACAGCTTGTTTCGTTGTATTAAGCACGAATACATGCTTTTCGCGCAGTTATAAGAGAAAAAGTTTTGACGCGTATCAGAGGAACACTTGTAAAACCGATGTGTTGTGATTTAGCTCGTTTCGGTCTAAAACAGCTTGTTTCGCTGTATTAAGCAAGAATACATGCTTTTCGCGCAGTTATATGAGAAAAAGTTTTGACGCGTGTCACAGGGACACTTGTAAATCCGATGTGTTCAGATTTAGCTCGTTTCGGTCTAAAATAGCTTGTGTCGTTGTATTAAGCACGAATACATGCTTTAGGCGCAGTTATAGAAGAAAAAGCTTTGGCGCGTATTAGAGAGACACTTGTAAAACCGATGTGTTGTGATTTAGCTCGTTTCGGTCGAAAACAGCTTGTTTCGTTGTATTAAGCACGAATACATGCTTTTCGCGCAGTTATAAGAGAAAAAGTTTTGACGCGTATCAGAGGAACACTTGTAAAACCGATGTGTTGTGATTTAGCTCGTTTCGGTCTAAAACAGCTTGTTTCGCTGTATTAACCAAGAATACATGCTTTTCGCGCAGTTATAAGAGAAAAAGTTTTGACGCGTGTCACAGGGACACTTGTAAAACCGATGTGTTCAGATTTAGCTCGTTTCGGTCTAAAACAACTTGTTTCGTTGTATTAAGCAGGATTACAGGCTTTTCGCGCAGTTATAAGAGAAAAAGTTTTAAATACATGTCACAGGGACACTTGTAAAACCGATGTGTTCAGATTTACCTCGTTTCGGTCTAAAACAGCTTGTTTCGTTGGACTAAGCACGAATACATGCTTTTCGCGCAGTTATAAGAGAAAAAGTTTTGACGCGTATCAGAGGAACACTTGTAAAACCGATGTGTTGTGATTTAGCTCGTTTCGGTCTAAAACAGCTTGTTTCGCTGTATTAAGCAGGAATACATGCTTTTCGCGCAGTTATAAGAGAAAACGTTTTACAGGCATGTCAGAGGGACACTTGTAAAACCGATGTGTTCAGATTTAGCTCATCTCGGTCTAAAACAGCTTGTTTCGTTGTATTAAGCACGAATACATGCTTTTCGCGCAGTTATAAGAGAAAAAGTTTTGACGCGTATCAGAGGAACACTTGTAAAACCGATGTGTTGTGATTTAGCTCGTTTCGGTCTAAAACAGCATGTTTCGCTGTATTAAGCAAGAATACATGCTTTTCGCGCAGTTATAAAAGAAAAAGTTTTGACGAGTATCACGTGGAACACTTGTAATACCGATGTGTTGTGATTTGGCTCGTTTCGGTCTAAAACAGCTTGATTCGTTGTATTAAGCACGAATACATGCTTTTCGCGCAGTTATAAGAGAAAAAGTTTTGACGCGTATCACATGGACACTTGTAAAACCGGTGTGTTGTGATTTAGCTCGTTTCGGTCTAAAACAGCTTGTTTCGTTGTATTAACCAAGAATACATGCTTTTCGCGCAGTTATAAGAGAAATAGTTTTTACGCGTATCAGAGGAACACTTGTAAAACCGATGTGTTGTGATTTAGCTCGTTTTGGTCTAAAACAGCTTGTTCCGCTGTATTAAGCACGAATACATGCTTTTCGCGCAGTTATAAGAGAAAAAGATTTTACGCGTATCAGAGGAACACTTGTAAAACCGATGTGTTGTGATTTAGCTCTTTTCGGTCTAAAACAGCTTGTTTCCTATTATTAAACAAGAATACGTGCTTTTCGCGCAGTAATAAGAGAAAAAGTTTTGACGCGTGTCACAGGGACACTTGTAAAACCGATGTGTTCAGATACAGCTCGTTTTGGTATAAAACAGCTTGTTTCGTTGTTTTAGGCACGCATACATGCTTTTCGCGCAGTTATAAGAGAAAAAGTTTTGACGCGTGTCACAGGGATACTTGTAAAACCGATGTGTTCAGATTTAGCTCGTTTCGGTCTAAAACAGCTTGTTTTGTTGTATTAAGCAGGAATATATGCTTTTCGCGCAGTTATAAGAGAAAAAGTTTAGACGCGTATCAGAGGAACACTTGTAAAACCGATGTGTTGTGATTTAGCTCGTTTCGGTCTAAAACAGCGTGTTTCGCTGTATTAGGCAAGAATACATGCTTTTCGCGCAGTTAAAAGAGAAAATGTTTTGACGCGTGTCACAGGGACACTTTTAATACCGATGTGTTCAGATTTAGCTCGTTTCGGTCTAAAACAGCTTGTTTCGTTGTATTAAGCACGAATACAAGCTTTTCGCGGAGTTATAAGAGAAAAAGCTTTGAAGCGTATCAGAGGAAAACTTGTAAATCCGATGTGTTGCGATTTAGCTCGTTTCGGTCTAAAACAGCATGTTTCGCTGTATTAAGCAAGAATACATGCTTTTCGCGCAGTTATAAGAGAAAAAGTTTTGACGCGTATCAGAGGAACACTTGTAAAACCGATGTGTTCAGATTTACCTCTTTTCGGACTAAAGCAGCTTGTTTCGTTGTATTAAGCACGAATACATGCTTTTCGCGCAGTTATAATAGAAAAAGGTTTGACGCGTATCACTTGGACACTTGGAAAACCGATGTGTTCAGATCTAGCTCGTTTTGGTCTAAAACAGCTTGTTTCGTTGTATTAAGCACGAATACATGCTTTTCGCGCAGTTATAAGAGAAAAAGTTTTGACGCGTATCAGAGGAACACTTGTAAAACCGATGTGTTGTGATTTAGCTCGTTTCGGTCTAAAACAGCTTGTTTCGCTGTATTAAGCAAGAATACATGCTTTTCGCGCAGTTATATGAGAAAAAGTTTTGACGCGTGTCACAGGGACACTTGTAAATCCGATGTGTTCAGATTTAGCTCGTTTCGGTCTAAAATAGCTTGTGTCGTTGTATTAAGCACGAATACATGCTTTAGGCGCAGTTATAGAAGAAAAAGCTTTGACGCGTATTAGAGAGACACTTGTAAAACCGATGTGTTGTGATTTAGCTCGTTTCGGTCGAAAACAGCTTGTTTCGTTGTATTAAGCACGAATACATGCTTTTCGCGCAGTTATAAGAGAAAAAGTTTTGACGCGTATCAGAGGAACACTTGTAAAACCGATGTGTTGTGATTTAGCTCGTTTCGGTCTAAAACAGCTTGTTTCGCTGTATTAACCAAGAATACATGCTTTTCGCGCAGTTATAAGAGAAAAAGTTTTGACGCGTGTCACAGGGACACTTGTAAAACCGATGTGTTCAGATTTAGCTCGTTTCGGTCTAAAACAGCTTGTTTCGTTGTATTAAGCAGGATTACAGGCTTTTCGCGCAGTTATAAGAGAAAAAGTTTTAAATACATGTCACAGGGACACTTGTAAAACCGATGTGTTCAGATTTACTTCGTTTCGGTCTAAAACAGCTTGTTTCGTTGGACTAAGCACGAATACATGCTTTTCGCGCAGTTATAAGAGAAAAAGTTTTGACGCGTATCAGAGGAACACTTGTAAAACCGATGTGTTGTGATTTAGCTCGTTTCGGTCTAAAACAGCTTGTTTCGCTGTATTAAGCAGGAATACATGCTTTTCGCGCAGTTATAAGAGAAAACGTTTTACAGGCATGTCAGAGGGACACTTGTAAAACCGATGTGTTCAGATTTAGCTCATCTCGGTCTAAAACAGCTTGTTTCGTTGTATTAAGCACGAATACATGCTTTTCGCGCAGTTATAAGAGAAAAAGTTTTGACGCGTATCAGAGGAACACTTGTAAAACCGATGTGTTGTGATTTAGCTCGTTTCGGTCTAAAACAGCATGTTTCGCTGTATTAAGCAAGAATACATGCTTTTCGCGCAGTTATAAAAGAAAAAGTTTTGACGAGTATCACGTGGAACACTTGTAATACCGATGTGTTGTGATTTGGCTCGTTTCGGTCTAAAACAGCTTGATTCGTTGTATTAAGCACGAATACATGCTTTTCGCGCAGTTATAAGAGAAAAAGTTTTGACGCGTATCACATGGACACTTGTAAAACCGGTGTGTTGTGATTTAGCTCGTTTCGGTCTAAAACAGCTTGTTTCGTTGTATTAGCACGAATACATGCTTTTCGCGCACTTATGAGTGAAAAAGTTTTGACGCGTATCAGAGGAACACTTGTAATACCGATGTGTTGTGATTTAGCTCGTTTCGGTCTAAAACAGCTTGTTTCGCTGTAATAAGCAAGAATATATGCTTTTCGCGCAGTTATAAGAGAAAAAGTTTTGACGCGTGTCACAGGGACACTTGTAAAACCGATGTGTTTAGATTTAGCTCGTTTCGGTCTAAAACAGCTTGTTTCGTTGTATTAAGCACGAATACATGCTTTTCGCCCAGTTATAAGAGAAATAGTTTAGACGCGTATCAGAGGAACACTTGTAAAACCGATGTGTTGTGATTTAGCTCGTTTCGGTCTAAAACAGCTTGTTTCGCTGTATTAAGCAAGAATACTTGCTTTTCGCGCAGTTATAAGAGAAAAAGTTTTGACGCGTGTCACAGGGACACTTGTGTTCAGATTTAGCTCGTTTCGGTCGAAAACAGCTGGTTTCGTTGTATTAAGCACGAATACATGTTTTACGCGCAGTTATAGAAGAAAAAGTTTTGACGCGTATTAGAGAGACACTTGTAAAACCGATGTGTTGTGATTTAGCTCGTTTAGGTCTAAAACAGCTTGTTTCGCTGTATTAAGCAAGAATGCATGCTTTTCGCGCAGTTATAAGTGAAAAAGTTTAGACGCGTATCAGAGGAACACTTGAAAAACCGATGTGTTGTGATTTAGCTCGTTTCGGTCTAAAACAGGTTGTTTCGTTGTATTAAGCAAGAATACATGCTTTTCGCTCAGTTATAAGACAAAAAGATTTGACGCGTATCAGAGGAACACTTGTAAAACCGATGTGTTGTGATTTAGCTCGTTTCGGTCTAAAACAGCTTGTTTCGCTGTATTAAGCAGGAATACATGCTTTTCGCGCAGTTATAAGAGAAAAAGTTTTAAACGCGTGTCACAGGGACACTTGAAAAACCGATGTGTTCAGATTTACCTCGTTTCGGTCTAAAACAGCTTGTTTCGTTGGACTTAGCACGAATACATGCTCTTCGCGCAGTTATAAGAGAAAAAGTTTTGACGCGTGTCACAGGGATACTTGTAAAACCGATGCGTTCAGATTTAGCTCGTTTCGGTCTAAAACAGCTTGTTTTGTTGTATTAAGCAGGAATATATGCTTTTCGCGCAGTTATAAGAGAAAAAGTTTAGACGCGTATCAGAGGAACACTTGTAAAACCGATGTGTTGTGATTTAGCTCGTTTCGGTCTAAAACAGCGTGTTTCGCTGTATTAAGCAAGAATACATGCTTTTCGCGCAGTTATAAGAGAAAATGTTTTGACGCGTGTCACAGGGACACTTTTAATACCGATGTGTTCAGATTTAGCTCGTTTCGGTCTAAAACAGCTTGTTTCGTTGTATTAAGCACGAATACAAGCTTTTCGCGGAGTTATAAGAGAAAAAGCTTTGACGCGTATCAGAGGAAAACTTGTAAATCCGATGTGGTGCGATTTAGCTCGTTTCGGTCTAAAACAGCATGTTTCGCTGTATTAAGCAAGAATACATGCTTTTCGCGCAGTTATAAGAGAAAAAGTTTTGACGCGTATCAGAGGAACACTTGTAAAACCGATGTGTTGTGATTTAGCTCGTTTCGGTCTAAAACAGCTTGTTTCGCTGTATTAAGCAAGAATACATGCTTTTCGCGCAGTTATATGAGAAAAAGTTTTGACGCGTGTCATAGGGACACTTGTAAATCCGATGTGTTCAGATTTAGCTCGTTTCGGTCTAAAACAGCTTGTGTCGTTGTATTAAGCACGAATACATGCTTTACTCGCAGTTATAGAAGAAAAAGCTTTGACGCGTATTAGAGAGACACTTGTAAAACCGATGTGTTGTGATTTAGCTCGTTTCGGTCTAAAACAGCTTGTTTCGTTGTATTAAGCACGAATACATGCTTTTCGCGCAGTTATAAGAGAAAACGTTTTGACGCGTATCAGAGGAACACTTGTAAAACCGATGTGTTGTGATTTAGCTCGTTTCGGTCTAAAACAGCTTGTTTCGCTGTATTAACCAAGAATACATGCTTTTCGCGCAGTTATAAGAGAAAAAGTTTTGACGCGTGTCACAGGGACACTTGTAAAACCGATGTGTTCAGATTTAGCTCGTTTCGGTCCAAAACAGCTTGTTTCGTTGTATTACGCAGGAATACATGCTTTTCGCGCAGTTATAAGAGAAAAAGTTTTAAATACATGTCACAGGGACACTTGTAAAACCGATGTGTTCAGATTTACCTCGTTTCGGTCTAAAACAGCTTGTTTCGTTGGACTAAGCACGAATACATGCTTTTCGCGCAGTTATAAGAGAAAAAGTTTTGACGCGTATCAGAGGAACACTTGTAAAACCGATGTGTTGTGATTTAGCTCGTTTCGGTCTAAAACAGCTTGTATCGCTGTATTAAGCAGGAATACATGCTTTTCGCGTAGTTATAAGAGAAAACGTTTTACAGGCATGTCACAGGGACACTTGTAAAACCGATGTGTTCAGATTTAGCTCATCTCGGTCTAAAACAGCTTGTTTCGTTGTATTAAGCACGAATACATGCTTTTCGCGCAGTTATAAGAGAAAAAGTTTTGACGCGTATCAGAGGAACACTTGTAAAACCGATGTGTTGTGATTTAGCTCGTTTCGGTCTAAAACAGCATGTTTCGCTGTATTAAGCAAGAATACATGCTTTTCGCGCAGTTATAAAAGAAAAAGTTTTGACGAGTATCACGTGGAACACTTGTAATACCGATGTGTTGTGATTTGGCTCGTTTCGGTCTAAAACAGCTTGTTTCGTTGTATTAAGCACGAATACATGCTTTTCGCGCAGTTATATGAGAAAAAGTTTTGACGCGTGTCACAGGGACACTTGTAAATCCGATGTGTTCAGATTTAGCTCGTTTCGGTCTAAAACAGCTTGTGTCGTTGTATTAAGCACGAATACATGCTTTACTCGCAGTTATAGAAGAAAAAGCTTTGACGCGTATTAGAGAGACACTTGTAAAACCGATGTGTTGTGATTTAGCTCGTTTCGGTCTAAAACAGCTTGTTTCGTTGTATTAAGCACGAATACATGCTTTTCGCGCAGTTATAAGAGAAAAAGTTTTAAAGGCATGTCACAGGGACACTTGTAAAACCGATGTGTTGTGATTTAGCTCGTTTCGGTCTAAAACAGCTTGTATCGCTGTATTAAGCAGGAATACATGCTTTTCGCGTAGTTATAAGAGAAAACGTTTTACAGGCATGTCACAGGGACACTTGTAAAACCGATGTGTTCAAATTTAGCTCATCTCGGTCTAAAAGAGCTTGTTTCGTTGTATTAAGCACGAATACATGCTTTTCGCGCAGTTATAAGAGAAAAAGTTTTGACGCGTATCAGAGGAACACTTGTAAAACCGATGTGTTGTGATTTAGCTCGTTTCGGTCTAAAACAGCATGTTTCGCTGTATTAAGCAAGAATACATGCTTTTCGCGCAGTTATAAAAGAAAACGTTTTGACGAGTATCACGTGGAACACTTGTAATACCGATGGGTTGTGATTTGGCTCGTTTCGGTCTAAAACAGCTTGTTTCGTTGTATTAAGCACGAATACATGCTTTTCGCGCAGTTATAAGAGAAAAAGTTTTGACGCGTATCACATGGACACTTGTAAAACCGATGTGTTCAGATTTACCTCGTTTCGGTCTAAAACAGCTTGTTTCGTTGGACTAAGCACGAATACATGCTTTTCGCGCAGTTATAAGAGAAAAAGTTTTGACGCGTATCAGAGGAACACTTGTAAAACCGATGTGTTGTGATTTAGCTCGTTTCGGTCTAAAACAGCTTGTATCGCTGTATTCTAGCAGGAATACATGCTTTTCGCGTAGTTATAAGAGAAAACGTTTTACAGGCATGTCACAGGGACACTTGTAAAACCGATGTGTTCAGATTTAGCTCATCTCGGTCTAAAACAGCTTGTTTTGTTGTATTAAGCACGAATACATGCTTTTCGCGCAGTTATAAGAGAAAAAGTTTTGACGCGTATCAGAGGAACACTTGTAAAACCGATGAGTTGTGATTTAGCTCGTTTCGGTCTAAAACAACATGTTTCGCTGTATTAAGCAAGAATACATGCTTTTCGCGCAGTTATAAAAGAAAAAGTTTGGACGAATATCACGTGGAACACTTGTAATACCGATGTGTTGTGATTTGGCTCGTTTCGGTCTAAAACAGCTTGTTTCGTTGTATTAAGCACGAATACATGCTTTTCGCGCAGTTATAAGAGAAAAAGTTTTTACGCGTATCACATGGACACTTGGAAAACCGATGTGTTCAGATCTAGCTCGTTTTGGTCTAAAACAGCTTGTTTCGTTGTATTAAGCACGAATACATGCTTTTCGCGCAGTTATAAGAGAAAAAGTTTTGACGCGTATCAGAGGAACACTTGTAAAACCGATGTGTTGTGATTTAGCTCGTTTCGGTCTAAAACAGCTTGTTTCGCTGTATTAAGCAAGAATACGTGCTTTTCGCGCAGTTATAAGAGAAAAAGTTTTGATGCGTGTCACAGGGACACGTGTAAAACCGATGTGTTCAGATTTACCTCTTTTCGGACTAAAACAGCTTGATTCGTTGTATTAAGCACGAATACATGCTTTTCGCGCAGTAATAAGAGAAAATGTTTTGACGCGTGTCACAGGGACACTTTTAATACCGATGTGTTCAGATTTAGCTCGTTTCGGTCTAAAACAGCTTGTTTCGTTGTATTAAGCACGAATACAAGCTTTTCGCGGAGTTAAAAGAGAAAAAGCTTTGACGCGTATCAGAGGAAAACTTGTAAATCCGATGTGTTGCGATTTAGCTCGTTTCGGTCTAAAACAGCATGTTTCGCTGTATTAAGCAAGAATACATGCTTTTCGCGCAGTCATAAGAGAAAAAGTTTTGACGCGTATCAGAGGAACACTTGTAAAACCGATGTGTTCAGATTTACCTCTTTTCGGACTAAAACAGCTTGTTTCGTTGTATTAAGCACGAATACATGCTTTTCGCGCAGTTATAAGAGAAAAAGTTTTGACGCGTGTCACAGGGACACTTGTAAAACCGATGTGTTCAGATTTAGCTCGTTTCGGTCTAAAACAGCTTGTTTCGTTGTATTAAGCACAAATACATGCTTTTCGCGCAGTTATAAGAGAAATAGTTTAGACGCGTATCAGAGGAACACTTGTAAAACCGATGTGTTGTGATTTAGCTCGTTTCGGTCTAAAACAGCTTGTTTCGCTGTATTAAGCAAGAATACTTGCTTTTCGCGCAGTTATAAGAGAAAAAGTTTTGACGCGTATCAGAGGAACACTTGTAAAACCGATGTGTTGTGATTTAGCTCGTTTCGGTCTAAAACAGCTTGTTTCGCTGTATTAAGCAAGAATGCATGCTTTTCGCGCAGTTATAAGTGAAAAAGTTTAGACGCGTATCAGAGGAACACTTGTAAAACCGATGTGTTGTGATTTAGCTCGTTTCGGTCTAAAACAGCTTGTTTCGCTGTATTAAGCAAGAATACATGCTTTTCGCGCAGTTATATGAGAAAAAGTTTTGACGCGTGTCACAGGGACACTTGTAAATCCGATGTGTTCAGATTTACCTCGTTTCGGTCTAAAACAGCTTGTGTCGTTGTATTAAGCACGAATACATGCTTTACTCGCAGTTATAGAAGAAAAAGCTTTGACGCGTATTAGAGAGACACTTGTAAAACCGATGTGTTGTGATTTAGCTCGTTTCGGTCTAAAACAGCTTGTTTCGTTGTATTAAGCACGAATACATGCTTTTCGCGCAGTTATAAGAGAAAAAGTTTTGACGCGTATCAGAGGAACACTTGTAAAACCGATGTGTTGTGATTTAGCTCGTTTCGGTCTAAAACAGCTTGTTTCGCTGTATTAACCAAGAATACATGCTTTTCGCGCAGTTATAAGAGAAAAAGTTTTGACGCGTGTCACAGGGACACTTGTAAAACCGATGTGTTCAGATTTAGCTCGTTTCGGTCTAAAACAGCTTGTTTCGTTGTATTAAGCACAAATACATGCTTTTCGCGCAGTTATAAGAGAAATAGTTTAGACGCGTATCAGAGGAACACTTGTAAAACCGATGTGTTGTGATTTAGCTCGTTTCGGTCTAAAACAGCTTGTTTCGCTGTATTAAGCAAGAATACTTGCTTTTCGCGCAGTTATAAGAGAAAAAGTTTTGACGCGTATCAGAGGAACACTTGTAAAACCGATGTGTTGTGATTTAGTTCGTTTCGGTCTAAAACAGCTTGTTTCGCTGTATTAAGCAAGAATGCATGCTTTTCGCGCAGTTATAAGTGAAAAAGTTTAGACGCGTATCAGAGGAACACTTGTAAAACCGATGTGTTGTGATTTAGCTCGTTTCGGTCTAAAACAGGTTGTTTCGTTGTATTAAGCAAGAATACATGCTTTTCGCGCAGGTATAAGAGAAAAAGTTGTAAAGGCATGTCACAGGGACACTTGTAAAACCGATGTGTTCAGATTTACCTCGTTTCGGTCTAAAACAGCTTGTTTCGTATTATTAGGCAAGAATACATGCTTTTCGCGCAGTTATAAGAGAAAAAGTTTTGACGCCTGTCACAGGGACACTTGTAAAACCGATGTGTTGTGATTTAGCTCGTTTCGGTTTAAAACAGATTGTTTCGTATTATTAAGCAAGAATACATGCTTTTCGCGCAGTTATAAGAGAAAAAGTTTTGACGCCTGTCACAGGGACACTTGTAAAACCGATGTGTTGTGATTTAGCTCGTTTCGGTCTAAAACAGTTTGTTTCGCAGTTTTAAGCAGGAATACATGCTTTTCGCGCAGTTATAAGAGAAAAAGTTTTAAAGGCATGTCACAGGGACACTTGTAAAACCGATGTGTTCAGATTTACCTCGTTTCGGTCTAAAACAGCTTGTTTCGTATTATTAAGCAAGAATACATGCTTTTCGCGCAGTTATAAGAGAAAATGTTTTGACGCGTGTCACAGGGACACTTTTAATACCGATGTGTTCAGATTTAGCTCGTTTCGGTCTAAAACAGCTTGTTTCGTTGTATTAAGCACGAATACAAGCTTTTCGCGGAGTTATAAGAGAAAAAGCTTTGACGCGTATCAGAGGAAAACTTGTAAATCCGATGTGGTGCGATTTAGCTCGTTTCGGTCTAAAACAGCATGTTTCGCTGTATTAAGCAAGAATACATGCTTTTCGCGCAGTTATAAGAGAAAAAGTTTTGACGCGTATCAGAGGAACACTTGTAAAACCGATGTGTTGTGATTTAGCTCGTTTCGGTCTAAAACAGCTTGTTTCGCTGTATTAAGCAAGAATACATGCTTTTCGCGCAGTTATATGAGAAAAAGTTTTGACGCGTGTCACAGGGACACTTGTAAATCCGATGTGTTCATATTTAGCTCGTTTCGGTCTAAAACAGCTTGTGTCGTTGTAATAAGCACGAATACATGCTTTACTCGCAGTTATAGAAGAAAAAGCTTTGACGCGTATTAGAGAGACACTTGTAAAACCGATGTGTTGTGATTTAGCTCGTTTCGGTCTAAAACAGCTTGTTTCGTTGTATTAAGCACGAATACATGCTTTTCGCGCAGTTATAAGAGAAAACGTTTTGACGCGTATCAGAGGAACACTTGTAAAACCGATGTGTTGTGATTTAGCTCGTTTCGGTCTAAAACAGCTTGTTTCGCTGTATTAACCAAGAATACATGCTTTTCGCGCAGTTATAAGAGAAAAAGTTTTGACGCGTGTCACAGGGACACTTGTAAAACCGATGTGTTCAGATTTAGCTCGTTTCGGTCCAAAACAGCTTTTTTCGTTGTAATAAGCAGGAATACATGCTTTTCGCGCAGTTATAAGAGAAAAAGTTTTAAATACATGTCACAGGGACACTTGTAAAACCGATGTGTTCAGATTTAGCTCACCTCGGTCTAAAACAGCTTGTTTTGTTGTATTAAGCACGAATACATGCTTTTCGCGCAGTTATAAGAGAAAAAGTTTTGACGCGTATCAGAGGAACACTTGTAAAACCGATGTGTTGTGATTTAGCTCGTTTCGGTCTAAAACAGCTTGTATCGCTGTATTAGGCAGGAATACATGCTTTTCGCGTAGTTATAAGAGAAAACGTTTTACAGGCATGTCACAGGGACACTTGTAAAACCGATGTGTTCAGATTTAGCTCATCTCGGTCTAAAACAGCTTGTTTCGTTGTATTAAGCACGAATACATGCTTTTCGCCCAGTTATAAGAGAAAAAGTTTTGACGCATATCAGAGGAACACTTGTAAAACCGATGTGTTGTGATTTAGCTCGTTTCGGTCTAAAACAGCATGTTTCGCTGTATTAAGCAAGAATACATGCTTTTCGCGCAGTTATAAAAGAAAAACTTTTGACGAGTATCACGTGGAACACTTGTAATACCGATGTGTTGTGATTTGGCTCGTTTCGGTCTAAAACAGCTTGTTTCGTTGTATTAAGCACGAATACATGCTTTTCGCGCAGTTATAAGAGAAAAAGTTTTGATGCGTGTCACAGGGACACGAGTAAAACCGATGTGTTCAGATTTACCTCTTTTCGGACTAAAACAGCTTGATTCGTTGTATTAAGCACGAATACATGCTTTTCGCGCAGTTATAAGAGAAAATGTTTTGACGCGTGTCACAGGGACACTTTTAATACCGATGTGTTCAGATTTAGCTCGTTTCGGTCTAAAACAGCTTGTTTCGTTGTATTAAGCACGAATACAAGCTTTTCGCGGAGTTATAAGAGAAAAAGCTTTGACGCGTATCAGAGGAAAACTTGTAAATCCGATGTGTTGCGATTTAGCTCGTTTCGGTCTAAAACTGCATGTTTCGCTGCATTAAGCAAGAATACATGCTTTTCGCGCAGTTATAAGAGAAAAAGTTTTGACGCGTATCAGAGGAACACTTGTAAAACCGATGTGTTCAGATTTACCTCTTTTCGGACTAAAACAGCTTGTTTCGTTGTATTAAGCACGAATACATGCTTTTCGCGCAGTTATAAGAGAAAAAGTTTTGACGCGTATCAGAGGAACACTTGTAAAACCGATGTGTGGTGATTTAGCACTTTTCGGTCTAAAACAGCTTGTTTTATTATTAAGCTAGAATACGTGCTTTTCGCGCAGTAATAAGAGAAAAAGTTTTGACGCGTGTCACAGGGACACTCGTAAAACCGATGTGTTCAGATTTACCTCGTTTCGTTCCAAAACAGCTTGTTTCGCTGTATTAAGCAAGAATACATGCTTTTCGCGCAGTTATCAGAGAAAAAGTTTTGACGAGTATCACGTGCGCACTTGTAAAACCGATGTGTTCAGATACAGCTCGTTTTGGTATAAAACAGCTTGTTTCGTTGTTTTAAGCACGAATACATGCTTTTCGCGCAGTTATAAAAGAAAAAGTTTTGACGCGTATCAGAGGAACACTTGCAAAACCGATGTGTGGTGATTTAGCTCTTTTCTGTCTAAAACAGCTTGTTTCGCTGTATTAAGCAAGAATACATGCTTTTCGCGCAGTTATATGAGAAAAAGTTTTGACGCGTGTCACAGGGACACTTGTAAATCCGATGTGTTCAGATTTACCTCGTTTCGGTCTAAAACAGCTTGTGTCGTTGTATTAAGCACGAATACATGCTTTACTCGCAGTTATAGAAGAAAAAGCTTTGACGCGTATTAGAGAGACACTTGTAAAACCGATGTGTTGTGATTTAGCTCGTTTCGGTCTAAAACAGCTTGTTTCGTTGTATTAAGCACGAATACATGCTTTTCGCGCAGTTATAAGAGAAAAAGTTTTGACGCGTATCAGAGGAACACTTGTAAAACCGATGTGTTGTGATTTAGCTCGTTTCGGTCTAAAACAGCTTGTTTCGCTGTATTAACCAAGAATACATGCTTTTCGCGCAGTTATAAGAGAAAAAGTTTTGACGCGTGTCACAGGGACACTTGTAAAACCGATGTGTTCAGATTTAGCTCGTTTCGGTCTAAAACAGCTTGTTTCGTTGTATTAAGCACAAATACATGCTTTTCGCGCAGTTATAAGAGAAATAGTTTAGACGCGTATCAGAGGAACACTTGTAAAACCGATGTGTTGTGATTTAGCTCGTTTCGGTCTAAAACAGCTTGTTTCGCTGTATTAAGCAAGAATACTTGCTTTTCGCGCAGTTATAAGAGAAAAAGTTTTGACGCGTATCAGAGGAACACTTGTAAAACCGATGTGTTGTGATTTAGTTCGTTTCGGTCTAAAACAGCTTGTTTCGCTGTATTAGGCAAGAATGCATGCTTTTCGCGCAGTTATAAGTGAAAAAGTTTAGACGCGTATCAGAGGAACACTTGTAAAACCGATGTGTTGTGATTTAGCTCGTTTCGGTCTAAAACAGGTTGTTTCGTTGTATTAAGCAAGAATACATGCTTTTCGCGCAGGTATAAGAGAAAAAGTTGTAAAGGCATGTCACAGGGACACTTGTAAAACCGATGTGTTCAGATTTACCTCGTTTCGGTCTAAAACAGCTTGTTTCGTATTATTAGGCAAGAATACATGCTTTTCGCGCAGTTATAAGAGAAAAAGTTTTGACGCCTGTCACAGGGACACTTGTAAAACCGATGTGTTGTGATTTAGCTCGTTTCGGTTTAAAACAGATTGTTTCGTATTATTAAGCAAGAATACATGCTTTTCGCGCAGTTATAAGAGAAAAAGTTTTGACGCCTGTCACAGGGACACTTGTAAAACCGATGTGTTGTGATTTAGCTCGTTTCGGTCTAAAACAGTTTGTTTCGCAGTTTTAAGCAGGAATACATGCTTTTCGCGCAGTTATAAGAGAAAAAGTTTTAAAGGCATGTCACAGGGACACTTGTAAAACCGATGTGTTCAGATTTACCTCGTTTCGGTCTAAAACAGCTTGTTTCGTATTATTAAGCAAGAATACATGCTTTTCGCGCAGTTATAAGAGAAAATGTTTTGACGCGTGTCACAGGGACACTTTTAATACCGATGTGTTCAGATTTAGCTCGTTTCGGTCTAAAACAGCTTGTTTCGTTGTATTAAGCACGAATACAAGCTTTTCGCGGAGTTATAAGAGAAAAAGCTTTGACGCGTATCAGAGGAAAACTTGTAAATCCGATGTGGTGCGATTTAGCTCGTTTCGGTCTAAAACAGCATGTTTCGCTGTATTAAGCAAGAATACATGCTTTTCGCGCAGTTATAAGAGAAAAAGTTTTGACGCGTATCAGAGGAACACTTGTAAAACCGATGTGTTGTGATTTAGCTCGTTTCGGTCTAAAACAGCTTGTTTCGCTGTATTAAGCAAGAATACATGCTTTTCGCGCAGTTATATGAGAAAAAGTTTTGACGCGTGTCACAGGGACACTTGTAAATCCGATGTGTTCATATTTAGCTCGTTTCGGTCTAAAACAGCTTGTGTCGTTGTAATAAGCACGAATACATGCTTTACTCGCAGTTATAGAAGAAAAAGCTTTGACGCGTATTAGAGAGACACTTGTAAAACCGATGTGTTGTGATTTAGCTCGTTTCGGTCTAAAACAGCTTGTTTCGTTGTATTAAGCACGAATACATGCTTTTCGCGCAGTTATAAGAGAAAACGTTTTGACGCGTATCAGAGGAACACTTGTAAAACCGATGTGTTGTGATTTAGCTCGTTTCGGTCTAAAACAGCTTGTTTCGCTGTATTAACCAAGAATACATGCTTTTCGCGCAGTTATAAGAGAAAAAGTTTTGACGCGTGTCACAGGGACACTTGTAAAACCGATGTGTTCAGATTTAGCTCGTTTCGGTCCAAAACAGCTTGTTTCGTTGTAATAAGCAGGAATACATGCTTTTCGCGCAGTTATAAGAGAAAAAGTTTTAAATACATGTCACAGGGACACTTGTAAAACCGATGTGTTCAGATTTAGCTCACCTCGGTCTAAAACAGCTTGTTTTGTTGTATTAAGCACGAATACATGCTTTTCGCGCAGTTATAAGAGAAAAAGTTTTGACGCGTATCAGAGGAACACTTGTAAAACCGATGTGTTGTGATTTAGCTCGTTTCGGTCTAAAACAGCTTGTATCGCTGTATTAGGCAGGAATACATGCTTTTCGCGTAGTTATAAGAGAAAACGTTTTACAGGCATGTCACAGGGACACTTGTAAAACCGATGTGTTCAGATTTAGCTCATCTCGGTCTAAAACAGCTTGTTTCGTTGTATTAAGCACGAATACATGCTTTTCGCGCAGTTATAAGAGAAAAAGTTTTGACGCATATCAGAGGAACACTTGTAAAACCGATGTGTTGTGATTTAGCTCGTTTCGGTCTAAAACAGCATGTTTCGCTGTATTAAGCAAGAATACATGCTTTTCGCGCAGTTATAAAAGAAAAACTTTTGACGAGTATCACGTGGAACACTTGTAATACCGATGTGTTGTGATTTGGCTCGTTTCGGTCTAAAACAGCTTGTTTCGTTGTATTAAGCACGAATACATGCTTTTCGCGCAGTTATAAGAGAAAAAGTTTTGATGCGTGTCACAGGGACACGAGTAAAACCGATGTGTTCAGATTTACCTCTTTTCGGACTAAAACAGCTTTATTCGTTGTATTAAGCACGAATACATGCTTTTCGCGCAGTTATAAGAGAAAATGTTTTGACGCGTGTCACAGGGACACTTTTAATACCGATGTGTTCAGATTTAGCTCGTTTCGGTCTAAAACAGCTTGTTTCGTTGTATTAAGCACGAATACAAGCTTTTCGCGGAGTTATAAGAGAAAAAGCTTTGACGCGTATCAGAGGAAAACTTGTAAATCCGATGTGTTGCGATTTAGCTCGTTTCGGTCTAAAACAGCATGTTTCGCTGCATTAAGCAAGAATACATGCTTTTCGCGCAGTTATAAGAGAAAAAGTTTTGACGCGTATCAGAGGAACACTTGTAAAACCGATGTGTTCAGATTTACCTCTTTTCGGACTAAAACAGCTTGTTTCGTTGTATTAAGCACGAATACATGCTTTTCGCGCAGTTATAAGAGAAAAAGTTTTGACGCGTATCAGAGGAACACTTGTAAAACCGATGTGTGGTGATTTAGCACTTTTCGGTCTAAAACAGCTTGTTTTATTATTAAGCTAGAATACGTGCTTTTCGCGCAGTAATAAGAGAAAAAGTTTTGACGCGTGTCACAGGGACACTCGTAAAACCGATGTGTTCAGATTTACCTCGTTTCGTTCCAAAACAGCTTGTTTCGCTGTATTAAGCAAGAATACATGCTTTTCGCGCAGTTATCAGAGAAAAAGTTTTGACGCGTGTCACAGGGACACTTGTAAAACCGATGTGTTCAGATTTAGCTCGTTTCGTTCTAAAACAGGTTGTTTCGTTGAACTAAGCACGAATACATGCTTTTCGCGCAGTTATAAGAGAAAAAAGTTTTGACGCGTATCAGAGGAACACTTGTAAAACCGATGTGTTGTGATTTAGCTCGTTTCGGTCTAAAACAGCTTGTTTCGCTGTATTAAGCAAGAATACGTGCTTTTCGCGCAGTTATGAGAAAAAGTTTTGACGCGTGTCACAGGGACACGTGTAAAACCGACGTGTTCAGATTTAGCTCGTTTCGGTCTAAAACAGGTTGATTCGTTGTATTCGCGCAGTTACAAAAGAAAAAGTTTTGACGAGTATCACGTGCGCACTTGTAAAACCGATGTGTTCAGATACAGCTCGTTTTGGTATAAAACAGCTTGTTTCGTTGTTTTAAGCACGAATACATGCTTTTCGCGCAGTTATAAGAGAAAAAGTTTTGACGCGTATCAGAGGAACACTTGCAAAACCGATGTGTGGTGATTTAGCTCTTTTCTGTCTAAAACAGCTTGTTTCGTATTATTAAGCAAGGATACGTGCTTTTCGCGCAGTAATAAGAGAAAAAGTTTTGACGCGTGTCACAGGGACACTCGTAAAACCGATGTGTTCAGATTTACATCGTTTCGGTCTAAAACAGCTTGTTTCGTTGTATTAAGCACGAATACATGCTTTACGCGCAGTTAGAGAAGAAAAAGTCTTGACGCGTATTAGAGAGACACTTGTAAAACCGATGTGTTGTGATTTAGCTCGTTTCGGTCTAAAACAGCTTGTTTCGTTGTATTAAGCACGAATACATGCTTTTCGCGCAGTTATAAGAGAAAACGTTTTGACGCGTATCAGAGGAACACTTGTAAAACCGATGTGTTGTGATTTAGCTCGTTTCGGTCTAAAACAGCTTGTTTCGCTGTATTAACCAAGAATACATGCTTTTCGCGCAGTTATAAGAGAAAAAGTTTTGACGCGTGTCACAGGGACACTTGTAAAACCGATGTGTTCAGATTTAGCTCGTTTCGGTCCAAAACAGCTTGTTTCGTTGTAATAAGCAGGAATACATGCTTTTCGCGCAGTTATAAGAGAAAAAGTTTTAAATACATGTCACAGGGACACTTGTAAAACCGATGTGTTCAGATTTAGCTCACCTCGGTCTAAAACAGCTTGTTTTGTTGTATTAAGCACGAATACATGCTTTTCGCGCAGTTATAAGAGAAAAAGTTTTGACGCGTATCAGAGGAACACTTGTAAAACCGATGTGTTGTGATTTAGCTCGTTTCGGTCTAAAACAGCTTGTATCGCTGTATTAGGCAGGAATACATGCTTTTCGCGTAGTTATAAGAGAAAACGTTTTACAGGCATGTCACAGGGACACTTGTAAAACCGATGTGTTCAGATTTAGCTCATCTCGGTCTAAAACAGCTTGTTTCGTTGTATTAAGCACGAATACATGCTTTTCGCGCAGTTATAAGAGAAAAAGTTTTGACGCATATCAGAGGAACACTTGTAAAACCGATGTGTTGTGATTTAGCTCGTTTCGGTCTAAAACAGCATGTTTCGCTGTATTAAGCAAGAATACATGCTTTTCGCGCAGTTATAAAAGAAAAACTTTTGACGAGTATCACGTGGAACACTTGTAATACCGATGTGTTGTGATTTGGCTCGTTTCGGTCTAAAACAGCTTGTTTCGTTGTATTAAGCACGAATACATGCTTTTCGCGCAGTTATAAGAGAAAAAGTTTTGATGCGTGTCACAGGGACACGAGTAAAACCGATGTGTTCAGATTTACCTCTTTTCGGACTAAAACAGCTTGATTCGTTGTATTAAGCACGAATACATGCTTTTCGCGCAGTTATAAGAGAAAATGTTTTGACGCGTGTCACAGGGACACTTTTAATACCGATGTGTTCAGATTTAGCTCGTTTCGGTCTAAAACAGCTTGTTTCGTTGTATTAAGCACGAATACAAGCTTTTCGCGGAGTTATAAGAGAAAAAGCTTTGACGCGTATCAGAGGAAAACTTGTAAATCCGATGTGTTGCGATTTAGCTCGTTTCGGTCTAAAACAGCATGTTTCGCTGCATTAAGCAAGAATACATGCTTTTCGCGCAGTTATAAGAGAAAAAGTTTTGACGCGTATCAGAGGAACACTTGTAAAACCGATGTGTTCAGATTTACCTCTTTTCGGACTAAAACAGCTTGTTTCGTTGTATTAAGCACGAATACATGCTTTTCGCGCAGTTATAAGAGAAAAAGTTTTGACGCGTATCAGAGGAACACTTGTAAAACCGATGTGTGGTGATTTAGCACTTTTCGGTCTAAAACAGCTTGTTTTATTATTAAGCTAGAATACGTGCTTTTCGCGCAGTAATAAGAGAAAAAGTTTTGACGCGTGTCACAGGGACACTCGTAAAACCGATGTGTTCAGATTTACCTCGTTTCGTTCCAAAACAGCTTGTTTCGCTGTATTAAGCAAGAATACATGCTTTTCGCGCAGTTATCAGAGAAAAAGTTTTGACGCGTGTCACAGGGACACTTGTAAAACCGATGTGTTCAGATTTAGCTCGTTTCGTTCTAAAACAGGTTGTTTCGTTGAACTAAGCACGAATACATGCTTTTCGCGCAGTTATAAGAGAAAAAAGTTTTGACGCGTATCAGAGGAACACTTGTAAAACCGATGTGTTGTGATTTAGCTCGTTTCGGTCTAAAACAGCTTGTTTCGCTGTATTAAGCAAGAATACGTGCTTTTCGCGCAGTTATGAGAAAAAGTTTTGACGCGTGTCACAGGGACACGTGTAAAACCGACGTGTTCAGATTTAGCTCGTTTCGGTCTAAAACAGGTTGATTCGTTGTATTCGCGCAGTTACAAAAGAAAAAGTTTTGACGAGTATCACGTGCGCACTTGTAAAACCGATGTGTTCAGATACAGCTCGTTTTGGTATAAAACAGCTTGTTTCGTTGTTTTAAGCACGAATACATGCTTTTCGCGCAGTTATAAGAGAAAAAGTTTTGACGCGTATCAGAGGAACACTTGCAAAACCGATGTGTGGTGATTTAGCTCTTTTCTGTCTAAAACAGCTTGTTTCGTATTATTAAGCAAGGATACGTGCTTTTCGCGCAGTAATAAGAGAAAAAGTTTTGACGCGTGTCACAGGGACACTCGTAAAACCGATGTGTTCAGATTTACATCGTTTCGGTCTAAAACAGCTTGTTTCGTTGTATTAAGCACGAATACATGCTTTACGCGCAGTTAGAGAAGAAAAAGTCTTGACGCGTATTAGAGAGACACTTGTAAAACCGATGTGTTGTGATTTAGCTCGTTTCGGTCTAAAACAGCTTGTTTCGTTGTATTAGCACGAATACATGCTTTTCGCGCACTTATAAGAGAAAAAGTTTTGACGCGTATCAGAGGAACACTTGTAAAATCGATGTGTTGTGATTTAGCTCGTTTCGGTCTAAAACAGCTTGTTTCGCTGTATTAAGCAATAATACTTGCTTTTCGCGCAGTTATAAGAGAAAAAGTTTTGACGCGTGTCACAGGGACACTTGTAAAACCGATGTGTTTAGATTTAGCTCGTTTCGGTCTAAAACAGCTTGTTTCGTTGTATTAAGCATGAATACATGCTTTTCGCGCAGTTATAGTTGAAGAAGTTTAGACGCGTATCACATGGACACTTGTAAAACCGGTGTTCAGATCTAGCTCGCTTTGGTCTAAAACAGCTTGTTTCGTTGTATTAAGCACGAATACAATCTTTTCGCGCAGTTATAGGAGAAAAAGTCTTGACGCGTATCACATGGACACTTTTATAACCGATGTGTTCAGATTTAGCTCGTTTCGCTCTAAAACAGCTTGTTTCGTTGTATTAAGCACGAATACATGCTTTTCGCGCAGTTATAAGAGAAAAAGTTTTGACGCGTATCAGAGGAACACTTGTAAAACCGATGTGTTGTGATTTAGCTCATTCCGGTCTAAAACAGCTTGTTTCGCTGTATTAAGGAAGAATACATGCTTTTCGCGCAGTTATAAGAGAAAAAGTTTTGACCCGTGTCACAGGGATACTTGTAAAACCGATGTGTTCAGATTTAGCTCGTTTCGGTCTAAAACAGCTTGTTCTGTTGTATTAAGCAGGAATATATGCTTTTTTGCGCAGTTATAAGAGAAAAAGTTTAGACGCGTATCAGAGGAACACTTGTAAAACCGATGTGTTGTGATTTAGCTCGTTTCGGTCTAAAAGAGCGTGTTTCGCTGTATTAAGCAAGAATACATGCTTTTCGCGCAGTTATAAGAGAAAATGTTTTGACGCGTGTCACAGGGACACTTTTAATACCGATGTGTTCAGATTTAGCTCGTTTCGGTCTAAAACAGCTTGTTTCTTTGTATTAAGCACAAATACAAGCTTTTCGCGGAGTTATAAGAGAAAAAGCTTTGACGCGTATCAGAGGAAAACTTGTAAATCCGATGTGTTGCGATTTAGCTCGTTTCGGTCTAAAACAGCATGTTTCGCTGTATTAAGCACGAATACAATCTTTTCGCGCAGTTATAGGAGAAAAAGTCTTGACGCGTATCACATGGACACTTTTATAACCGATGTGTTCAGATTTAGCTCGTTTCGGTCTAAAAACAACCTGTTTCGCTGTATTAAGCAAGAATACATGCTTTTCGAGCAGTTATAAGAGAAAAAGTTTTGACGCGTGTCACAGGGACACTTGTAAAACCGATGTGTTCAGATTTAGCTCGTTTCGGTCTAAAACAGCTTGTTTCGGTGTATTAAGCACGAATACATGCTTTTCGCGCAGTTATAGGAGAAAAAAGTTTTGACGCGTATCAGAGGAACACTTGTAAAACCGATGTGTTGTGATTTAGCTCGTTTTGGTCTAAAACAGCTTGTTTCCTATTATTAAGCAAGAATACGTGCTTTTCGCGCAGTAATAAGAGAAAAAGTTTTGACGCGTGTCACAGGGACACTTGTAAAACCGATGTGTTCAGATACAGCTCGTTTTGGTATAAAACAGCTTGTTTCGTTGTATTAAGCACGAATACATGCTTTTCGCGCAGGTGTAAGAGAAAAAGTTTTGACGCGTATCACATGGACACTTGGAAAACCGATGTGTTCAGATCTAGCTCGTTTTGGTCTAAAACAGCTTGTTTCGTTGTATTAAGCACGAATACATGCTTTTCGCGCAGTTATAAGAGAAAAAGTTTTGACGCGTATCAGAGGAACACTTGTAAAACCGATGTGTTGTGATTTAGCTCGTTTCGGTCTAAAACAGCTTGTTTCGCTGTATTAAGCAAGAATACATGCTTTTCGCGCAGTTATATGAGAAAAAGTTTTGACGCGTGTCACAGGGACACTTGTAAATCCGATGTGTTCAGATTTAGCTCGTTTCGGTCTAAAACAGCTTGTGTCGTTGTATAAAGCACGAATACATGCTTTACGCGCAGTTATAGAAGAAAACGTTTTGACGCGTATTAGAGAGACACTTGTAAAACCGATGTGTTGTGATTTAGCTCGTTTCGGTCTAAAACAGCTTGTTTCGTTGTATTAAGCACGAATACATGCTTTTCGCGCAGTTATAAGAGAAAAAGTTTTGACGCGTATCAGAGGAACACTTGTAAAACCGATGTGTTGTGATTTAGCTCGTTTCGGTCTAAAACAGCTTGTTTCGCTGTATTAACCAAGAATACATGCTTTTCGCGCAGTTATAAGAGAAAAAGTTTTTACGCGTATCAGAGGAACACTTGTAAAACCGATGTGTTGTGATTTAGCTCGTTTTGGTCTAAAACAGCTTGTTCCGCTGTATTAAGCACGAATACATGCTTTTCGCGCAGTTATAAGAGAAAAAGATTTTACGCGTATCAGAGGAACACTTGTAAAACCGATGTGTTGTGATTTAGCTCTTTTCGGTCTAAAACAGCTTGTTTCCTATTATTAAGCAAGAATACGTGCTTTTCGCGCAGTAATAAGAGAAAAAGTTTTGACGCGTGTCACAGGGACACTTGTAAAACCGATGTGTTCAGATACAGCTCGTTTTGGTATAAAACAGCTTGTTTCGTTGTATTAAGCACGAATACATGCTTTTCGCGCAGTTATAAGAGAAAAAGTTTTGACGCGTATCACATGGACACTTGGAAAACCGATGTGTTCAGATCTAGCTCGTTTTGGTCTAAAACAGCTTGTTTCGTTGTATTAAGCACGAATACATGATTTTCGCGCAGTTATAAGAGAAAAAGTTTTGACGCGTATCAGAGGAACACTTGTAAAACCGATGTGTTGTGATTTAGCTCGTTTCGGTCTAAAACAGCTTGTTTCGCTGTATTAAGCAAGAATACATGTTTTTCGCGCAGTTATATGAGAAAAAGTTTTGAAGCGTGTCACAGGGACACTTGTAAATCCGATGTGTTCAGATTTAGCTCGTTTCGGTCTAAAACAGCTTGTGTCGTATTAAGCACGAATACATGCTTTACTCGCAGTTATAGAAGAAAAAGCTTTGACGCGTATTAGAGAGACACTTGTAAAACCGATGTGTTGTGATTTAGCTCGTTTCGGTCTAAAACAGCTTGTTTCGTTGTATTAAGCACGAATACATGCTTTTCGCGCAGTTATAAGAGAAAAAGTTTTGACGCGTATCAGAGGAACACTTGTAAAACCGATGTGTTGTGATTTAGCTCGTTTCGGTCTAAAACAGCTTGTTTCGCTGTATTAACCAAGAATACATGCTTTTCGCGCAGTTATAAGAGAAAACGTTTTGACGCGTGTCACAGGGACACTTGTAAAACCGATGTGTTCAGATTTAGCTCGTTTCGGTCTAAAACAGCTTGTTTCGTTGTATTAAGCACAAATACATGCTTTTCGCGCAGTTATAAGAGAAATAGTTTAGACGCGTATCAGAGGAACACTTGTAAAACCGATGTGTTGTGATTTAGCTCGTTTCGGTCTAAAACAGCTTGTTTCGCTGTATTAAGCAAGAATACTTGCTTTTCGCGCAGTTATAAGAGAAAAAGTTTTGGCGCTTATCAGAGGAACACTTGTAAAACCGATGTGTTGTGATTTAGCTCGTTTCGGTCTAAAACAGCTTGTTTCGCTGTATTAAGCAAGAATGCATGCTTTTCGCGCAGTTATAAGTGAAAAAGTTTAGACGCGTATCAGAGGAACACTTGTAAAACCGATGTGTTGTGATTTAGCTCGTTTCGGTCTAAAACAGGTTGTTTCGTTGTATTAAGCAAGAATACATGCTTTTCGCTCAGTTATAAGACAAAAAGATTTGACGCGTATCAGAGGAACACTTGTAAAACCGATGTGTTGTGATTTAGCTCGTTTCGGTCTAAAACAGAGTGTTTCGCTGTATTAAGCAAGAATACATGCTTTTCGCGCAGTTATAAGAGAAAATGTTTTGACGCGTGTCACAGGGACACTTTTAATACCGATGTGTTCAGATTTAGCTCGTTTCGGTCTAAAACAGCTTGTTTCGTTGTATTAAGCACGAATACAAGCTTTTCGCGGAGTTATAAGAGAAAAAGCTTTGACGCGTATCAGAGGAAAACTTGTAAATCCGATGTGGTGCGATTTAGCTCGTTTCGGTCTAAAACAGCATGTTTCGCTGTATTAAGCAAGAATACATGCTTTTCGCGCAGTTATAAGAGAAAACGTTTTGACGCGTATCAGAGGAACACTTGTAAAACCGATGTGTTGTGATTTAGCTCGTTTCGGTCTAAAACAGCTTGTTTCGCTGTATTAAGCAAGAATACATGCTTTTCGCGCAGTTATATGAGAAAAAGTTTTGACGCGTGTCACAGGGACACTTGTAAATCCGATGTGTTCAGATTTAGCTCGTTTCGGTCTAAAACAGCTTGTGTCGTTGTAATAAGCACGAATACATGCTTTACTCGCAGTTATAGAAGAAAAAACTTTGACGCGTATTAGAGAGACACTTGTAAAACCGATGTGTTGTGATTTAGCTCGTTTCGGTCTAAAACAGCTTGTTTCGTTGTATTAAGCACGAATACATGCTTTTCGCGCAGTTATAAGAGAAAACGTTTTGACGCGTATCAGAGGAACACTTGTAAAACCGATGTGTTGTGATTTAGCTCGTTTCGGTCTAAAACAGCTTGTTTCGCTGTATTAACCAAGAATACATGCTTTTCGCGCAGTTATAAGAGAAAAAGTTTTGACGCGTGTCACAGGGACACTTGTAAAACCGATGTGTTCAGATTTAGCTCGTTTCGGTCCAAAACAGCTTGTTTCGTTGTATTAAGCAGGAATACATGCTTTTCGCGTAGTTATAAGAGAAAACGTTTTACAGGCATGTCATAGGGACACTTGTAAAACCGATGTGTTCAGATTTAGCTCATCTCGGTCTAAAACAGCTTGTTTCGTTGTATTAAGCACGAATACATGCTTTTCGCGCAGTTATAAGAGAAAAAGTTTTGACGCGTATCAGAGGAACACTTGTAAAACCGATGTGTTGTGATTTAGCTCGTTTCGGTCTAAAACAGCATGTTTCGCTGTATTAAGCAAGAATACATGCTTTTCGCGCAGTTATAAAAGAAAAACTTTTGACGAGTATCACGTGGAACACTTGTAATACCGATGTGTTGTGATTTGGCTCGTTTCGGTCTAAAACAGCTTGTTTCGTTGTATTAAGCACGAATACATGCTTTTCGCGCAGTTATAAGAGAAAAAGTTTTGACGCGTATCACATGGACACTTGGAAAACCGATGTGTTCAGATCTAGCTCGTTTTGGTCTAAAACAGCTTGTTTCGTTGTATTAAGCACGAATACATGCTTTTCGCGCAGTTATAAGAGAAAAAGTTTTGACGCGTATCAGAGGAACACTTGTAAAACCGATGTGTTGTGATTTAGCTCGTTTCGGTCTAAAACAGCTTGTTTCGCTGTATTAAGCAAGAATACGTGCTTTTCGCGCAGTTATAAGAGAAAAAGTTTTGATGCGTGTCACAGGGACACGTGTAAAACCGATGTGTTCAGATTTACCTCTTTTCGGACTAAAACAGCTTGATTCGTTGTATTAAGCACGAATACATGCTTTTCGCGCAGTTATAAGAGAAAATGTTTTGACGCGTGTCACAGGGACACTTTTAATACCGATGTGTTCAGATTTAGCTCGTTTCGGTCTAAAACAGCTTGTTTCGTTGTATTAAGCACGAATACAAGCTTTTCGCGGAGTTATAAGAGAAAAAGCTTTGACGCGTATCAGAGGAAAACTTGTAAATCCGATGTGTTGCGATTTAGCTCGTTTCGGTCTAAAACAGCATGTTTCGCTGCATTAAGCAAGAATACATGCTTTTCGCGCAGTTATAAGAGAAAAAGTTTTGACGCGTATCAGAGGAACACTTGTAAAACCGATGTGTTCAGATTTACCTCTTTTCGGACTAAAACAGCTTGTTTCGTTGTATTAAGCACGAATACATGCTTTTCGCGCAGTTATAAGAGAAAAAGTTTTGACGCGTATCAGAGGAACACTTGTAAAACCGATGTGTGGTGATTTAGCACTTTTCGGTCTAAAACAGCTTGTTTTATTATTAAGCAAGAATACGTGCTTTTCGCGCAGTAATAAGAGAAAAAGTTTTGACGCGTGTCACAGGGACACTCGTAAAACCGATGTGTTCAGATTTACCTCGTTTCGTTCCAAAACAGCTTGTTTCGCTGTATTAAGCAAGAATACATGCTTTTCGCGCAGTTATCAGAGAAAAAGTTTTGACGCGTGTCACAGGGACACTTGTAAAACCGATGTGTTCAGATTTAGCTCGTTTCGTTCTAAAACAGGTTGTTTCGTTGAACTAAGCACGAATACATGCTTTTCGCGCAGTTATAAGAGAAAAAAGTTTTGACGCGTATCAGAGGAACACTTGTAAAACCGATGTGTTGTGATTTAGCTCGTTTGGGTCTAAAACAGCTTGTTTCGCTGTATTAAGCAAGAATACGTGCTTTTCGCGCAGTTATGAGAAAACGTTTTGACGCGTGTCACAGGGACACGTGTAAAACCGACGTGTTCAGATTTAGCTCGTTTCGGTCTAAAACAGGTTGATTCGTTGTATTCGCGCAGTTACAAAAGAAAAAGTTTTGACGAGTATCACGTGCGCACTTGTAAAACCGATGTGTTCAGATACAGCTCGTTTTGGTATAAAACAGCTTGTTTCGTTTTTTTAGGCACGAATACATGCTTTTCGCGCAGTTATAGAAGAAAAAGTTTTGACGCGTATTAGCGGGACAATTTTAAAACTGATGTGTTCAGATTTAGCTCATCTCGGTGTAAAACAGCTTGTTTCGTTGTATTAAGCACGAATACATGCTTTTCGCGCAGTTATAAGAGAAAAAGTTTTGACGCGTATCAGAGGAACACTTGCAAAACCGATGTGTGGTGATTTAGCTCTTTTCTGTCTAAAACAGCTTGTTTCGTATTATTAAGCAAGAATACGTGCTTTTCGCGCAGTAATAAGAGAAAAAGTTTCGACGCGTGTCACAGGGACACTCGTAAAACCGATGCGTTCAGATTTACATCGTTTCGGTCTAAAACAGCTTGTTTCGTTGTATTAAGCACGAATACATGCTTTACGCGCAGTTAGAGAAGAAAAAGTCTTGACGCGTATTAGAGAGACACTTGTAAAACCGATGTGTTGTGATTTAGCTCGTTTCGGTCTAAAACAGCTTGTTTCGTTGTATTAGCACGAATACATGCTTTTCGCGCACTTATAAGAGAAAAAGTTTTGACGCGTATCAGAGGAACACTTGTAAAATCGATGTGTTGTGATTTAGCGCGTTTCGGTCTAAAACAGCTTGTTTCGCTGTATTAAGCAATAATACTTGCTTTTCGCGCAGTTATAAGAGAAAAAGTTTTGACGCGTGTCACAGGGACACTTGTAAAACCGATGTGTTTAGATTTAGCTCGTTTCGGTCTAAAACAGCTTGTTTCGTTGTATTAAGCATGAATACATGCTTTTCGCGCAGTTATTGTTGAAGAAGTTTAGACGCGTATCACATGGACACTTGTAAAACCGGTGTTCAGATCTAGCTCGCTTTGGTCTAAAACAGCTTGTTTCGTTGTATTAAGCACGAATACAATCTTTTCGCGCAGTTATAGGAGAAAAAGTCTTGACGCGTATCACATGGACACTTTTATAACCGATGTGTTCAGATTTAGCTCGTTTCGCTCTAAAACAGCTTGTTTCGTTGTATTAAGCACGAATACATGCTTTTCGCGCAGTTATAAGAGAAAAAGTTTTGACGCGTATCAGAGGAACACTTGTAAAACCGATGTGTTGTGATTTAGCTCATTTCGGTCTAAAACAGCTTGTTTCGCTGTATTAAGGAAGAATACATGCTTTTCGCGCAGTTATAAGAGAAAAAGTTTTGACCCGTGTCACAGGGATACTTGTAAAACCGATGTGTTCAGATTTAGCTCGTTTCGGTCTAAAACAGCTTGTTCTGTTGTATTAAGCAGGAATATATGCTTTTTTGCGCAGTTATAAGAGAAAAAGTTTAGACGCGTATCAGAGGAACACTTGTAAAACCGATGTGTTGTGATTTAGCTCGTTTCGGTCTAAAAGAGCGTGTTTCGCTGTATTAAGCAAGAATACATGCTTTTCGCGCAGTTATAAGAGAAAATGTTTTGACGCGTGTCACAGGGACACTTTTATTACCGATGTGTTCAGATTTAGCTCGTTTCGGTCTAAAACAGCTTGTTTCTTTGTATTAAGCACAAATACAAGGTTTTCGCGGAGTTATAAGAGAAAAAGCTTTGACGTGTATCAGAGGAAAACTTGTAAATCCGATGTGTTGCGATTTAGCTCGTTTCGGTCTAAAACAGCATGTTTCGCTGTATTAAGCACGAATACAATCTTTTCGCGCAGTTATAGGAGAAAAAGTCTTGACGCGTATCACATGGACACTTTTATAACCGATGTGTTCAGATTTAGCTCGTTTCGGTCTAAAAACAACCTGTTTCGCTGTATTAAGCAAGAATACATGCTTTTCGAGCAGTTATAAGAGAAAAAGTTTTGACGCGTGTCACAGGGACACTTGTAAAACCGATGTGTTCAGATTTAGCTCGTTTCGGTCTAAAACAGCTTGTTTCGGTGTATTAAGCACGAATACATGCTTTTCGCGCAGTTATAAGAGAAAAAAGTTTTGACGCGTATCAGAGGAACACTTGTAAAACCGATGTGTTGTGATTTAGCTCGTTTTGGTCTAAAACAGCTTGTTTCCTATTATTAAGCAAGAATACGTGCTTTTCGCGCAGTAATAAGAGAAAAAGTTTTGACGCGTGTCACAGGGACACTTGTAAAACCGATGTGTTCAGATACAGCTCGTTTTGGTATAAAACAGCTTGTTTCGTTGTATTAAGCACGAATACATGCTTTTCGCGCAGTTATAAGAGAAAAAGTTTTGACGCGTATCACATGGACACTTGGAAAACCGATGTGTTCAGATCTAGCTCGTTTTGGTCTAAAACAGCTTGTTTCGTTGTATTAAGCACGAATACATGCTTTTCGCGCAGTTATAAGAGAAAAAGTTTTGACGCGTATCAGAGGAACACTTGTAAAACCGATGTGTTGTGATTTAGCTCGTTTCGGTCTAAAACAGCTTGTTTCGCTGTATTAAGCAAGAATACATGCTTTTCGCGCAGTTATATGAGAAAAAGTTTTGACGCGTGTCACAGGGACACTTGTAAATCCGATGTGTTCAGATTTAGCTCGTTTCGGTCTAAAACAGCTTGTGTCGTTGTATAAAGCACGAATACATGCTTTACGCGCAGTTATAGAAGAAAACGTTTTGACGCGTATTAGAGAGACACTTGTAAAACCGATGTGTTGTGATTTAGCTCGTTTCGGTCTAAAACAGCTTGTTTCGTTGTATTAAGCACGAATACATGCTTTTCGCGCAGTTATAAGAGAAAAAGTTTTGACGCGTATCAGAGGAACACTTGTAAAACCGATGTGTTGTGATTTAGCTCGTTTCGGTCTAAAACAGCTTGTTTCGCTGTATTAACCAAGAATACATGCTTTTCGCGCAGTTATAAGAGAAAAAGTTTTTACGCGTATCAGAGGAACACTTGTAAAACCGATGTGTTGTGATTTAGCTCGTTTTGGTCTAAAACAGCTTGTTCCGCTGTATTAAGCACGAATACATGCTTTTCGCTCAGTTATAAGACAAAAAGATTTGACGCGTATCAGAGGAACACTTGTAAAACCGATGTGTTGTGATTTAGCTCGTTTCGGTCTAAAACAGCTTGTTTCGCTGTATTAAGCAAGAATACATGCTTTTCGCGCAGTTATATGAGAAAAAGTTTTGACGCGTGTCACAGGGACACTTGTAAATCCGATGTGTTCAGATTTAGCTCGTTTCGGTCTAAAACAGCTTGTGTCGTTGTAATAAGCACGAATACATGCTTTACTCGCAGTTATAGAAGAAAAAGCTTTGACGCGTATTAGAGAGACACTTGTAAAACCGATGTGTTGTGATTTAGCTCGTTTCGGTCTAAAACAGCTTGTTTCGTTGTATTAAGCACGAATACATGCTTTTCGCGCAGTTATAAGAGAAAACGTTTTGACGCGTATCAGAGGAACACTTGTAAAACCGATGTGTTGTGATTTAGCTCGTTTCGGTCTAAAACAGCTTGTTTCGCTGTATTAACCAAGAAGACATGCTTTTCGCGCAGTTATAAGAGAAAAAGTTTTGACGCGTGTCACAGGGACACTTGTAAAACCGATGTGTTCAGATTTAGCTCGTTTCGGTCCAAAACAGCTTGTTTCGTTGTATTAAGCAGGAATACATGCTTTTCGCGCAGTTATAAGAGAAAAAGTTTTAAATACATGTCACAGGGACACTTGTAAAACCGATGTGTTCAGATTTACCTCGTTTCGGTCTAAAACAGCTTGTTTCGTTGGTCTAAGCACGAATACATGCTTTTCGCGCAGTTATAAGAGAAAAAGTTTTGACGCGTATCAGAGGAACACTTGTAAAACCGATGTGTTGTGATTTAGCTCGTTTCGGTCTAAAACAGCTTGTATCGCTGTATTAAGCAGGAATACATGCTTTTCGCGTAGTTATAAGAGAAAACGTTTTACAGGCATGTCACAGGGACACTTGTAAAACCGATGTGTTCAGATTTAGCTCATCTCGGTCTAAAACAGCTTGTTTCGTTGTATTAAGCACGAATACATGCTTTTCGCGCAGTTATAAGAGAAAAAGTTTTGACGCGTATCAGAGGAACACTTGTAAAACCGATGTGTTGTGATTTAGCTCGTTTCGGTCTAAAACAGCATGTTTCGCTGTATTAAGCAAGAATACATGCTTTTCGCGCAGTTATAAAAGAAAAACTTTTGACGAGTATCACGTGGAACACTTGTAATACCGATGTGTTGTGATTTGGCTCGTTTCGGTCTAAAACAGCTTGTTTCGTTGTATTAAGCACGAATACATGCTTTTCGCGCAGTTATAAGGGAAAAAGTTTTGACGCGTATCACATGGACACTTGGAAAACCGATGTGTTCAGATCTAGCTCGTTTTGGTCTAAAACAGCTTGTTTCGTTGTAATAAGCACGAATACATGCTTTTCGCGCAGTTATAAGAGAAAAAGTTTTGACGCGTATCAGAGGAACACTTGTAAAACCGATGTGTTGTGATTTAGCTCGTTTCGGTCTAAAACAGCTTGTTTCGCTGTATTAAGCAAGAATACGTGCTTTTCGCGCAGTTATAAGAGAAAAAGTTTTGATGCGTGTCACAGGGACACGTGTAAAACCGATGTGTTCAGATTTACCTCTTTTCGGACTAAAACAGCTTGATTCGTTGTATTAAGCACGAATACATGCTTTTCGCGCAGTTATAAGAGAAAATGTTTTGACGCGTGTCACAGGGACACTTTTAATACCGATGTGTTCAGATTTAGCTCGTTTCGGTCTAAAACAGCTTGTTTCGTTGTATTAAGCACGAATACAAGCTTTTCGCGGAGTTATAAGAGAAAAAGCTTTGACGCGTATCAGAGGAAAACTTGTAAATCCGATGTGTTGCGATTTAGCTCGTTTCGGTCTAAAACAGCATGTTTCGCTGCATTAAGCAAGAATACATGCTTTTCGCGCAGTTATAAGAGAAAAAGTTTTGACGCGTATCAGAGGAACACTTGTAAAACCGATGTGTTCAGATTTACCTCTTTTCGGACTAAAACAGCTTGTTTCGTTGTATTAAGCACGAATACATGCTTTTCGCGCAGTTATCAGAGAAAAAGTTTTGACGCGTGTCACAGGGACACTTGTAAAACCGATGTGTTCAGATTTAGCTCGTTTCGTTCTAAAACAGGTTGTTTCGTTGAACTAAGCACGAATACATGCTTTTCGCGCAGTTATAAGACAAAAAAGTTTTGACGCGTATCAGAGGAACACTTGTAAAACCGATGTGTTGTGATTTAGCTCGTTTGGGTCTAAAACAGCTTGTTTCGCTGTATTAAGCAAGAATACGTGCTTTTCGCGCAGTTATGAGAAAACGTTTTGACGCGTGTCACAGGGACACGTGTAAAACCGACGTGTTCAGATTTAGCTCGTTTCGGTCTAAAACAGGTTGATTCGTTGTATTCGCGCAGTTACAAAAGAAAAAGTTTTGACGAGTATCACGTGCGCACTTGTAAAACCGATGTGTTCAGATACAGCTCGTTTTGGTATAAAACAGCTTGTTTCGTTGTTTTAAGCACGAATGCATGCTTCTCGCGCAGTTATAGAAGAAAAAGTTTTGACGCGTATTAGCGGGACAATTTTAAAACTGATGTGTTCAGATTTAGCTCATCTCGGTGTAAAACAGCTTGTTTCGTTGTATTAAGCACGAATACATGCTTTTCGCGCAGTTATAAGAGAAAAAGTTTTGACGCGTATCAGAGGAACACTTGCAAAACCGATGTGTGGTGATTTAGCTCTTTTCTGTCTAAAACAGCTTGTTTCGTATTATTAAGCAAGAATACGTGCTTTTCGCGCAGTAATAAGAGAAAAAGTTTTGACGCGTGTCACAGGGACACTCGTAAAACCGATGTGTTCAGATTTACATCGTTTCGGTCTAAAACAGCTTGTTTCGTTGTATTAAGCACGAATACATGCTTTACGCGCAGTTAGAGAAGAAAAAGTCTTGACGCGTATTAGAGAGACACTTGTAAAACCGATGTGTTGTGATTTAGCTCGTTTCGGTCTAAAACAGCTTGTTTCGTTGTATTAGCACGAATACATGCTTTTCGCGCACTTATAAGAGAAAAAGTTTGGACGCGTATCAGAGGAACACTTGTAAAATCGATGTGTTGTGATTTAGCTCGTTTCGGTCTAAAACAGCTTGTTTCGCTGTATTAAGCAATAATACTTGCTTTTCGCGCAGTTATAAGAGAAAAAGTTTTGACGCGTGTCACAGGGACACTTGTAAAACCGATGTGTTTAGATTTAGCTCGTTTCGGTCTAAAACAGCTTGTTTCGTTGTATTAAGCATGAATACATGCTTTTCGCGCCGTTATAGTTGAAGAAGTTTAGACGCGTATCACATGGACACTTGTAAAACCGGTGTTCAGATCTAGCTCGCTTTGGTCTAAAACAGCTTGTTTCGTTGTATTAAGCACGAATACAATCTTTTCGCGCAGTTATAGGAGAAAAAGTCTTGACGCGTATCACATGGACACTTTTATAACCGATGTGTTCAGATTTAGCTCGTTTCGCTCTAAAACAGCTTGTTTCGTTGTATTAAGCACGAATACATGCTTTTCGCGCAGTTATAAGAGAAAAAGTTTTGACGCGTATCAGAGGAACACTTGTAAAACCGATGTGTTGTGATTTAGCTCATTTCGGTCTAAAACAGCTTGTTTCGCTGTATTAAGGAAGAATACATGCTTTTCGCGCAGTTATAAGAGAAAAAGTTTTGACCCGTGTCACAGGGATACTTGTAAAACCGATGTGTTCAGATTTAGCTCGTTTCGGTCTAAAACAGCTTGTTCTGTTGTATTAAGCAGGAATATATGCTTTTTTGCGCAGTTATAAAAAAAAATTTTAGACGCGTATCAGAGGAACACTTGTAAAACCGATGTGTTGTGATTTAGCTCGTTTCGGTCTAAAAGAGCGTGTTTCGCTGTATTAAGCAAGAATACATGCTTTTCGCGCAGTTATAAGAGAAAATGTTTTGACGCGTGTCACAGGGACACTTTTAATACCGATGTGTTCAGATTTAGCTCGTTTCGGTCTAAAACAGCTTGTTTCTTTGTATTAAGCACAAATACAAGCTTTTCGCGGAGTTATAAGAGAAAAAAGTTTTGACGCGTATCAGAGGAACACTTGTAAAACCGATGTGTTGTGATTTAGCTCGTTTTGGTCTAAAACAGCTTGTTTCCTATTATTAAGCAAGAATTCGTGCTTTTCGCGCAGTAATAAGAGAAAAAGTTTTGACGCGTGTCACAGGGACACTTGTAAAACCGATGTGTTCAGATACAGCTTGTTTTGGTATAAAACAGCTTGTTTCGTTGTATTAAGCACGAATACATGCTTTTCGCGCAGTTATAAGAGAAAAAGTTTTGACGCGTATCACATGGACACTTGGAAAACCGATGTGTTCAGATCTAGCTCGTTTTGGTCTAAAACAGCTTGTTTCGTTGTATTAAGCACGAATACATGCTTTTCGCGCAGTTATAAGAGAAAAAGTTTTGACGCGTATCAGAGGAACACTTGTAAAACCGATGTGTTGTGATTTAGCTCGTTTCGGTCTAAAACAGCTTGTTTCGCTGTATTAAGCAAGAATACATGCTTTTCGCGCAGTTATATGAGAAAAAGTTTTGACGCGTGTCACAGGGACACTTGTAAATCCGATTTGTTCAGATTTAGCTCGTTTCGGTCTGAAACAGCTTGTGTCGTTGTATAAAGCACGAATACATGCTTTACGCGCAGTTATAGAAGAAAACGTTTTGACGCGTATTAGAGAGACACTTGTAAAACCGATGTGTTGTGATTTAGCTCTTTTCGGTCTAAAACAGCTTGTTTCGTTGTATTAAGCACGAATACATGCTTTTCGCGCAGTTATAGGAGAAAAAGTTTTGACGCGTATCAGAGGAACACTTGTAAAACCGATGTGTTGTGATTTAGCTCGTTTCGGTCTAAAACAGCTTGTTTCGCTGTATTAACCAAGAATACATGCTTTTCGCGCAGTTATAAGAGAAAAAGTTTTTACGCGTATCAGAGGAACACTTGTAAAACCGATGTGTTGTGATTTTGCTCGTTTTGGTCTAAAACAGCTTGTTCCGCTGTATTAAGCACGAATACATGCTTTTCGCGCAGTTATAAGAGAAAAAGATTTTACGCGTATCAGAGGAACACTTGTAAAACCGATGTGTTGTGATTTAGCTCTTTTCGGTCTAAAACAGCTTGTTTCCTATTATTAAGCAAGAATACGTGCTTTTCGCGCAGTTATAATAGAAAAAGTTTTGACGCGTATCACTTGGACACTTGGAAAACCGATGTGTTCAGATCTAGCTCGTTTTGGTCTAAAACAGCTTGTTTCGTTGTATTAAGCACGAATACATGCTTTTCGCGCAGTTATAAGAGAAAAAGTTTTGACGCGTATCAGAGGAACACTTGTAAAACCGATGTGTTGTGATTTAGCTCGTTTCGGTCTAAAACAGCTTGTTTCGCTGTATTAAGCAAGAATACATGCTTTTCGCGCAGTTATATGAGAAAAAGTTTTGACGCGTGTCACAGGGACACTTGTAAATCCGATGTGTTCAGATTTAGCTCGTTTCGGTCTAAAATAGCGTGTGTCGTTGTATTAAGCACGAATACATGCTTTAGGCGCAGTTATAGAAGAAAAAGCTTTGACGCGTATTAGAGAGACACTTGTAAAACCGATGTGTTGTGATTTAGCTCGTTTCGGTCGAAAACAGCTTGTTTCGTTGTATTAAGCACGAATACATGCTTTTCGCGCAGTTATAAGAGAAAAAGTTTTGACGCGTATCAGAGGAACACTTGTAAAACCGATGTGTTGTGATTTAGCTCGTTTCGGGTAAAACAGATTGTTTCGCTGTATTAACCAAGAATACATGCTTTTCGCGCAGTTATAAGAGAAAAAGTTTTGACGCGTGTCACAGGGACACTTGTAAAACCGATGTGTTCAGATTTAGCTCGTTTCGGTCTAAAACAGCTTGTTTCGTTGTATTAAGCAGAATTACAGGCTTTTCGCGCAGTTATAAGAGAAAAAGTTTTAACTACATGTCACAGGGACACTTGTAAAACCGATGTGTTCAGATTTACCTCGTTTCGGTCTAAAACAGCTTGTTTCGTTGGACTAAGCACGAATACATGCTTTTCGCGCAGTTATAAGAGAAAAAGTTTTGACGCGTATCAGAGGAACACTTGTAAAACCGATGTGTTGTGATTTAGCTCGTTTCGGTCTAAAACAGCTTGTTTCGCTGTATTAAGCAGGAATACATGCTTTTCGCGCAGTTATAAGAGAAAACGTTTTACAGGCATGTCAGAGGGACACTTGTAAAACCGATGTGTTCAGATTTAGCTCATCTCGGTCTAAAACAGCTTGTTTCGTTGTATTAAGCACGAATACATGCTTTTCGCGCAGTTATAAGAGAAAAAGTTTTGACGCGTATCAGAGGAACACTTGTAAAACCGATGTGTTGTGATTTAGCTCGTTTCGGTCTAAAACAGCATGTTTCGCTGTATTAAGCAAGAATACATGCTTTTCGCGCAGTTATAAAAGAAAAAGTTTTGACGAGTATCACGTGGAACACTTGTAATACCGATGTGTTGTGATTTGGCTCGTTTCGGTCTAAAACAGCTTGATTCGTTGTATTAAGCACGAATACATGCTTTTCACGCAGTTATAAGAGAAAAAGTTTTGACGCGTATCACATGGACACTTGTAAAACCGGTGTGTTGTGATTTAGCTCGTTTCAGTCTAAAACAGCTTGTTTCGTTGTATTAGCACGAATACATGCTTTTCGCGCACTTATGAGTGAAAAAGTTTTGACGCGTATCAGAGGAACACTTGTAATACCGATGTGTTGTGATTTAGCTCGTTTCGGTCTAAAACAGCTTGTTTCGCTGTAATAAGCAAGAATATATGCTTTTCGCGCAGTTATAAGAGAAAAAGTTTTGACGCGTGTCACAGGGACACTTGTAAAACCGATGTGTTTAGATTTAGCTCGTTTCGGTCTAAAACAGCTTGTTTCGTTGTATTAAGCACGAATACATGCTTTTCGCGCAGTTATAAGAGAAATAGTTTAGACGCGTATCAGAGGAACACTTGTAAAACCGATGTGTTGTGATTTAGCTCGTTTCGGTCTAAAACAGCTTGTTTCGCTGTATTAAGCAAGAATACTTGCTTTTCGCGCAGTTATAAGAGAAAAAGTTTTGACGCGTGTCACAGGGACACTTGTGTTCAGATTTAGCTCGTTTCGGTCGAAAACAGCTGGTTTCGTTGTATTAAGCACGAATACATGTTTTACGCGCAGTTATAGAAGAAAAAGTTTTGACGCGTATTAGAGAGACACTTGTAAAACCGATGTGTTGTGATTTAGCTCGTTTCGGTCTAAAACAGCTTGTTTCGCTGTATTAAGCAAGAATGCATGCTTTTCGCGCAGTTATAAGTGAAAAAGTTTAGACGCGTATCAGAGGAACACTTGAAAAACCGATGTGTTGTGATTTAGCTCGTTTCGGTCTAAAACAGGTTGTTTCGTTGTATTAAGCAAGAATACATGCTTTTCGCGCAGTTATAAGAGAAAAAGTTTTGACGCGTATCAGAGGAAAACTTGTAAATCCGATGTGTTGCGATTTAGCTCGTTTCAGTCTAAAACAGCATATTTCGCTGTATTAAGGAAGAATACATGCTTTTCGCGCAGTTATAAGAGAAAAAGTTTTGACGCGTATCACATGGACACTTGGAAAACCGATGTGTTCAGATCTAGCTCGTTTTGGTCTAAAACAGCTTGTTTCGTTGTATTAAGCACGAATACATGCTTTTCGCGCAGTTATAAGAGAAAAAGCTTTGACGCGTATCAGAGGAACACTTGTAAAACCGATGTGTTGTGATTTAGCTCGTTTCGGTCTAAAACAGCTTGTTTCGCTGTACTAAGCAAGAATACATGCTTTTCGCGCAGTTATAAGAGAAAAAGTTTTGACGCGTATCAGAGGAACACTTGTAAAACCGATGTGTTGTGATTTAGCTCGTTTCGGTCTAAAACAGCTTGTTTCTTTGTATTAAGCAGCAATACATGCTTTTCGCGCAGTTATAAGAGAAAAAGTTTTAAATACATGTCACAGGGACACTTGTAAAACCGATGTGTTCAGATTTACCTCATCTCGGTCTAAAACAGCTTGTTTAGTTGTATTAAGCACGAATACATGCTTTTCGCGCAGTTATAAGAGAAAAAGTTTTGACGCGTATCAGAGGAACACTTGTAAAACCGATGTGTTGTGATTTAGCTCGTTTCGGTCTAAAACAGCATGTTTCGCTGTATTAAGCAAGAATACATGCTTTTCGCGCAGTTATAAAAGAAAAAGTTTTGACGAGTATCACGTGGAACACTTGTAATACCAATGTGTTGTGATTTCGCTCGTTTCGGTCTAAAACAGCTTGATTCGTTGTATTAAGCACGAATACATGCTTTTCGCGCAGTTATAAGAGAAAAAGTTTTGACGCGTATCACATGGACACTTGTAAAACCGGTGTGTTGTGATTTAGCTCGTTTCGGTCTAAAACAGCTTGTTTCGCTGTAATAAGCAAGAATACATGCTTTTCGCGCAGTTAAAAGAGAAAAAGTTTTGACGCGTGTCACAGGGACACTTGTAAAACCGATGTGTTTAGATTTAGCTCGTTTCGGTCTAAAACAGCTTGTTTCGTTGTATTAAGCACGAATACATGCTTTTCGTGCAGTTATAAGAGAAATAGTTTAGACGCGTATCAGAGGAACACTTGTAAAACCGATGTGTTGTGATTTAGCTCGTTTCGGTCTCAAACAGCTTGTTTCGCTGTATGAAGCAAGAATACTTGCTTTTCGCGCAGTTATAAGAGAAAAAGTTTTGACGCGTGTCACAGGGACACTTGTGTTCAGATTTAGCTCGTTTCGGTCTAAAACAGCTTGTTTCGCTGTATTAAGCAAGAATACATGCTTTTCGCGCAGTTATAAGTGAAAAAGTTTAGACGCGTATCAGAGGAACACTTGTAAAACCGATGTGTTGTGATTTAGCTCGTTTCGGTCTAAAACAGGTTGTTTCGTTGTATTAAGCAAGAATACATGCTTTTCGCGCAGTTATAAGAGAAAAAGATTTGACGCGTATCAGAGGAACACTTGTAAAACCGATGTGTTGTGATTTAGCTCGTTTCGGTCTAAAACAGCTTGTTTCGCTGTATTAAGCAGGAATACATGCTTTTCGCGCAGTTATAAGAGAAAAAGTTTTAAACGCGTGTCACAAGGACACTTGAAAAACCGATGTGTTCAGATTTACCTCGTTTCGGTCTAAAACAGCTTGTTTCGTTGGACTAAGCACGAATACATGCTCTTCGCGCAGTTATAAGAGAAAAAGGTTTGACGCGTATCAGAGGAACACTTGTAAAGCCGATGTGTTGTGATTTAGCTCGTTTTGGTCTAAAACAGCTTGTTTCGCTGTATTAAGCAAGAATACGTGCTTTTCGCGCAGTTATAAGAGAAAAAGTTTTGACGCGTGTCACAGGGACACGTGTAAAACCGACGTGTTCAGGTTTACCTCGTTTTGGTATAAAACAGCTTGTTTCGTTGTTTTAAGCACGAATACATGCTTTTCGCGCAGTTATAGAAGAAAAAGTTTTGACGCGTATTAGAGGGACACATTTAAAACTGATGTGTTCAGATTTAGCTCATCTCGGTCTAAAACAGCTTGTTTCGTTGAATTAAGCACGAATACATGCTTTTTGCGCAGTTATAAGAGAAAAAGTTTTGACGCGTATCAGAGGAACACTTGTAAAACCGATGTGTGGTGATTTAGCACTTTTCGGTCTAAAACAGCTTGCTTTATTATTAAGCAAGAATACGTGCTTTTCGCGCAGTAATAAGAGAAAAAGTTTTGACGCGTGTCACAGGGACACTCGTAAAACCGATGTGTTCAGATTTACCTCGTTTCGTTCCAAAACAGCTTGTTTCGCTGTATTAAGCAAGAATACATGCTTTTCGCGCAGTTATCAGAGAAAAAGTTTTGACGCGTGTCACAGGGACACTTGTAAAACCGATGTGTTCAGATTTAGCTCGTTTCGGTCTAAAACAGGTTGTTTCGTTGAACTAAGCACGAATACATGCTTTTCGCGCAGTTATAAGAGAAAAACGTTTTGACGCGTATCAGAGGAACACTTGTAAAACCGATGTGTTGTGATTTAGCTCGTTTCGGTCTAAAACAGCTTGTTTCGCTGTATTAAGCAAGAATACGTGCTTTTCGCACAGTTATGAGAAAAAGTTTTGACGCGTGTCACAGGGACACGTGTAAAACCGACGTGTTCAGATTTAGCCCGTTTCGGTCTAAAACAGGTTGATTCGTTGTATTCGCGCAGTTACAAGAGAAAAAGTTTTGACGAGTATCACGTGGATACTTGTAAAACCGATGTGTTCAGATACAGCTCGTTTTGGTATAAAACAGCTTGTTTCGTTGTTTTAAGCACGAATACATGCTTTTCGCGCAGTTATAAGAGAAAAAGTTTTGACGCGTATCAGAGGAACACTTGCAAAACCAATGTGTGGTGATTTAGCTCTTTTCTGTCTAAAACAGCTTGTTTCGTATTATTAAGCAAGAATACGTGCTTTTCGCGCAGTAATAAGAGAAAAAGTTTTGACGCGTGTCACAGGGACACTCGTAAAACCGATGTGTTCAGATTTACATCGTTTCGGTCTAAAACAGCTTGTTTCGTTGTATTAAGCACGAATACATGCTTTACGCGCAGTTATAGAAGAAAAAGTCTTGACGCGTATTAGAGAGACACTTGTAAAACCGATGTGTTGTGATTTAGCTCGTTTCGGTCTAAAACAGCTTGTTTCGTTGTATTAGCACGAATACATGCTTTTCGCGCACTTATAAGAGAAAAAGTTTTGACGCGTATCAGAGGAACACTTGTAAAATCGATGTGTTGTGATTTAGCTCGTTTCGGTCTAAAACAGCTTGTTTCGCTGTATTAAGCAATAATACTTGCTTTTCGCGCAGTTATAAGAGAAAAAGTTTTGACGCGTGTCACAGGGACACTTGTAAAACCGATGTGTTTAGATTTAGCTCGTTTCGGTCTAAAACAGCTTGTTTCGTTGTATTAAGCATGAATACATGCTTTTCGCGCAGTTATAGTTGAAGAAGTTTAGACGCGTATCACATGGACACTTGTAAAACCGGTGTTCAGATCTAGCTCGCTTTGGTCTAAAACAGCTTGTTTCGTTGTATTAAGCACGAATACAATCTTTTCGCGCAGTTATAGGAGAAAAAGTCTTGACGCGTATCACATGGACACTTTTATAACCGATGTGTTCAGATTTAGCTCGTTTCGCTCTAAAACAGCTTGTTTCGTTGTATTAAGCACGAATACATGCTGTTCACGCAGTTATAAGAGAAAAAGTTTTGACGCGTATCAGAGGAACACTTGTAAAACCGATGTGTTGTGATTTAGCTCATTTCGGTCTAAAACAGCTTGTTTCGCTGTATTAAGGAAGAATACATGCTTTTCGCGCAGTTATAAGAGAAAAAGTTTTGACCCGTGTCACAGGGATACTTGTAAAACCGATGTGTTCAGATTTAGCTCGTTTCGGTCTAAAACAGCTTGTTTTGTTGTATTAAGCAGGAATATATGCTTTTTTGCGCAGTTATAAGAGAAAAAGTTTAGACGCGTATCAGAGGAACACTTGTAAAACCGATGTGTTGTGATTTAGCTCGTTTCGGTCTAAAAGAGCGTGTTTCGCTGTATTAAGCAAGAATACATGCTTTTCGCGCAGTTATAAGAGAAAATGTTTTGACGCGTGTCACAGGGACACTTTTAATACCGATGTGTTCAGATTTAGCTCGTTTCGGTCTCAAACAGCTTGTTTCTTTGTATTAAGCACGAATACAAGCTTTTCGCGGAGTTATAAGAGAAAAAGCTTTGACGCGTATCAGAGGAAAACTTGTAAATCCGATGTGTTGCGATTTAGCTCGTTTCGGTCTAAAACAGCATGTTTCGCTGTATTAAGCACGAATACAATCTTTTCGCGCAGTTATAGGAGAAAACGTCTTGACGCGTATCACATGGACACTTTTATAACCGATGTGTTCAGATTTAGCTCGTTTCGGTCTAAAAACAACCTGTTTCGCTGTATTAAGCAAGAATACATGCTTTTCGAGCAGTTATAAGAGAAAAAGTTTTGACGCGTGTCACAGGGACACTTGTAAAACCGATGTGTTCAGATTTAGCTCGTTTCGGTCTAAAACAGCTTGTTTCGGTGTATTAAGCACGAATACATGCTTTTCGCGCAGTTATAAGAGAAAAAAGTTTTGACGCGTATCAGAGGAACACTTGTAAAACCGATGTGTTGTGATTTAGCTCGTTTTGGTCTAAAACAGCTTGTTTCCTATTATTAAGCAAGAATACGTGCTTTTCGCGCAGTAATAAGAGAAAAAGTTTTGACGCGTGTCACAGGGACACTTGTAAAACCGATGTGTTCAGATACAGCTCGTTTTGGTATAAAACAGCTTGTTTCGTTGTATTAAGCACGAATACATGCTTTTCGCGCAGTTATAAGAGAAAAAGTTTTGACGCGTATCACATGGACACTTGGAAAACCGATGTGTTCAGATCTAGCTCGTTTTGGTCTAAAACAGCTTGTTTCGTTGTATTAAGCACGAATACATGCTTTTCGCGCAGTTATAAGAGAAAAAGTTTTGACGCGTATCAGAGGAACACTTGTAAAACCGATGTGTTGTGATTTAGCTCGTTTCGGTCTAAAACAGCTTGTTTCGCTGTATTAAGCAAGAATACATGCTTTTCGCGCAGTTATATGAGAAAAAGTTTTGACGCGTGTCACAGGGACACTTGTAAATCCGATGTGTTCAGATTTAGCTCGTTTCGGTCTAAAACAGCTTGTGTCGTTGTATAAAGCACGAATACATGCTTTACGCGCAGTTATAGAAGAAAACGTTTTGACGCGTATTAGAGAGACACTTGTAAAACCGATGTGTTGTGATTTAGCTCGTTTCGGTCTAAAACAGCTTGTTTCGTTGTATTAAGCACGAATACATGCTTTTCGCGCAGTTATAAGAGAAAAAGTTTTGACGCATATCAGAGGAACACTTGTAAAACCGATGTGTTGTGATTTAGCTCGTTTCGGTCTAAAACAGCTTGTTTCGCTGTATTAACCAAGAATACATGCTTTTCGCGCAGTTATAAGAGAAAAAGTTTTTACGCGTATCAGAGGAGTACTTGTAAAACCGATGTGTTGTGATTTAGCTCGTTTTGGTCTAAAACAGCTTGTTCCGCTGTATTAAGCACGAATACATGCTTTTCGCGCAGTTATAAGAGAAAAAGATTTTACGCGTATCAGAGGAACACTTGTAAAACCGATGTGTTGTGATTTAGCTCTTTTCGGTCTAAAACAGCTTGTTTCCTATTATTAAGCAAGAATACGTGCTTTTCGCGCAGTAATAAGAGAAAAAGTTTTGACGCGTGTCACAGGGACACTTGTAAAACCGATGTGTTCAGATACAGCTCGTTTTGGTATAAAACAGCTTGTTTCGTTGTTTTAGGCACGAATACATGCTTTTCGCGCAGTTATAAGAGAAAAAGTTTTGACGCGTGTCACAGGGATACTTGTAAAACCGATGTGTTCAGATTTAGCTCGTTTCGGTCTAAAACAGCTTGTTTTGTTGTATTAAGCAGGAATATATGCTTTTCGCGCAGTTATAAGAGAAAAAGTTTAGACGCGTATCAGAGGAACACTTGTAAAACCGATGTGTTGTGATTTAGCTCGTTTCGGTCTAAAACAGCGTGTTTCGCTGTATTAAGCAAGAATACATGCTTTTCGCGCAGTTAAAAGAGAAAATTTTTGACGCGTGTCACAGGGACACTTTTAATACCGATGTGTTCAGATTTAGCTCGTTTCGGTCTAAAACAGCTTGTTTAGTTGTATTAAGCACGAATACATGCTTTTCGCGCAGTTATAAGAGAAAAAGTTTTGACGCGTATCAGAGGAACACTTGTAAAACCGATGTGTTGTGATTTAGCTCGTTTCGGTCTAAAACAGCATGTTTCGCTGTATTAAGCAAGAATACATGCTTTTCGCGCAGTTATAAAAGAAAAAGTTTTGACGAGTATCACGTGGAACACTTGTAATACCAATGTGTTGTGATTTCGCTCGTTTCGGTCTAAAACAGCTTGATTCGTTGTATTAAGCACGAATACATGCTTTTCGCGCAGTTATAAGAGAAAAAGTTTTGACGCGTATCACATGGACACTTGTAAAACCGGTGTGTTGTGATTTAGCTCGTTTCGGTCTAAAACAGCTTGTTTCGCTGTAATAAGCAAGAATACATGCTTTTCGCGCAGTTAAAAGAGAAAAAGTTTTGACGCGTGTCACAGGGACACTTGTAAAACCGATGTGTTTAGATTTAGCTCGTTTCGGTCTAAAACAGCTTGTTTCGTTGTATTAAGCACGAATACATGCTTTTCGTGCAGTTATAAGAGAAATAGTTTAGACGCGTATCAGAGGAACACTTGTAAAACCGATGTGTTGTGATTTAGCTCGTTTCGGTCTCAAACAGCTTGTTTCGCTGTATTAAGCAAGAATACTTGCTTTTCGCGCAGTTATAAGAGAAAAAGTTTTGACGCGTGTCACAGGGACACTTGTGTTCAGATTTAGTTCGTTTCGGTCTAAAACAGCTGGTTTCGTTGTATTAAGCACGAATACATGCTTTACGCGCAGTTATAGAAGAAAAAGTTTTGACGCGTATTAGAGAGACACTTGTAAAACCGATGTGTTGTGATTTAGCTCGTTTCGGTCTAAAACAGCTTGTTTCGTTGTATTAGCACGAATACATGCTTTTCGCGCACTTATAAGAGAAAAAGTTTTGACGCGTATCAGAGGAACACTTGTAAAACCGATGTGTTGTGATTTAGCTCGTTTCGGTATAAAACAGCTTGTTTCGCTGTATTAAGCAAGAATACATGCTTTTCGCGCAGTTATAAGTGAAAAAGTTTAGACGCGTATCAGAGGAACACTTGTAAAACCGATGTGTTGTGATTTAGCTCGTTTCGGTCTAAAACAAGTTGTTTCGTTGTATTAAGCAAGAATACATGCTTTTCGCGCAGTTATAAGAGAAAAAGATTTGACGCGTATCAGAGGAACACTTGTAAAACCGATGTGTTGTGATTTAGCTCGTTTCGGTCTAAAACAGCTTGTTTCGCTGTATTAAGCAGGAATACATGCTTTTCGCGCAGTTATAAGAGAAAAAGTTTTAAACGCGTGTCACAAGGACACTTGAAAAACCGATGTGTTCAGATTTACCTCGTTTCGGTCTAAAACAGCTTGTTTCGTTGGACTAAGCACGAATACATGCTCTTCGCGCAGTTATAAGAGAAAAAGGTTTGACGCGTATCAGAGGAACACTTGTAAAACCGATGTGTTGTGATTTAGCTCGGTTTGGTCTAAAACAGCTTGTTTCGCTGTATTAAGCAAGAATACGTGCTTTTCGCGCAGTTATAAGAGAAAAAGTTTTGACGCGTGTCACAGGGACACGTGTAAAACCGACGTGTTCAGGTTTACCTCGTTTTGGTATAAAACAGCTTGTTTCGTTGTTTTAAGCACGAATACATGCTTTTCGCGCAGTTATAGAAGAAAAAGTTTTGACGCGTATTAGAGGGACACTTTTAAAACTGATGTGTTGTGATTTAGCTCGTTTCGGTCTAAAAGAGCGTGTTTCGCTGTATTAAGCAAGAATACATGCTTTTCGCGCAGTTATAAGAGAAAATGTTTTGACGCGTGTCACAGGGACACTTTTAATACCGATGTGTTCAGATTTAGCTCGTTTCGGTCTCAAACAGCTTGTTTCTTTGTATTAAGCACGAATACAAGCTTTTCGCGGAGTTATAAGAGAAAAAGCTTTGACGCGTATCAGAGGAAAACTTGTAAATCCGATGTGTTGCGATTTAGCTCGTTTCGGTCTAAAACAGCATGTTTCGCTGTATTAAGCACGAATACAATCTTTTCGCGCAGTTATAGGAGAAAACGTCTTGACGCGTATCACATGGACACTTTTATAACCGATGTGTTCAGATTTAGCTCGTTTCGGTCTAAAAACAACCTGTTTCGCTGTATTAAGCAAGAATACATGCTTTTCGAGCAGTTATAAGAGAAAAAGTTTTGACGCGTGTCACAGGGACACTTGTAAAACCGATGTGTTCAGATTTAGCTCGTTTCGGTCTAAAACAGCTTGTTTCGGTGTATTAAGCACGAATACATGCTTTTCGCGCAGTTATAAGAGAAAAAAGTTTTGACGCGTATCAGAGGAACACTTGTAAAACCGATGTGTTGTGATTTAGCTCGTTTTGGTCTAAAACAGCTTGTTTCCTATTATTAAGCAAGAATACGTGCTTTTCGCGCAGTAATAAGAGAAAAAGTTTTGACGCGTGTCACAGGGACACTTGTAAAACCGATGTGTTCAGATACAGCTCGTTTTGGTATAAAACAGCTTGTTTCGTTGTATTAAGCACGAATACATGCTTTTCGCGCAGTTATAAGAGAAAAAGTTTTGACGCGTATCACATGGACACTTGGAAAACCGATGTGTTCAGATCTAGCTCGTTTTGGTCTAAAACAGCTTGTTTCGTTGTATTAAGCACGAATACATGCTTTTCGCGCAGTTATAAGAGAAAAAGTTTTGACGCGTATCAGAGGAACACTTGTAAAACCGATGTGTTGTGATTTAGCTCGTTTCGGTCTAAAACAGCTTGTTTCGCTGTATTAAGCAAGAATACATGCTTTTCGCGCAGTTATATGAGAAAAAGTTTTGACGCGTGTCACAGGGACACTTGTAAATCCGATGTGTTCAGATTTAGCTCGTTTCGGTCTAAAACAGCTTGTGTCGTTGTATAAAGCACGAATACATGCTTTACGCGCAGTTATAGAAGAAAACGTTTTGACGCGTATTAGAGAGACACTTGTAAAACCGATGTGTTGTGATTTAGCTCGTTTCGGTCTAAAACAGCTTGTTTCGTTGTATTAAGCACGAATACATGCTTTTCGCGCAGTTATAAGAGAAAAAGTTTTGACGCATATCAGAGGAACACTTGTAAAACCGATGTGTTGTGATTTAGCTCGTTTCGGTCTAAAACAGCTTGTTTCGCTGTATTAACCAAGAATACATGCTTTTCGCGCAGTTATAAGAGAAAAAGTTTTTACGCGTATCAGAGGAGTACTTGTAAAACCGATGTGTTGTGATTTAGCTCGTTTTGGTCTAAAACAGCTTGTTCCGCTGTATTAAGCACGAATACATGCTTTTCGCGCAGTTATAAGAGAAAAAGATTTTACGCGTATCAGAGGAACACTTGTAAAACCGATGTGTTGTGATTTAGCTCTTTTCGGTCTAAAACAGCTTGTTTCCTATTATTAAGCAAGAATACGTGCTTTTCGCGCAGTAATAAGAGAAAAAGTTTTGACGCGTGTCACAGGGATACTTGTAAAACCGATGTGTTCAGATTTAGCTCGTTTCGGTCTAAAACAGCTTGTTTTGTTGTATTAAGCAGGAATATATGCTTTTCGCGCAGTTATAAGAGAAAAAGTTTAGACGCGTATCAGAGGAACACTTGTAAAACCGATGTGTTGTGATTTAGCTCGTTTCGGTCTAAAACAGCGTGTTTCGCTGTATTAAGCAAGAATACATGCTTTTCGCGCAGTTAAAAGAGAAAATGTTTTGACGCGTGTCACAGGGACACTTTTAATACCGATGTGTTCAGATTTAGCTCGTTTCGGTCTAAAACAGCTTGTTTAGTTGTATTAAGCACGAATACATGCTTTTCGCGCAGTTATAAGAGAAAAAGTTTTGACGCGTATCAGAGGAACACTTGTAAAACCGATGTGTTGTGATTTAGCTCGTTTCGGTCTAAAACAGCATGTTTCGCTGTATTAAGCAAGAATACATGCTTTTCGCGCAGTTATAAAAGAAAAAGTTTTGACGAGTATCACGTGGAACACTTGTAATACCAATGTGTTGTGATTTCGCTCGTTTCGGTCTAAAACAGCTTGATTCGTTGTATTAAGCACGAATACATGCTTTTCGCGCAGTTATAAGAGAAAAAGTTTTGACGCGTATCACATGGACACTTGTAAAACCGGTGTGTTGTGATTTAGCTCGTTTCGGTCTAAAACAGCTTGTTTCGCTGTAATAAGCAAGAATACATGCTTTTCGCGCAGTTAAAAGAGAAAAAGTTTTGACGCGTGTCACAGGGACACTTGTAAAACCGATGTGTTTAGATTTAGCTCGTTTCGGTCTAAAACAGCTTGTTTCGTTGTATTAAGCACGAATACATGCTTTTCGTGCAGTTATAAGAGAAATAGTTTAGACGCGTATCAGAGGAACACTTGTAAAACCGATGTGTTGTGATTTAGCTCGTTTCGGTCTCAAACAGCTTGTTTCGCTGTATTAAGCAAGAATACTTGCTTTTCGCGCAGTTATAAGAGAAAAAGTTTTGACGCGTGTCACAGGGACACTTGTGTTCAGATTTAGTTCGTTTCGGTCTAAAACAGCTGGTTTCGTTGTATTAAGCACGAATACATGCTTTACGCGCAGTTATAGAAGAAAAAGTTTTGACGCGTATTAGAGAGACACTTGTAAAACCGATGTGTTGTGATTTAGCTCGTTTCGGTCTAAAACAGCTTGTTTCGTTGTATTAGCACGAATACATGCTTTTCGCGCACTTATAAGAGAAAAAGTTTTGACGCGTATCAGAGGAACACTTGTAAAACCGATGTGTTGTGATTTAGCTCGTTTCGGTATAAAACAGCTTGTTTCGCTGTATTAAGCAAGAATACATGCTTTTCGCGCAGTTATAAGTGAAAAAGTTTAGACGCGTATCAGAGGAACACTTGTAAAACCGATGTGTTGTGATTTAGCTCGTTTCGGTCTAAAACAAGTTGTTTCGTTGTATTAAGCAAGAATACATGCTTTTCGCGCAGTTATAAGAGAAAAAGATTTGACGCGTATCAGAGGAACACTTGTAAAACCGATGTGTTGTGATTTAGCTCGTTTCGGTCTAAAACAGCTTGTTTCGCTGTATTAAGCAGGAATACATGCTTTTCGCGCAGTTATAAGAGAAAAAGTTTTAAACGCGTGTCACAAGGACACTTGAAAAACCGATGTGTTCAGATTTACCTCGTTTCGGTCTAAAACAGCTTGTTTCGTTGGACTAAGCACGAATACATGCTCTTCGCGCAGTTATAAGAGAAAAAGGTTTGACGCGTATCAGAGGAACACTTGTAAAACCGATGTGTTGTGATTTAGCTCGTTTTGGTCTAAAACAGCTTGTTTCGCTGTATTAAGCAAGAATACGTGCTTTTCGCGCAGTTATAAGAGAAAAAGTTTTGACGCGTGTCACAGGGACACGTGTAAAACCGACGTGTTCAGGTTTACCTCGTTTTGGTATAAAACAGCTTGTTTCGTTGTTTTAAGCACGAATACATGCTTTTCGCGCAGTTATAGAAGAAAAAGTTTTGACGCGTATTAGAGGGACACTTTTAAAACTGATGTGTTCAGATTTAGCTCATCTCGGTCTAAAACAGCTTGTTTCGTTGAATTAAGCACGAATACATGCTTTTTGCGCAGTTATAAGAGAAAAAGTTTTGACGCGTATCAGAGGAACACTTGTAAAACCGATGTGTGGTGATTTAGCACTTTTCGGTCTAAAACAGCTTGTTTTATTATTAAGCAAGAATACGTGCTTTTCGCGCAGTAATAAGAGAAAAAGTTTTGACGCGTGTCACAGGGACACTCGTAAAACCGATGTGTTCAGATTTACCTCGTTTCGTTCCAAAACAGCTTGTTTCGCTGTATTAAGCAAGAATACATGCTTTTCGCGCAGTTATCAGAGAAAAAGTTTTGACGCGTGTCACAGGGACACTTGTAAAACCGATGTGTTCAGATTTAGCTCGTTTCGGTCTAAAACAGGTTGTTTCGTTGAACTAAGCACGAATACATGCTTTTCGCGCAGTTATAAGAGAAAAACGTTTTGACGCGTATCAGAGGAACACTTGTAAAACCGATGTGTTGTGATTTAGCTCGTTTCGGTCTAAAACAGCTTGTTTCGCTGTATTAAGCAAGAATACGTGCTTTTCGCACAGTTATGAGAAAAAGTTTTGACGCGTGTCACAGGGACACGTGTAAAACCGACGTGTTCAGATTTAGCCCGTTTCGGTCTAAAACAGGTTGATTCGTTGTATTCGCGCAGTTACAAGAGAAAAAGTTTTGACGAGTATCACGTGGATACTTGTAAAACCGATGTGTTCAGATACAGCTCGTTTTGGTATAAAACAGCTTGTTTCGTTGTTTTAAGCACGAATACATGCTTTTCGCGCAGTTATAAGAGAAAAAGTTTTGACGCGTATCAGAGGAACACTTGCAAAACCAATGTGTGGTGATTTAGCTCTTTTCTGTCTAAAACAGCTTGTTTCGTATTATTAAGCAAGAATACGTGCTTTTCGCGCAGTAATAAGAGAAAAAGTTTTGACGCGTGTCACAGGGACACTCGTAAAACCGATGTGTTCAGATTTACATCGTTTCGGTCTAAAACAGCTTGTTTCGTTGTATTAAGCACGAATACATGCTTTACGCGCAGTTATAGAAGAAAAAGTCTTGACGCGTATTAGAGAGACACTTGTAAAACCGATGTGTTGTGATTTAGCTCGTTTCGGTCTAAAACAGCTTGTTTCGTTGTATTAGCACGAATACATGCTTTTCGCGCACTTATAAGAGAAAAAGTTTTGACGCGTATCAGAGGAACACTTGTAAAATCGATGTGTTGTGATTTAGCTCGTTTCGGTCTAAAACAGCTTGTTTCGCTGTATTAAGCAATAATACTTGCTTTTCGCGCAGTTATAAGAGAAAAAGTTTTGACGCGTGTCACAGGGACACTTGTAAAACCGATGTGTTTAGATTTAGCTCGTTTCGGTCTAAAACAGCTTGTTTCGTTGTATTAAGCATGAATACATGCTTTTCGCGCAGTTATAGTTGAAGAAGTTTAGACGCGTATCACATGGACACTTGTAAAACCGGTGTTCAGATCTAGCTCGCTTTGGTCTAAAACAGCTTGTTTCGTTGTATTAAGCACGAATACAATCTTTTCGCGCAGTTATAGGAGAAAAAGTCTTGACGCGTATCACATGGACACTTTTATAACCGATGTGTTCAGATTTAGCTCGTTTCGCTCTAAAACAGCTTGTTTCGTTGTATTAAGCACGAATACATGCTTTTCGCGCAGTTATAAGAGAAAAAGTTTTGACGCGTATCAGAGGAACACTTGTAAAACCGATGTGTTGTGATTTAGCTCATTTCGGTCTAAAACAGCTTGTTTCGCTGTATTAAGGAAGAATACATGCTTTTCGCGCAGTTATAAGAGAAAAAGTTTTGACCCGTGTCACAGGGATACTTGTAAAACCGATGTGTTCAGATTTAGCTCGTTTCGGTCTAAAACAGCTTGTTTTGTTGTATTAAGCAGGAATATATGCTTTTTTGCGCAGTTATAAGAGAAAAAGTTTAGACGCGTATCAGAGGAACACTTGTAAAACCGATGTGTTGTGATTTAGCTCGTTTCGGTCTAAAAGAGCGTGTTTCGCTGTATTAAGCAAGAATACATGCTTTTCGCGCAGTTATAAGAGAAAATGTTTTGACGCGTGTCACAGGGACACTTTTAATACCGATGTGTTCAGATTTAGCTCGTTTCGGTCTCAAACAGCTTGTTTCTTTGTATTAAGCACGAATACAAGCTTTTCGCGGAGTTATAAGAGAAAAAGCTTTGACGCGTATCAGAGGAAAACTTGTAAATCCGATGTGTTGCGATTTAGCTCGTTTCGGTCTAAAACAGCATGTTTCGCTGTATTAAGCACGAATACAATCTTTTCGCGCAGTTATAGGAGAAAACGTCTTGACGCGTATCACATGGACACTTTTATAACCGATGTGTTCAGATTTAGCTCGTTTCGGTCTAAAAACAACCTCTTTCGCTGTATTAAGCAAGAATACATGCTTTTCGAGCAGTTATAAGAGAAAAAGTTTTGACGCGTGTCACAGGGACACTTGTAAAACCGATGTGTTCAGATTTAGCTCGTTTCGGTCTAAAACAGCTTGTTTCGGTGTATTAAGCACGAATACATGCTTTTCGCGCAGTTATAAGAGAAAAAAGTTTTGACGCGTATCAGAGGAACACTTGTAAAACCGATGTGTTGTGATTTAGCTCGTTTTGGTCTAAAACAGCTTGTTTCCTATTATTAAGCAAGAATACGTGCTTTTCGCGCAGTAATAAGAGAAAAAGTTTTGACGCGTGTCACAGGGACACTTGTAAAACCGATGTGTTCAGATACAGCTCGTTTTGGTATAAAACAGCTTGTTTCGTTGTATTAAGCACGAATACATGCTTTTCGCGCAGTTATAAGAGAAAAGGTTTTGACGCGTATCACATGGACACTTGGAAAACCGATGTGTTCAGATCTAGCTCGTTTTGGTCTAAAACAGCTTGTTTCGTTGTATTAAGCACGAATACATGCTTTTCGCGCAGTTATAAGAGAAAAAGTTTTGACGCGTATCAGAGGAACACTTGTAAAACCGATGTGTTGTGATTTAGCTCGTTTCGGTCTAAAACAGCTTGTTTCGCTGTATTAAGCAAGAATACATGCTTTTCGCGCAGTTATATGAGAAAAAGTTTTGACGCGTGTCACAGGGACACTTGTAAATCCGATGTGTTCAGATTTAGCTCGTTTCGGTCTAAAACAGCTTGTGTCGTTGTATAAAGCACGAATACATGCTTTACGCGCAGTTATAGAAGAAAACGTTTTGACGCGTATTAGAGAGACACTTGTAAAACCGATGTGTTGTGATTTAGCTCGTTTCGGTCTAAAACAGCTTGTTTCGTTGTATTAAGCACGAATACATGCTTTTCGCGCAGTTATAAGAGAAAAAGTTTTGACGCATATCAGAGGAACACTTGTAAAACCGATGTGTTGTGATTTAGCTCGTTTCGGTCTAAAACAGCTTGTTTCGCTGTATTAACCAAGAATACATGCTTTTCGCGCAGTTATAAGAGAAAAAGTTTTTACGCGTATCAGAGGAGTACTTGTAAAACCGATGTGTTGTGATTTAGCTCGTTTTGGTCTAAAACAGCTTGTTCCGCTGTATTAAGCACGAATACATGCTTTTCGCGCAGTTATAGGAGAAAAAGATTTTACGCGTATCAGAGGAACACTTGTAAAACCGATGTGTTGTGATTTAGCTCTTTTCGGTCTAAAACAGCTTGTTTCCTATTATTAAGCAAGAATACGTGCTTTTCGCGCAGTAATAAGAGAAAAAGTTTTGACGCGTGTCACAGGGACACTTGTAAAACCGATGTGTTCAGATACAGCTCGTTTTGGTATAAAACAGCTTGTTTCGTTGTTTTAGGCACGAATACATGCTTTTCGCGCAGTTATAAGAGAAAAAGTTTTGACGCGTGTCACAGGGATACTTGTAAAACCGATGTGTTCAGATTTAGCTCGTTTCGGTCTAAAACAGCTTGTTTTGTTGTATTAAGCAGGAATATATGCTTTTCGCGCAGTTATAAGAGAAAAAGTTTAGACGCGTATCAGAGGAACACTTGTAAAACCGATGTGTTGTGATTTAGCTCGTTTCGGTCTAAAACAGCGTGTTTCGCTGTATTAAGCAAGAATACATGCTTTTCGCGCAGTTAAAAGAGAAAATGTTTTGACGCGTGTCACAGGGACACTTTTAATACCGATGTGTTCAGATTTAGCTCGTTTCGGTCTAAAACAGCTTGTTTCGTTGTATTAAGCACGAATACAAGCTTTTCGTGGAGTTATAAGAGAAAAAGCTTTGAAGCGTATCAGAGGAAAACTTGTAAATCCGATGTGTTGCGATTTAGCTCGTTTCGGTCTAAAACAGCATGTTTCGCTGTATTAAGCAAGAATACATGCTTTTCGCGCAGTTATAAGAGAAAAAGTTTGACGCGTATTAGAGGAACACTTGTAAAACCGATGTGTTCAGATTTACCTCTTTTCGGACTAAAACAGCTTGTTTCGTTGTATTAAGCACGAATACATGCTTTTCGCGCAGTTATAATAGAAAAAGTTTTGACGCGTATCACTTGGACACTTGGAAAACCGATGTGTTCAGATCTAGCTCGTTTTGGTCTAAAACAGCTTGTTTCGTTGTATTAAGCACGAATACATGCTTTTCGCGCAGTTATAAGAGAAAAAGTTTTGACGCGTATCAGAGGAACACTTGTAAAACCGATGTGTTGTGATTTAGCTCGTTTCGGTCTAAAACAGCATGTTTCGCTGTATTAAGCAAGAATACATGCTTTTCGCGCAGTTATAAGAGAAAAAGTTTGACGCGTATCAGAGGAACACTTGTAAAACCGATGTGTTCAGATTTACCTCTTTTCGGACTAAAACAGCTTGTTTCGTTGTATTAAGCACGAATACATGCTTTTCGCGCAGTTATAATAGAAAAAGTTTTGACGCGTATCACTTGGACACTTGGAAAACCGATGTGTTCAGATCTAGCTCGTTTTGGTCTAAAACAGCTTGTTTCGTTGTATTAAGCACGAATACATGCTTTTCGCGCAGTTATAAGAGAAAACGTTTTGACGCGTATCAGAGGAACACTTGTAAAACCGATGTGTTGTGATTTAGCTCGTTTCGGTCTAAAACAGCTTGTTTTGCTGTATTAAGCAAGAATACATGCTTTTCGCGCAGTTATATGAGAAAAAGTTTTGACGCGTGTCACAGGGACACTTGTAAATCCGATGTGTTCAGATTTAGCTCGTTTCGGTCTAAAACAGCTTGTGTCGTTGTATTAAGCACGAATACATGCTTTAGGCGCAGTTATAGAAGAAAAAGCTTTGACGCGTATTAGAGAGACACTTGTAAAACCGATGTGTGGTGATTTAGCTCGTTTCGGTCTAAAACAGCTTGTTTCGTTGTATTAAGCACGAATACATGCTTTTCGCGCAGTTATAAGAGAAAAAGTTTTGACGCGTATCAGGGCAACACTTGTAAAACCGATGTGTTGTGATTTAGCTCGTTTCGGTCTAAAACAGCTTGTTTCGCTGTAATAACCAAGAATACATGCTTTTCGCGCAGTTATAAGAGAAAAAGTTTTGACGCGTGTCACAGGGACACTTGTAAAACCGATGTGTTCAGATTTAGCTCGTTTCGGTCTAAAACAGCTTGTTTCGTTGTATTAAGCAGGAATACATGCTTTTCGCGCAGTTACAAGAGAAAAAGTTTTAAATACATGTCACAGGGACACTTGTAAGACCGATGTGTTCAGATTTACCTCGTTTCGGTCTAAAACAGCTTGTTTCGTTGGACTAAGCACGAATACATGCTTTTCGCGCAGTTATAAAAGAAAAAGTTTTGACGCGTATCATGTGGAACACTTGTAATACCGATGTGTTTAGATTTGGCTCGTTTCGGTCTAAAACAGCTTGTTTCGTTGTATTAAGCACGAATACATGCTTTTCGCGCAGTTATAAGAGAAAAAGTTTTGACGCGTATCACATGGACACTTGGAAAACCGATGTGTTCAGATCTAGCTCGTTTTGGTCTAAAACAGCTTGTTTCGTTGTATTAAGCACGAATACATGCTTTTCGCGCAGTTATAAGAGAAAAAGTTTTGACGCGTATCAGAGGAACACTTGTAAAACCGATGTGTTGTGATTTAGCTCGTTTCGGTCTAAAACAGCTTGTTTCGCTGTATTAAGCAAGAATACGTGCTTTTCGCGCAGTTATAAGAGAAAAAGTTTTGATGCGTGTCACAGGGACACGTGTAAAACCGATGTGTTCAGATTTACCTCTTTTCGGACTAAAACAGCTTGATTCGTTGTATTAAGCACGAATACATGCTTTTCGCGCAGTTATAAGAGAAAAAGTTTTGACGAGTATCACGTGGATACTTGTAAAACCGATGTGTTCAGATACAGCTCGTTTTGGTATAAAACAGCTTGTTTCGTTGTATTAAGCACGAATACATGCTTTTCGCGCAGTTATAAGAGAAAAAGTTCTGACGCGTGTGACAGGGACACTTGTAAAACCGATGTGTTCAGATTTAGCTCGTTTCGGTCTAAAAACAACTTGTTTCGCTGTATTAAGCAAGAATACATGCTTTTCGAGCAGTTATAAGAGAAAACGTTTTGACGCGTGTCACAGGGACACTTGTAAAACCGATGTGTTCAGATTTAGCTCGTTTCGGTCTAAAACAGCTTGTTTCGGTGTATTAAGCACGAATACATGCTTTTCGCGCAGTTATAAGAGAAAAAAGTTTTGACGCGTATCAGAGGAACACTTGTAAAACCGATGTGTTGTGATTTAGCTCGTTTTGGTCTAAAACAGCTTGTTCCGTTGTATTAGGCAAGAATACATGCTTTTCGCGCAGTTATAAGAGAAAAAGATTTTACGCGTATCAGAGGAACACTTGTAAAACCGATGTGTTGTGATTTAGCTCTTTTCGGTCTAAAACAGCTTGTTTCCTATTATTAAGCAAGAATACGTGCTTTTCGCGAAGTAATAAGAGAAAAAGTTTTGACGCGTGTCACAGGGACACTTGTAAAACCGATGTGTTCAGATACAGCTCGTTTTGGTATAAAACAGCTTGTTTCGTTGTTTTAAGCACGAATACATGCTTTTCGCGCAGTTAGAGAAGAAAAAGTTTTGACGCGTATTAGAGGGACACTTGTAAAACTGATGTGTTCAGATTTAGCTCATCTCGGTCTAAAACAGCTTGTTTCGTTGTATTAAGCACGAATACATGCTTTTCGCGCAGTTATAAGAGAAAAAGTTTTGACGCGTGTCACAGGGATACTTGTAAAACCGATGTGTTCAGATTTAGCTCGTTTCGGTCTAAAACAACTTGTTTTGTTGTATTAAGCAGGAATATATGCTTTTCGCGCAGTTATAAGCGAAAAAGTTTAGACGCGTATCAGAGGAACACTTGTAAAACCGATGTGTTGTGATTTAGCTCGTTTCGGTCTAAAACAGCGTGTTTCGCTGTATTAAGCAAGAATACATGCTTTTCGCGCAGTTATAAGAGAAAATGTTTTGACGCGTGTCACAGGGACATTTTTAATACCGATCTGTTCAGATTTAGCTCGTTTCGGTCTAAAACAGCTTGTTTCGTTGTATTAAGCACGAATACAAGCTTTTCGCAGAGTTATAAGAGAAAAAGTTTTGACGCGTATCAGAGGAAAACTTGTAAATCCGATGTGTTGCGATTTAGCTCGTTTCGGTCTAAAACAGCATATTTCGCTGTATTAAGGAAGAATACATGCTTTTCGCGCAGTTATAAGAGAAAACGTTTTGACGCGTATCAGAGGAACACTTGTAAAACCGATGTGTTCAGATTTACCTCTTTTCGGACTAAAACAGCTTGTTTCGTTGTATTAAGCACGAATACATGCTTTTCGCGCAGTTATAAGAGAAAAAGTTTTGACGCGTATCACATGGACACTTGAAAAACCGATGTGTTCAGATCTAGCTCGTTTTGGTCTAAAACAGCTTGTTTCGTTGTATTAAGCACGAATACATGCTTTTCGCGCAGTTATAAGAGAAAAAGTTTTGACGCGTATCAGAGGAACACTTGTAAAACCGATGTGTTGTGATTTAGCTCGTTTCGGTCTAAAACAGCTTGTTTCGCTGTATTAAGCAAGAATACGTGCTTTTCGCGCAGTAATAAGAGAAAAAGTTTTGACGCGTGTCACAGGGACACTCGTAAAACCGATGTGTTCAGATTTACCTCGTTTCGGTCTAAAGCAGCTTGTTTCGTTGGACTAAGCACGAATACATGCTTTTCGCGCAGTTATAAGAGAAAAAAGTTTTGACGCGTATCACATGGACACTTGTAAAACCGGTGTTCAGATCTAGCTCGTTTTGGTCTAAAACAGCTTGTTTCGTTGTATTAAGCACGAATACAATCTTTTCGCGCAGTTATAGGAGAAAAAGTCGACGCGTATCACATGGACACTTTTAAAACCGATGTGTTCAGATTTAGCTCGTTTCGCTCTAAAACAGCTTGTTTCGTTGTATTAAGCACGAATACATGCTTTTCGCGCAGTTATAAGAGAAAAAGTTTTGACGCGTATCAGAGCAACACTTGTAAAACCGATGTGTTGTGATTTAGCTCATTTCGGTCTAAAACAGCTTGTTTCGCTGTATTAAGGAAGAATACATGCTTTTCGCGCAGTTATAAGAGAAAAAGTTTTGACGCGTGTCACAGGGATACTTGTAAAACCGATGTGTTCAGATTTAGCTCGTTTCGGTCTAAAACAGCTTGTTTTGTTGTATTAAGCAGGAATATATGCTTTTCGCGCAGTTATAAGAGAAAAAGTTAAGACGCGTATCAGAGGAACACTTGTAAAACCGATGTGTTGTGATTTAGCTCGTTTCGGTCTACAACAGCGTGTTTCGCTGTATTAAGCAAGAATACATGCTTTTCGCGCAGTTATAAGAGAAAATGTTTTGACGCGTGTCACAGGGACACTTTTAATACCGATGTGTTCAGATTTAGCTCGTTTCGGTCTAAAACAGCTTGTTTCGCTGTAGTAAGCAAGAATACGTGCTTTTCGCGCAGTTATAAGAGAAAAAGTTTTGATGCGTGTCACAGGGACACGTGTAAAACCGATGTGTTCAGATTTACCTCTTTTCGGACCTAAACAGCTTGATTCGTTGTATTAAGCACGAATACATGCTTTTCGCGCAGTTATAAGAGAAAAAGTTTTGACGAGTATCACGTGGATACTTGTAAAACCGATGTGTTCAGATACAGCTCGTTTTGGTATAAAACAGCTTGTTTTGTTGTATTAAGCACGAATACATGCTTTTCGCGCAGTTATAAGAGAAAAAGTTCTGACGCGTGTCACAGGGACACTTGTAAAACCGATGTGTTCAGATTTAGCTCGTTTCGGTCTAAAAACAACTTGTTTCGCTGTATTAAGCAAGAATACATGCTTTTCGAGCAGTTATAAGAGAAAAAGTTTTGACGCGTATAAGAGGAAGACTTGTAAAACCGATGTGTTGTGATTTAGCTCGTTTCGGTCTAAAACAGCATGTTTCGCTGTATTGAGCAAGAATACATGCTTTTCGCGCAGTTATAAAAGAAAAAGTTTTGACGAGTTTCACGTGGAACACTTGTAATACCGATGTGTTGTGATTTGGCTCGTTTCGGTCTAAAACAGCTTGTTTCGTTGTATTAAGCACGAATGCATGCTTTTCGCGCAGTTATAAGAGAAAAAGTTTTGACGCGTATCACATGGACACTTTGAAAACCTATGTGTTCAGATCTAGCTCGTTTTGGTCTAAAACAGCTTGTTTCGTTGTATTAAGCACGAATACATGCTTTTCGCGCAGTTATAAGAGAAAAAGTTTTGACGCGTATCAGAGGAACACTTGTAAAACCGATGTGTTGTGATTTAGCTCGTTTCGGTCTAAAACAGCTTGTTTCGCTGTATTAAGCAAGAATACGTGCTTTTCGCGCAGTTATAAGAGAAAAAGTTTTGACGAGTATCACGTGGATACTTGTAAAACCGATGTGTTCAGATACAGCCCGTTTTGGTATAAAACAGCTTCTTTCGTTGTATTAAGCACGAATACATGCTTTTCGCGCAGTTATAAGACAAAAAGTTCTGACGCGTGTCACAGGGACACTTGTAAAACCGATGTGTTCAGATTTAGCTCGTTTCGGTCTAAAAACAGCTTGTTTCGCTGTATTAAGCAAGAATACATGCTTTTCGAGCAGTTATAAGAGAAAGTTTTGACGCGTGTCACAGGGACACTTGTAAAACCGATGTGTTCAGATTTAGCTCGTTTCGGTCTAAAACAGCTTGTTTCGGTGTATTAAGCACGAAGACATGCTTTTCGCGCAGTTATAAGAGAAAAAAGTTTTGACGCGTATCAGAGGAACACTTGTAAAACCGATGTGTTGTGATTTTGCTCTTTTCGGTCTAAAACAGCTTGTTTCCTATTATTAAGCAAGAATACGTGCTTTTCGCGCAGTAATAAGAGAAAAAGTTTTGACGCGTGTTACAGGGACACTTGTAAAACCGATGTGTTCAGATACAGCTCGTTTTGGTATAAAACAGCTTGTTTCGTTGTTTTAAGCACGAATACATGCTTTTCGCGCAGTTAGAGAAGAAAAAGTTTTGACGCGTATTAGAGGGACACTTGTAAAACTGATGTGTTCAGATTTAGCTCATCTCGGTCTAAAACAGCTTGTTTCGTTGTATTAAGCACGAATACATGCTTTTCGCGCAGTTATAAGAGAAAAAGATTTTACGCGTATCAAAGGAACACTTGTAAAACCGATGTGTTGTGATTTAGCTGTTTTCGGTCTAAAACAGCTTGTTTCGTATTATTAAGCAAGAATACGTGCTTTTCGCGCAGTAATAAGAGAAAAAGTTTTGACGCGTGTCACAGGGACACTTGTAAAATCGATGTGTTCAGATCTAGCTCGTTTTGGTCTAAAACAGCTTGTTTCGTTGTATTAAGCACGAATACATGCTTTTCGCGCAGTTATAAGAGAAAAAGATTTGACGCGTATCAGAGGAACACTTGTAAAACCGATGTGTTGTGATTTAGCTCGTTTCGGTCTAAAACAGCTTGTTTCGCGGTATTAAGCAAGAATACATGCTTTTCGCGCAGTTATAAGAGAAAAAGTTGACGCGTGTCACAGGGACACTTGTAAAACATATGTATTCAGATTTAGCTCGTTTCGGTCTAAAACAGCTTGTTTCGTTGGACTAAGCACGAATACATGCTTTTCGCGCAGTTATAAGAGCAAAAAGTTTTGACGCGTATCACTTGGACACTTGTAAAACCGGTGTTTAGATCTAGCTCGTTTTGGTCTAAAACAGCTTGTTTCGTTGTATTAAGCACGAATAAAATCTTTTCGTGCCGTTATAGGAGAAAAAGTCGACGCGTATCACATGGACACGTTTAAAACCGATGTGTTCAGATTTAGCTCGTTTCGATCTAAAACGGCTTGTTTCGTTGTATTAAGCACGAATACATGCTTTTTGCGCAGTTATAAGAGAAAAAGTTTTGACGCGTATCAGAGGAAAACTTGTAAAACCGATGTGTTGTGATTTAGCTCATTTCGGTCTAAAACAGCTTGTTTCGCTGTATTAAGGAAGAATACATGCTTTTCGCGCAGTTATAAGAGAAAAAGTTTTGACGCGTATCACATGGACACTTGGAAAACCGATGTGTTCAGATCTAGCTCGTTTTGGTCTAAAACCGCTTGTTTCGTTGTATTAAGCACGAATACATGCTTTTCGCGCAGTTATAAGAGAAAAAGCTTTGACGCGTATCAGAGGAACACTTGTAAAACCGATGTGTTGTGATTTAGCTCGTTTCGGTCTAAAACATCTTGTTTCGCGGTATTAAGCAAGAATACATGCTTTTCGCGCAGTTATAAGAGAAAAAGTTGACGCGTGTCACAGGGACACTTGTAAAACATATGTGTTCAGATTTAGCTCGTTTCGGTCTAAAACAGCTTGTTTCGTTGTTATAAGCACGAATACATGCATTTCGCGCAGTTATAAGAGAAAAAGTTTAGACGCGTATCAGAGGAACACTTGTAAATCTGATGTGTTGTGATTTAGCTCGTTTCGGTCTAAAACAGCTTGTTTCGTTGTATTAAGCAAGAATACATGCTTTTCGCGCAGTTATAAGAGAAAAAGTTTTGACGCGTATCAGAGGAACACTTGTAAAACCGATGTGTTCTGAATTAGCCCGTTTCGGTCTAAAACAGCTTGTTTCGCTGTATTAAGCAAGAATACATGCTTTACGCGCAGTTATAGAAGAAAAAGTTTTGACGCGTATTTGAGAGTCACTTGTAAAACCGATGTGTTGTGATTTAGCTCGTTTCGGTCTAAAACAGCTTGTTTCGTTGGACTAAGCACGAATACATGCTTTTCGCGCAGTTATAAGAGAAAAAGTTTTGACGCGTGTCACAGGGACACTTGTGTTCAGATTTAGCTCGTCTCGGTCTAAAACAGCTTGTTTCGTTGTATTAAGCAAGAATACATGCTTTACGCGCAGTTATAGAAGAAAAAGTTTTGACGCGTATTAGAGAGTCACTTGTAAAACCGATGTGTTGTGATTTAGCTCGTTTCGGTCTAAAACAGCTTGTTTCGTTGGACTAAGCACGAATACATGCTTTTCGCGCAGTTATAAGAGCAAAAAGTTTTGACGCGTATCACATGGACACTTGTAAAACCGGTGTTTAGATCTAGCTCGTTTTGGTCTAAAACATCTTGTTTCGTTGTATTAAGCACGAATAAAATCTTTTCGTGCCGTTATAGGAGAAAAAGTCTTGACGCGTATCACATGGACACGTTTAAAACCGATGTGTTGTGATTTAGCTCGTTTCGCTCTAAAACAGCTTGTTTCGCTGTATTAAGCAAGAATACGTGCTTTTCGCGCAGTTATAAGAGAAAAAGTTTTGATGCGTGTCACAGGGACACGTGTAAAACCGATGTGTTCAGATTTACCTCTTTTCGGACTAAAACAGCTTGATTCGTTGTATTAAGCACGAATACATGCTTTTCGCGCAGTTATAAGAGAAAAAGTTTTGACGAGTATCACGTGGATACTTGTAAAACCGATGTGTTCAGATACAGCTCGTTTTGGTATAAAACAGCTTGTTTCGTTGTATTAAGCACGAATACATGCTTTTCGCGCAGTTATAAGAGAAAAAGTTCTGACGCGTGTGACAGGGACACTTGTAAAACCGATGTGTTCAGATTTAGCTCGTTTCGGTCTAAAAACAACTTGTTTCGCTGTATTAAGCAAGAATACATGCTTTTCGAGCAGTTATAAGAGAAAACGTTTTGACGCGTGTCACAGGGACACTTGTAAAACCGATGTGTTCAGATTTAGCTCGTTTCGGTCTAAAACAGCTTGTTTCGGTGTATTAAGCACGAATACATGCTTTTCGCGCAGTTATAAGAGAAAAAAGTTTTGACGCGTATCAGAGGAACACTTGTAAAACCGATGTGTTGTGATTTAGCTCGTTTTGGTCTAAAACAGCTTGTTCCGTTGTATTAGGCAAGAATACATGCTTTTTGCGCAGTTATAAGAGAAAAAGATTTTACGCGTATCAGAGGAACACTTGTAAAACCGATGTGTTGTGATTTAGCTCTTTTCGGTCTAAAACAGCTTGTTTCCTATTATTAAGCAAGAATACGTGCTTTTCGCGCAGTAATAAGAGAAAAAGTTTTGACGCGTGTCACAGGGACACTTGTAAAACCGATGTGTTCAGATACAGCTCGTTTTGGTATAAAACAGCTTGTTTCGTTGTTTTAAGCACGAATACATGCTTTTCGCGCAGTTAGAGAAGAAAAAGTTTTGACGCGTATTAGAGGGACACTTGTAAAACTGATGTGTTCAGATTTAGCTCATCTCGGTCTAAAACAGCTTGTTTCGTTGTATTAAGCACGAATACATGCTTTTCGCGCAGTTATAAGAGAAAAAGTTTTGACGCGTGTCACAGGGATACTTGTAAAACCGATGTGTTCAGATTTAGCTCGTTTCGGTCTAAAACAACTTGTTTTGTTGTATTAAGCAGGAATATATGCTTTTCGCGCAGTTATAAGCGAAAAAGTTTAGACGCGTATCAGAGGAACACTTGTAAAACCGATGTGTTGTGATTTAGCTCGTTTCGGTCTAAAACAGCGTGTTTCGCTGTATTAAGCAAGAATACATGCTTTTCGCGCAGTTATAAGAGAAAATGTTTTGACGCGTGTCACAGGGACATTTTTAATACCGATCTGTTCAGATTTAGCTCGTTTCGGTCTAAAACAGCTTGTTTCGTTGTATTAAGCACGAATACAAGCTTTTCGCAGAGTTATAAGAGAAAAAGTTTTGACGCGTATCAGAGGAAAACTTGTAAATCCGATGTGTTGCGATTTAGCACGTTTCGGTCTAAAACAGCATATTTCGCTGTATTAAGGAAGAATACATGCTTTTCGCGCAGTTATAAGAGAAAACGTTTTGACGCGTATCAGAGGAACACTTGTAAAACCGATGTGTTCAGATTTACCTCTTTTCGGACTAAAACAGCTTGTTTCGTTGTATTAAGCACGAATACATGCTTTTCGCGCAGTTATAAGAGAAAAAGTTTTGACGCGTATCACATGGACACTTGAAAAACCGATGTGTTCAGATCTAGCTCGTTTTGGTCTAAAACAGTTTGTTTCGTTGTATTAAGCACGAATACATGCTTTTCGCGCAGTTATAAGAGAAAAAGTTTTGACGCGTATTAGAGGAACACTTGTAAAACCGATGTGTTGTGATTTAGCTCGTTTCGGTCTAAAACAGCTTGTTTCGCTGTATTAAGCAAGAATACGTGCTTTTCGCGCAGTAATAAGAGAAAAAGTTTTGACGCGTGTCACAGGGACACTCGTAAAACCGATGTGTTCAGATTTACCTCGTTTCGGTCTAAAGCAGCTTGTTTCGTTGGACTAAGCACGAATACATGCTTTTCGCGCAGTTATAAGAGAAAAAAGTTTTGACGCGTATCACATGGACACTTGTAAAACCGGTGTTCAGATCTAGCTCGTTTTGGTCTAAAACAGCTTGTTTCGTTGTATTAAGCACGAATACAATCTTTTCGCGCAGTTATAGGAGAAAAAGTCGACGCGTATCACATGGACACTTTTAAAACCGATGTGTCCAGATTTAGCTCGTTTCGCTCTAAAACAGCTTGTTTCGTTGTATTAAGCACGAATACATGCTTTTCGCGCAGTTATAAGAGAAAAAGTTTTGACGCGTATCAGAGCAACACTTGTAAAACCGATGTGTTGTGATTTAGCTCATTTCGGTCTAAAACAGCTTGTTTCGCTGTATTAAGGAAGAATACATGCTTTTCGCGCAGTTATAAGAGAAAAAGTTTTGACGCGTGTCACAGGGATACTTGTAAAACCGATGTGTTCAGATTTAGCTCGTTTCGGTTTAAAACAGCTTGTTTTGTTGTATTAAGCAGGAATATATGCTTTTCGCGCAGTTATAAGAGAAAAAGTTAAGACGCGTATCAGAGGAACACTTGTAAAACCGATGTGTTGTGATTTAGCTCGTTTCGGTCTACGACAGCGTGTTTCGCTGTATTAAGCAAGAATACATGCTTTTCGCGCAGTTATAAGAGAAAATGTTTTGACGCGTGTCACAGGGACACTTTTAATACCGATGTGTTCAGATTTAGCTCGTTTCGGTCTAAAACAGCTTGTTTCGCTGTATTAAGCAAGAATACGTGCTTTTCGCGCAGTTATAAGAGAAAAAGTTTTGATGCGTGTCACAGGGACACGTGTAAAACCGATGTGTTCAGATTTACCTCTTTTCGGACTAAAACAGCTTGATTCGTTGTATTAAGCACGAATACATGCTTTTCGCGCAGTTATAAGAGAAAAAGTTTTGACGAGTATCACGTGGATACTTGTAAAACCGATGTGTTCAGATACAGCTCGTTTTGGTATAAAACAGCTTGTTTTGTTGTATTAAGCACGAATACATGCTTTTCGCGCAGTTATAAGAGAAAAAGTTCTGACGCGTGTCACAGGGACACTTGTAAAACCGATGTGTTCAGATTTAGCTCGTTTCGGTCTAAAAACAACTTGTTTCGCTGTATTAAGCAAGAATACATGCTTTTCGAGCAGTTATAAGAGAAAAAGTTTTGACGCGTATAAGAGGAAGACTTGTAAAACCGATGTGTTGTGATTTAGCTCGTTTCGGTCTAAAACAGCATGTTTCGCTGTATTGAGCAAGAATACATGCTTTTCGCGCAGTTATAAAAGAAAAAGTTTTGACGAGTTTCACGTGGAACACTTGTAATACCGATGTGTTGTGATTTGGCTCGTTTCGGTCTAAAACAGCTTGTTTCGTTGTATTAAGCACGAATGCATGCTTTTCGCGCAGTTATAAGAGAAAAAGTTTTGACGCGTATCACATGGACACTTTGAAAACCTATGTGTTCAGATCTAGCTCGTTTTGGTCTAAAACAGCTTGTTTCGTTGTATTAAGCACGAATACATGCTTTTCGCGCAGTTATAAGAGAAAAAGTTTTGACGCGTATCAGAGGAACACTTGTAAAACCGATGTGTTGTGATTTAGCTCGTTTCGGTCTAAAACAGCTTGTTTCGCTGTATTAAGCAAGAATACGTGCTTTTCGCGCAGTTATAAGAGAAAAAGTTTTGACGAGTATCACGTGGATACTTGTAAAACCGATGTGTTCAGATACAGCTCGTTTTGGTATAAAACAGCTTCTTTCGTTGTATTAAGCACGAATACATGCTTTTCGCGCAGTTATAAGAGAAAAAGTTCTGACGCGTGTCACAGGGACACTTGTAAAACCGATGTGTTCAGATTTAGCTCGTTTCGGTCTAAAAACAGCTGGTTTCGCTGTATTAAGCAAGAATACATGCTTTTCGAGCAGTTATAAGAGAAAGTTTTGACGCGTGTCACAGGGACACTTGTAAAACCGATGTGTTCAGATTTAGCTCGTTTCGGTCTAAAACAGCTTGTTTCGGTGTATTAAGCACGAATACATGCTTTTCGCGCAGTTATAAGAGAAAAAAGTTTTGACGCGTATCAGAGGAACACTTGTAAAACCGATGTGTTGTGATTTAGCTCTTTTCGGTCTAAAACAGCTTGTTTCCTATTATTAAGCAAGAATACGTGCTTTTCGCGCAGTAATAAGAGAAAAAGTTTTGACGCGTGTTACAGGGACACTTGTAAAACCGATGTGTTCAGATACAGCTCGTTTTGGTATAAAACAGCTTGTTTCGTTGTTTTAAGCACGAATACATGCTTTTCGCGCAGTTAGAGAAGAAAAAGTTTTGACGCGTATTAGAGGGACACTTGTAAAACTGATGTGTTCAGATTTAGCTCATCTCGGTCTAAAACAGCTTGTTTCGTTGTATTAAGCACGAATACATGCTTTTCGCGCAGTTATAAGAGAAAAAGATTTTACGCGTATCAAAGGAACACTTGTAAAACCGATGTGTTGTGATTGAGCTGTTTTCGGTCTAAAACAGCTTGTTTCGTATTATTAAGCAAGAATACGTGCTTTTCGCGCAGTAATAAGAGAAAAAGTTTTGACGCGTGTCACAGGGACACTTGTAAAATCGATGTGTTCAGATCTAGCTCGTTTTGGTCTAAAACAGCTTGTTTCGTTGTATTAAGCACGAATACATGCTTTTCGCGCAGTTATAAGAGAAAAAGATTTGACGCGTATCAGAGGAACACTTGTAAAACCGATGTGTTGTGATTTAGCTCGTTTCGGTCTAAAACAGCTTGTTTCGCGGTATTAAGCAAGAATACATGCTTTTCGCGCAGTTATAAGAGAAAAAGTTGACGCGTGTCACAGGGACACTTGTAAAACATATGTATTCAGATTTAGCTCGTTTCGGTCTAAAACAGCTTGTTTCGTTGGACTAAGCACGAATACATGCTTTTCGCGCAGTTATAAGAGCAAAACGTTTTGACGCGTATCACTTGGACACTTGTAAAACCGGTGTTTAGATCTAGCTCGTTTTGGTCTAAAACAGCTTGTTTCGTTGTATTAAGCACGAATAAAATCTTTTCGTGCCGTTATAGGAGAAAAAGTCGACGCGTATCACATGGACACGTTTAAAACCGATGTGTTCAGATTTAGCTCGTTTCGATCTAAAACGGCTTGTTTCGTTGTATTAAGCACGAATACATGCTTTTTGCGCAGTTATAAGAGAAAAAGTTTTGACGCGTATCAGAGGAAAACTTGTAAAACCGATGTGTTGTGATTTAGCTCATTTCGGTCTAAAACAGCTTGTTTCGCTGTATTAAGGAAGAATACATGCTTTTCGCGCAGTTATAAGAGAAAAAGTTTTGACGCGTATCACATGGACACTTGGAAAACCGATGTGTTCAGATCTAGCTCGTTTTGGTCTAAAACCGCTTGTTTCGTTGTATTAAGCACGAATACATGCTTTTCGCGCAGTTATAAGAGAAAAAGCTTTGACGCGTATCAGAGGAACACTTGTAAAACCGATGTGTTGTGATTTAGCTCGTTTCGGTCTAAAACATCTTGTTTCGCGGTATTAAGCAAGAATACATGCTTTTCGCGCAGTTATAAGAGAAAAAGTTGACGCGTGTCACAGGGACACTTGTAAAACATATGTGTTCAGATTTAGCTCGTTTCGGTCTAAAACAGCTTGTTTCGTTGTATTAAGCACGAATACATGCATTTCGCGCAGTTATAAGAGAAAAAGTTTAGACGCGTATCAGAGGAACACTTGTAAATCTGATGTGTTGTGATTTAGCTCGTTTCGGTCTAAAACAGCTTGTTTCGTTGTATTAAGCAAGAATACATGCTTTTCGCGCAGTTATAAGAGAAAAAGTTTTGACGCGTATCAGAGGAACACTTGTAAAACCGATGTGTTCTGAATTAGCCCGTTTCGGTCTAAAACAGCTTGTTTCGCTGTATTAAGCAAGAATACATGCTTTACGCGCAGTTATAGAAGAAAAAGTTTTGACGCGTATTAGAGAGTCACTTGTAAAACCGATGTGTTGTGATTTAGCTCGTTTCGGTCTAAAACAGCTTGTTTCGTTGGACTAAGCACGAATACATGCTTTTCGCGCAGTTATAAGAGAAAAAGTTTTGACGCGTGTCACAGGGACACTTGTGTTCAGATTTAGCTCGTCTCGGTCTAAAACAGCTTGTTTCGTTGTATTAAGCAAGAATACATGCTTTACGCGCAGTTATAGAAGAAAAAGTTTTGACGCGTATTAGAGAGTCACTTGTAAAACCGATGTGTTGTGATTTAGCTCGTTTCGGTCTAAAACAGCTTGTTTCGTTGGACTAAGCACGAATACATGCTTTTCGCGCAGTTATAAGAGCAAAAAGTTTTGACGCGTATCACATGGACACTTGTAAAACCGGTGTTTAGATCTAGCTCGTTTTGGTCTAAAACAGCTTGTTTCGTTGTATTAAGCACGAATAAAATCTTTTCGTGCCGTTATAGGAGAAAAAGTCTTGACGCGTATCACATGGACACGTTTAAAACCGATGTGTTCAGATTTAGCTCGTTTCGCTCTAAAACAGCTTGTTTCGTTGTATTAAGCACGAATACATGCTTTTTGCGCAGTTATAAGAGAAAAAGTTTTGACGCGTATTAGAGGAAAACTTGTAAAACCGATGTGTTGTGATTTAGCTCATTTCGGTCTAAAACAGCTTGTTTCGCTGTATTAAGGAAGAATACATGCTTTTCGCGCAGTTATAAGAGAAAAAGTTTTGACGCGTATCACATGGACACTTGGAAAACCGATGTGTTCAGATCTAGCTCGTTTTGGTCTAAAACCGCTTGTTTCGTTGTATTAAGCACGAATACATGCTTTTCGCGCAGTTATAAGAGAAAAAGCTTTGACGCGTATCAGAGGAACACTTGTAAAACCGATGTGTTGTGATTTAGCTCGTTTCGGTCTAAAACATCTTGTTTCGCGGTATTAAGCAAGAATACATGCTTTTCGCGCAGTTATAAGAGAAAAAGTTGACGCGTGTCACAGGGACACTTGTAAAACATATGTGTTCAGATTTAGCTCGTTTCGGTCTAAAACAGCTTGTTTCGTTGTATTAAGCACGAATACATGCATTTCGCGCAGTTATAAGAGAAAAAGTTTAGACGCGTATCAGAGGAACACTTGTAAATCCGATGTGTTGTGATTTAGCTCGTTTCGGTGTAAAACAGCTTGTTTCGTTGTATTAAGCAAGAATACATGCTTTTCGCGCAGTTATAAGACAAAAAGTTTTGACGCGTATCAGAGGAACACTTGTAAAACCGATGAGTTCTGAATTAGCTCGTTTCGGTCTAAAACAGCTTGTTTCGCTGTATTAAGCAAGAATACATGCTTTTCGCGCAGTTATAGAAGAAAAAGTTTTGACGCGTATTAGAGAGTCACTTGTAAAACCGATGTGTTGTGATTTAGCTCGTTTCGGTCTAAAACAGCTTGTTTCGTTGTATTAAGCACGAATACATGCTTTTCGCGCAGTTATAAGAGAAAACGTTTTGACCCCTATCAGAGGAACACTTGTAAAACCGATGTGTTTAGATTTAGCTCGTTTCGGTCTAAAACAGCTTGTTTCGTTGTATTAAGCACGAATACATGCTTTTCGCGCAGTTATAAGAGAAAAAGTTTAGACGCGTATCAGAGGAACACTTGTAAAACCGATGTGTTGTGATTTAGCTTGTTTCGGTCTAAAAGAGGTTGTTTCGTTGTATTAAGCAAGAATACATGCTTTTCGCGCAGTTATAAGAGAAAAAGATTTGACGCGTATCAGAGGAACACTTGTAAAACCGATGTGTTGTGATTTAGCTCGTTTCGGTCTAAAACAGCTTGTTTCGCTGTATTAAGCAAGAATACGTGCTTTTCGCGCAGTTATAAGAGAAAAAGTTTTGACGAGTATCACGTGGATACTTGTAAAACCAATGTGTTCAGATACAGCTCGTTTTGGTATAAAACAGCTTCTTTCGTTGTATTAAGCACGAATACATGCTTTTCGCGCAGTTATAAGAGAAAAAGTTCTGACGCGTGTCACAGGGACACTTGTAAAACCGATGTGTTCAGATTTAGCTCGTTTCGGTCTAAAAACAGCTTGTTTCGCTGTATTAAGCAAGAATACATGCTTTTCGAGCAGTTATAAGAGAAAGTTTTGACGCGTGTCACAGGGACACTTGTAAAACCGATGTGTTCAGATTTAGCTCGTTTCGGTCTAAAACAGCTTGTTTCGGTGTATTAAGCACGAATACATGCTTTTCGCGCAGTTATAAGAGAAAAAAGTTTTGACGCGTATCAGAGGAACACTTGTAAAACCGATGTGTTGTGATTTAGCTCTTTTCGGTCTAAAACAGCTTGTTTCCTATTATTAAGCAAGAATACGTGCTTTTCGCGCAGTAATAAGAGAAAAAGTTTTGACGCGTGTTACAGGGACACTTGTAAAACCGATGTGTTCAGATACAGCTCGTTTTGGTATAAAACAGCTTGTTTCGTTGTTTTAAGCACGAATACATGCTTTTCGCGCAGTTAGAGAAGAAAAAGTTTTGACGCGTATTAGAGGGACACTTGTAAAACTGATGTGTTCAGATTTAGCTCATCTCGGTCTAAAACAGCTTGTTTCGTTGTATTAAGCACGAATACATGCTTTTCGCGCAGTTATAAGAGAAAAAGATTTTACGCGTATCAAAGGAACACTTGTAAAACCGATGTGTTGTGATTTAGCTGTTTTCGGTCTAAAACAGCTTGTTTCGTATTATTAAGCAAGAATACGTGCTTTTCGCGCAGTAATAAAAGAAAAAGTTTTGACGCGTGTCACAGGGACACTTGTAAAATCGATGTGTTCAGATCTAGCTCGTTTTGGTCTAAAACAGCTTGTTGTTGTATTAAGCACGAATACATGCTTTTCGCGCAGTTATAAGAGAAAAAGATTTGACGCGTATCAGAGGAACACTTGTAAAACCGATGTGTTGTGATTTAGCTCGTTTCGGTCTAAAACAGCTTGTTTCGCGGTATTAAGCAAGAATACATGCTTTTCGCGCAGTTATAAGAGAAAAAGTTGACGCGTGTCACAGGGACACTTGTAAAACATATGTATTCAGATTTAGCTCGTTTCGGTCTAAAACAGCTTGTTTCGTTGGACTAAGCACGAATACATGCTTTTCGCGCAGTTATAAGAGCAAAAAGTTTTGACGCGTATCACTTGGACACTTGTAAAACCGGTGTTTAGATCTAGCTCGTTTTGGTCTAAAACAGCTTGTTTCGTTGTATTAAGCACGAATAAAATCTTTTCGTGCCGTTATAGGAGAAAAAGTCGACGCGTATCACATGGACACGTTTAAAACCGATGTGTTCAGATTTAGCTCGTTTCGATCTAAAACGGCTTGTTTCGTTGTATTAAGCACGAATACATGCTTTTTGCCCAGTTATAAGAGAAAAAGTTTTGACGCGTATCAGAGGAAAACTTGTAAAACCGATGTGTTGTGATTTAGCTCATTTCGGTCTAAAACAGCTTGTTTCGCTGTATTAAGGAAGAATACATGCTTTTCGCGCAGTTATAAGAGAAAAAGTTTTGACGCGTATCACATGGACACTTGGAAAACCGATGTGTTCAGATCTAGCTCGTTTTGGTCTAAAACCGCTTGTTTCGTTGTATTAAGCACGAATACATGCTTTTCGCGCAGTTATAAGAGAAAAAGCTTTGACGCGTATCAGAGGAACACTTGTAAAACCGATGTGTTGTGATTTAGCTCGTTTCGGTCTAAAACATCTTGTTTCGCGGTATTAAGCAAGAATACATGCTTTTCGCGCAGTTATAAGAGAAAAAGTTGACGCGTGTCACAGGGACACTTGTAAAACATATGTATTCAGATTTAGCTCGTTTCGGTCTAAAACAGCTTGTTTCGTTGGACTAAGCACGAATACATGCTTTTCGCGCAGTTATAAGAGCAAAAAGTTTTGACGCGTATCACTTGGACACTTGTAAAACCGGTGTTCAGATCTAGCTCGTTTTGGTCTAAAACAGCTTGTTTCGTTGTATTAAGCACGAATAAAATCTTTTCGTGCCGTTATAGGAGAAAAAGTCTTGACGCGTATCACATGGACACGTTTAAAACCGATGTGTTCAGATTTAGCTCGTTTCGCTCTAAAACAGCTTGTTTCGTTGTTTTAAGCACGAATACATGCTTTTTGCGCAGTTATAAGAGAAAAAGTTTTGACGCGTATTAGAGGAAAACTTGTAAAACCGATGTGTTGTGATTTAGCTCATTTCGGTCTAAAACAGCTTGTTTCGCTGTATTAAGGAAGAATACATGCTTTTCGCGCAGTTATAAGAGAAAAAGTTTTGACGCGTATCACATGGACACTTGGAAAACCGATGTGTTCAGATCTAGCTCGTTTTGGTCTAAAACCGCTTGTTTCGTTGTATTAAGCACGAATAAAATCTTTTCGTGCCGTTATAGGAGAAAAAGTCTTGACGCGTATCACATGGACACGTTTAAAACCGATGTGTTCAGATTTAGCTCGTTTCGCTCTAAAACAGCTTGTTTCGTTGTTTTAAGCACGAATACATGCTTTTTGCGCAGTTATAAGAGAAAAAGTTTTGACGCGTATTAGAGGAAAACTTGTAAAACCGATGTGTTGTGATTTAGCTCATTTCGGTCTAAAACAGCTTGTTTCGCTGTATTAAGGAAGAATACATGCTTTTCGCGCAGTTATAAGAGAAAAAGTTTTGACGCGTATCACATGGACACTTGGAAAACCGATGTGTTCAGATCTAGCTCGTTTTGGTCTAAAACCGCTTGTTTCGTTGTATTAAGCACGAATACATGCTTTTCGCGCAGTTATAAGAGAAAAAGCTTTGACGCGTATCAGAGGAACACTTGTAAAACCGATGTGTTGTGATTTAGCTCGTTTCGGTCTAAAACATCTTGTTTCGCGGTATTAAGCAAGAATAAATGCTTTTCGCGCAGTTATAAGAGAAAAAGTTGACGCGTGTCACAGGGACACTTGTAAAACATATGTGTTCAGATTTAGCTCGTTTCGGTCTAAAACAGCTTGTTTCGTTGTATTAAGCACGAATACATGCATTTCGCGCAGTTATAAGAGAAAAAGTTTAGACGCGTATCAGAGGGACACTTGTAAATCCGATGTGTTGTGATTTAGCTCGTTTCGGTGTAAAACAGCTTGTTTCGTTGTATTAAGCAAGAATACATGCTTTTCGCGCAGTTATAAGACAAAAAGTTTTGACGCGTATCAGAGGAACACTTGTAAAACCGTTGAGTTCTGAATTAGCTCGTTTCGGTCTAAAACAGCTCGTTTCGCTGTATTAAGCAAGAATACATGCTTTTCGCGCAGTTATAAGAGAAAAAGTTTTGACGCGTGTCACAGGGACACTTGTGTTCAGATTTAGCTCGTCTCGGTCTAAAACAGCTTGTTTCGTTGTATTAAGCAAGAATACATGCTTTACGCGCAGTTATAGAAGAAAAAGTTTTGACGCGTATTAGAGAGTCACTTGTAAAACCGATGTGTTGTGATTTAGCTCGTTTCGGTCTAAAACAGCTTGTTTCGTTGTATTAAGCACGAATACATGCTTTTCGCGCAGTTATAAGAGAAAACGTTTTGACGCCTATCAGAGGAACACTTGTAAAACCGATGTGTTTAGATTTAGCTCGTTTCGGTCTAAAACAGCTTGTTTCGTTGTATTAAGCACGAATACATGCTTTTCGCGCAGTTATAAGAGAAAAAGTTTAGACGCGTATCAGAGGAACCCTTGTAAAACCGATGTGTTGTGATTTAGCTTGTTTCGGTCTAAAACAGGTTGTTTCGTTGTATTAAGCAAGAATACATGCTTTTCGCGCAGTTATAAGAGAAAAAGATTTGACGCGTATCAGAGGAACACTTGTAAAACCGATGTGTTGTGATTTAGCTCGTTTCGGTCTAAAACAGCTTGTTTCGCTGTATTAAGCAAGAATACATGCTTTTCGCGCAGTTATAAGAGAAAAAGTTTTAAAGGCGTGTCACAGGGACACTTGTAAAACCGATGTGTTCAGATTTAGCTCGTTTCGGACTAAAACAGCTTGTTTCGTTGTATTAAGCACGAATACATGCTTTACGCGCAGTTATAGAAGAAAATGTTTTGAAGCGTATTAGAGAGACACTTGTAAAACCGATGTGTTGTGATTTAGCTCGTTTCGGTTTAAAACAGCTTGTTTCGTTGTATTAAGCACGAATACATGCTTTTCGCGCAAAGAGAAAAAGTTTTGACGCGTATCAGAGGAACATTTGTAAAACCGATGTGTTGTGATTTAGCTCGTTTCGGTCTAAAACAGCTTGTTTCGCTGTATTAAGCAAGAATACATGCTTTTCGCGCAGTTATAAGAGAAAAAGTTTTGACGCGTGTTACAGGGACACTTGTAAAACCGATGTGTTCAGATTTAGCTCGTTTCGGCCTAAAACAGCTTGTTTCGTTGTATTAAGCACGAATACATGCTTTTCGCGCAGGTATAAGAGAAAAAGTTTTAAAGGCATGTCACAGGGAGACTTCTAAAACCGATGTGTTCAGATTTACCTCGTTTCGGTCTAAAACAGCTTGTTTCGTTGGACTAAGCACGAATACATGCTTTTCGCGCAGTTATAAGAGAAAAAAAGTTTTGACGCGTATCAGAGAAACACTTGTAAAACCGATGTGTTGTGATTTAGCTCGTTTCGGTCTAAGACAGCTTGTTTCGCTGTATTAAGCAAGAATACGTGCTTTTCTCGCAGTTATAAGAGAAAAAGTTTTGATGCGTATCACATGGACACATGGAAAACCGATGTGTTCAGATCTAGCTCGTTTTGGTCTAAAACAGCTTGTTTCGTTGTATTAAGCACGAATACATGCTTTTCGCGCAGTTAGAGAAGAAAAAGTTTTGACGCGTATTAGAGGGACACTTGTAAAACTGATGTGTTCAGATTTAGCTCATCTCGGTCTAAAACAGCTTGTTTCGTTGTATTAGGCACGAATACATGCTTTTCGCGCAGTTATAAGAGAAAAAGATTTTACGCGTATCAGAGTAACACTCGTAAAACCGATGTGTTGTGATTTAGCTCTTTTCGGTCTAAAACAGCTTGTTTCGTATTATTAAGCAAGAACACGTGCTTTTCGCGCAGTAATAAGAGAAAAAGTTTTGACGCGTCACAGGGACACTTGTAAAATCGATGTGTTGAGATCTAGCTCGTTTTGGTCTAAAACAGCTTGTTTCGTTGTATTAAGCACGAATACATGCTTTTCGCGCAGTTATAAGAGAAAAAGATTTGACGCGTATCAGAGGAACACTTGTAAAACCGATGTGTTGTGATTTAGCTCGTTTCGGTCTAAAACAGCTTGTTTCGCGGTATTAAGCAAGAATACATGCTTTTCGCGCAGTTATAAGAGAAAAAGTTGACGCGTGTCACAGGGACACTTGTAAAACATATGTGTTCAGATTTAGCTCGTTTCGGTCTAAAACAGCTTGTTTCGTTGGACTAAGCACGAATACATGCTTTTCGCGCAGTTATAAGAGCAAAAAGTTTTGACGCGTATCACATGGACACTTGTAAAACCGGTGTTTAGATCTAGCTCGTTTTGGTCTAAAACAGCTTGTTTCGTTGTATTAAGCACGAATACAATCTTTTCGTGCAGTTATAGGAGAAAAAGTCTTGACGCGTATCACATGGACACGTTTAAAACCGATGTGTTCAGATTTAGCTCGTTTCGCTCTAAAACAGCTTGTTTCGTTGTATTAAGCACGAATACATGCTTTTCGCGCAGTTATAAGAGAAAAAGTTTTGACGCGTATCAGAGGAAAACTTGTAAAACCGATGTGTTGTGATTTAGCTCATTTCGGTCTAAAACAGCCTGTCTCGCTGTATTAAGGAAGAATACATGCTTTTCGCGCAGTTATAAGAGAAAAAGTTTTGACGCGTATCACATGGACACTTGGAAAACCGTTGTGTTCAGATCTAGCTCGTTTTGGTCTAAAACAGCTTGTTTCGTTGTATTAAGCACGAATACATGCTTTTCGCGCAGTTATAAGAGAAAAAGATTTGACGCGTATCAGAGGAACACTTGTAAAACCGATGTGTTGTGATTTAGCTCGTTTCGGTCTAAAACAGCTTGTTTCGCGGTATTAAGCAAGAATACATGCTTTTCGCGCAGTTATAAGAGAAAAAGTTGACGAGTGTCACAGGGACACTTGTAAAACATATGTGTTCAGATTTAGCTCGTTTCGGTCTAAAACAGCTTGTTTCGTTGTATTAAGCACGAATACATGCATTTCGCGCAGTTATAAGAGAAAAAGTTTAGACGCGTATCAGAGGAACACTTGTAAAACCGATGTGTTGTGATTTAGCTCGTTTCGGTCTAAAACAGCTTGTTTCGTTGTATTAAGCAAGAATACATGCTTTTCGCGCAGTTATAAGAGAAAAAGTTTTGACGCGTATCAGAGGAACACTTGTAAAACCGATGAGTTCTGAATTAGCTCGTTTCGGTCTAAAACAGCTTGTTTCGCTGTATTAAGCAAGAATACATGCTTTTCGCGCAGTTATAAGAGAAAAAGTTTTGACGCTTGTCACAGGGACACTTGTGTTCAGATTTAGCTCGTTTCGGTCTAAAACAGCTTGTTTCGTTGTATTAAGCAAGAATACATGCTTTACGCGCAGTTATAGAAGAAAAAGTTTTGACGCGTATTAGAGAGACACTTGTAAAACCGATGTGTTGTGATTTAGCTCGTTTCGGTCTAAAACAGCTTGTTTCGTTGCATTAAGCACGAATACATGCTTTTCGCGCAGTTATAAGAGAAAACGTTTTGACGCCTATCAGAGGAACACTTGTAAAACCGATGTGTTTAGATTTAGCTCGTTTCGGTCTAAAACAGCTTGTTTCGTTGTATTAAGCACGAATACATGCTTTTCGCGCAGTTATAAGAGAAAAAGTTTAGACGCGTATCAGAGGAACACTTGTAAAACAGATGTGTTGTGATTTAGCTTGTTTCGGTCTAAAACAGGTTGTTTCGTTGTATTAGGCAAGAATACATGCTTTTCGCGCAGTTATAAGAGAAAAAGATTTGACGCGTATCAGAGGAACACTTGTAAAACCGATGTGTTGTGATTTAGCTCGTTTCGGTCTAAAACAGCTTGTTTCGCTGTATTAAGCAAGAATACATGCTTTTCGCGCAGTTATAAGAGAAAAAGTTTAGACGCGTATCAGAGGAACACTTGTAAAACAGATGTGTTGTGATTTAGCTTGTTTCGGTCTAAAACAGGTTGTTTCGTTGTATTAGGCAAGAATACATGCTTTTCGCGCAGTTATAAGAGAAAAAGATTTGACGCGTATCACAGGGACACTTGTAAAACCGATGTGTTCAGATTTAGCTCGTTTCGATCTAAAACAGCTTGTTTCGTTGTATTAAGCACGAATACACTCTTTACGCGCAGTTATAGAAGAAAATGTTTTGAAGCGTATTAGAGAGACACTTGTAAAACCGATGTGTTGTGATTTAGCTCGTTTCGGTTTAAAACAGCTTGTTTCGTTGTATTAAGCACGAATACATGCTTTTCGCGCAAAGAGAAAAAGTTTTGACGCGTATCAGAGGAACACTTGTAAAACCGATGTGTTGTGATTTAGCTCGTTTCGGTCTAAAACAGCTTGTTTCGCTGTATTAAGCAAGAATACATGCTTTTCGCGCAGTTATAAGAGAAAAAGTTTTGACGCGTGTCACCGGGACACTTGTAAAACCGATGTGTTCAGATTTAGCTCGTTTCGGTCTAAAACAGCTTGTTTCGGTGTATTAAGCACGAATACATGCTTTTCGCGCAGTTATAAGAGAAAAAAGTTTTGACGCGTATCAGAGGAACACTTGTAAAACCGATGTGTTGTGATTTAGCTCTTTTCGGTCTAAAACAGCTTGTTTCCTATTATTAAGCAAGAATACGTGCTTTTCGCGCAGTAATAAGAGAAAAAGTTTTGACGCGTGTTACAGGGACACTTGTAAAACCGATGTGTTCAGATACAGCTCGTTTTGGTATAAAACAGCTTGTTTCGTTGTTTTAAGCACGAATACATGCTTTTCGCGCAGTTAGAGAAGAAAAAGTTTTGACGCGTATTAGAGGGACACTTGTAAAACTGATGTGTTCAGATTTAGCTCATCTCGGTCTAAAACAGCTTGTTTCGTTGTATTAAGCACGAATACATGCTTTTCGCGCAGTTATAAGAGAAAAAGATTTTACGCGTATCAAAGGAACACTTGTAAAACCGATGTGTTGTGATTTAGCTCTTTTCGGTCTAAAACAGCTTGTTTCGTATTATTAAGCAAGAATAAGTGCTTTTCGCGCAGTAATAAGAGAAAAAGTTTTGACGCGTGTCACAGGGACACTTGTAAAATCGATGTGTTCAGATCTAGCTCGTTTTGGTCTAAAACAGCTTGTTTCGTTATATTAAGCACGAATACATGCTTTTCGCGCAGTTATAAGAGAAAAAGATTGGACGCGTATCAGAGGAACACTTGTAAAACCGATGTGTTGTGATTTAGCTCGTTTCGGTCTAAAACAGCTTGTTTCGCGGTATTAAGCAAGAATACATGCTTTTCGCGCAGTTATAAGAGAAAAAGTTGACGCGTGTCACAGGGACACTTGTAAAACATATGTGTTCAGATTTAGCTCGTTTCGGTCTAAAACAGCTTGTTTCGTTTGACTAAGCACGAATACATGCTTTTCGCGCAGTTATAAGAGCAAAAAGTTTTGACGCGTATCACATGGACACTTCTAAAACCGGTGTTTAGATCTAGCTCGTTTTGGTCTAAAACAGCTTGTTTCGTTGTATTAAGCACGAATAAAATCTTTTCGTGCCGTTATAGGAGAAAAAGTCGACGCGTATCACATGGACACGTTTAAAACCGATGTGTTCAGATTTAGCTCGTTTCGATCTAAAACGGCTTGTTTCGTTGTATTAAGCACGAATACATGCTTTTTGCGCAGTTATAAGAGAAAAAGTTTTGACGCGTATCAGAGGAAAACTTGTAAAACCGATGTGTTGTGATTTAGCTCATTTCGGTCTAAAACAGCTTGTTTCGCTGTATTAAGGAAGAATACATGCTTTTCGCGCAGTTATAAGAGAAAAAGTTTTGACGCGTATCACATGGACAGTTGTAAAACCGGTGTTTAGATCTAGCTCGTTTTGGTCTAAAACAGCTTGTTTCGTTGTATTAAGCACGAATACAATCTTTTCGTGCAGTTATAGGAGAAAAAGTCTTGACGCGTATCACATGGACACGTTTAAAACCGATGTGTTCAGATTTAGCTCGTTTCGCTCTAAAACAGCTTGTTTCGTTGTATTAAGCACGAATACATGCTTTTCGCGCAGTTATAAGAGAAAAAGTTTTGACGCGTATCAGAGGAAAACTTGTAAAACCGATGTGTTGTGATTTAGCTCATTTCGGTCTAAAACAGCCTGTTTCGCTGTATTAAGGAAGAATACATGCTTTTCGCGCAGTTATAAGAGAAAACGTTTTGACGCGTATCACATGGACACTTGGAAAACCGATGTGTTCAGATCTAGCTCGTTTTGGTCTAAAACAGCTTGTTTCGTTGTATTAAGCACGAATACATGCTTTTCGCGCAGTTATAAGAGAAAAAGATTTGACGCGTATCAGAGGAACACTTGTAAAACCGATGTGTTGTGATTTAGCTCGTTTCGGTCTAAAACAGCTTGTTTCGCGGTATTAAGCAAGAATACATGCTTTTCGCGCAGTTATAAGAGAAAAAGTTGACGAGTGTCACAGGGACACTTGTAAAACATATGTGTTCAGATTTAGCTCGTTTCGGTCTAAAACAGCTTGTTTCGTTGTATTAAGCACGAATACATGCATTTCGCGCAGTTATAAGAGAAAAAGTTTAGACGCGTATCAGAGGAACACTTGTAAAACCGATGTGTTGTGATTTAGCTCGTTTCGGTCTAAAACAGCTTTTTTCGTTGTATTAAGCAAGAATACATGCTTTTCGCGCAGTTATAAGAGAAAAAGTTTTGACGCGTATCAGAGGAACACTTGTAAAACCGATGAGTTCTGAATTAGCTCGTTTCGGTCTAAAACAGCTTGTTTCGCTGTATTAAGCAAGAATACATGCTTTTCGCGCAGTTATAAGAGAAAAAGTTTTGACGCTTGTCACAGGGACACTTGTGTTCAGATTTAGCTCGTTTCGGTCTAAAACAGCTTGTTTCGTTGTATTAAGCAAGAATACATGCTTTACGCGCAGTTATAGAAGAAAAAGTTTTGACGCGTATTAGAGAGACACTTGTAAAACCGATGTGTTGTGATTTAGCTCGTTTCGGTCTAAAACAGCTTGTTTCGTTGTATTAAGCACGAATACATGCTTTTCGCGCAGTTATAAGAGAAAACGTTTTGACGCCTATCAGAGGAACACTTGTAAAACAGATGTGTTGTGATTTAGCTTGTTTCGGTCTAAAACAGGTTGTTTCGTTGTATTAGGCAAGAATACATGCTTTTCGCACAGTTATAAGAGAAAAAGATTTGACGCGTATTAGAGGAACACTTGTAAAACCGATGTGTTGTGATTTAGCTCGTTTCGGTCTAAAACAGCTTGTTTCGCTGTATTAAGCAAGAATACATGCTTTTCGCGCAGTTATAAGAGAAAAAGTTTAGACGCGTATCAGAGGAACACTTGTGAAACAGATGTGTTGTGATTTAGCTTGTTTCGGTCTAAAACAGGTTGTTTCGTTGTATTAGGCAAGAATACATGCTTTTCGCGCAGTTATACGAGAAAAAGATTTGACGCGTATCACAGGGACACTTGTAAAACCGATGTGTTCAGATTTAGCTCGTTTCGGTCTAAAACAGCTTGTTTCGTTGTATTAAGCACGAATACACTCTTTACGCGCAGTTATAGAAGAAAATGTTTTGAAGCGTATTAGAGAGACACTTGTAAAACCGATGTGTTGTGATTTAGCTCGTTTCGGTTTAAAACAGCTTGTTTCGTTGTATTAAGCACGAATACATGCTTTTCGCGCAAAGAGAAAAAGTTTTGACGCGTATCAGAGGAACACTTGTAAAACCAATGTGTTGTGATTTAGCTTGTTTCGGTCTAAAACAGCTTGTTTCGCTGTATTAAGCAAGAATACATGCTTTTCGCGCAGTTATAAGAGAAAAAGTTTTGACGCGTGTCACAGGGACACTTGTAAAACCGATGTGTTCAGATTTAGCTCGTTTCGGTCTAAAACAGCTTGTTTCGGTGTATTAAGCACGAATACATGCTTTTCGCGCAGTTATAAGAGAAAAAAGTTTTGACGCGTATCAGAGGAACACTTGTAAAACCGATGTGTTGTGATTTAGCTCTTTTCGGTCTAAAACAGCTTGTTTCCTATTATTAAGCAAGAATACGTGCTTTTCGCGCAGTAATAAGAGAAAAAGTTTTGACGCGTGTTACAGGGACACTTGTAAAACCGATGTGTTCAGATACAGCTCGTTTTGGTATAAAACAGCTTGTTTCGTTGTTTTAAGCACGAATACATGCTTTTCGCGCAGTTAGAGAAGAAAAAGTTTTGACGCGTATTAGAGGGACACTTGTAAAACTGATGTGTTCAGATTTAGCTCATCTCGGTCTAAAACAGCTTGTTTCGTTGTATTAAGCACGAATACATGCTTTTCGCGCAGTTATAAGAGAAAAAGATTTTACGCGTATCAAAGGAACACTTGTAAAACCGATGTGTTGTGATTTAGCTCTTTTCGGTCTAAAACAGCTTGTTTCGTATTATTAAGCAAGAATACGTGCTTTTCGCGCAGTAATAAGAGAAAAAGTTTTGACGCGTGTCACAGGGACACTTTTAAAATCGATGTGTTCAGATCTAGCTCGTTTTGGTCTAAAACAGCTTGTTTCGTTGTATTAAGCACGAATACATGCTTTTCGCGCAGTTATAAGAGAAAAAGATTTGACGCGTATCAGAGGAACACTTGTAAAACCGATGTGTTGTGATTTAGCTCGTTTCGGTCTAAAACAGCTTGTTTCGCGGTATTAAGCAAGAATACATGCTTTTCGCGCAGTTATAAGAGAAAAAGTTGACGCGTGTCACAGGGACACTCGTAAAACATATGTGTTCAGATTTAGCTCGTTTCGGTCTAAAACAGCTTGTTTCGTTGGACTAAGCACGAATACATGCTTTTCGCGCAGTTATAAGAGCAAAAAGTTTTGACGCGTATCACATGAACACTTGTAAAACCGGTGTTTAGATCTAGCTCGTTTTGGTCTAAAACAGCTTGTTTCGTTGTAATAAGCACGAATAAAATCTTTTCGTGCCGTTATAGGAGAAAAAGTCGACGCGTATCACATGGACACGTTTAAAACCGATGTGTTCAGATTTAGCTCGTTTCGATCTAAAACGGCTTGTTTCGTTGTATTAAGCACGAATACATGCTTTTTGCGCAGTTATAAGAGAAAAAGTTTTGACGCGTATCAGAGGAAAACTTGTAAAACCGATGTGTTGTGATTTAGCTCATTTCGGTCTAAAACAGCTTGTTTCGCTGTATTAAGGAAGAATACATGCTTTTCGCGCAGTTATAAGAGAAAAAGTTTTGACGCGTATCACATGGACACTTGGAAAACCGATGTGTTCAGATCTAGCTCGTTTCGGTCTAAAACCGCTTGTTTCGTTGTATTAAGCACGAATACATGCTTTTCGCGCAGTTATAAGAGAAAAAGCTTTGACGCGTATCAGAGGAACACTTGTAAAACCGATGTGTTGTGATTTAGCTCGTTTCGGTCTAAAACATCTTGTTTCGCGGTATTAAGCAAGAATACATGCTTTTCGCGCAGTTATAAGAGAAAAAGTTGACGCGTGTCACAGGGACACTTGTAAAACATATGTGTTCAGATTTAGCTCGTTTCGGTCTAAAACAGCTTGTTTCGTTGTATTAAGCACGAATACATGCATTTCGCGCAGTTATAAGAGAAAAAGTTTAGACGCGTATCAGAGGAACACTTGTAAATCCGATGTGTTGTGATTTAGCTCGTTTCGGTCTAAAACAGCTTGTTTCGTTGTATTAAGCAAGAATACATGCTTTTCGCGCAGTTATAAGAGAAAAAGTTTTGACGCGTATCAGAGGAACACTTGTAAAACCGATGAGTTCTGAATTAGCTCGTTTCGGTCTAAAACAGCTTGTTTCGCTGTATTAAGCAAGAAAACATGCTTTTCGCGCAGTTATAAGAGAAAAAGTTTTGACGCGTGTCACAGGGACACTTGTGTTCAGATTTAGCTCGTCTCGGTCTAAAACAGCTTGTTTCGTTGTATTAAGCAAGAATAGATGCTTTACGCGCAGTTATAGAAGAAAAAGTTTTGACGCGTATTAGAGAGTCACTTGTAAAACCGATGTGTTGTGATTTAGCTCGTTTCGGTCTAAAACAGCTTGTTTCGTTGGACTAAGCACGAATACATGCTTTTCGCGCAGTTATAAGAGCAAAAAGTTTTGACGCGTATCACACGGACACTTGTAAAACCGGTGTTTAGATCTAGCTCGTTTTGGTCTAAAACAGCTTGTTTCGTTGTATTAAGCACGAATAAAATCTTTTCGTGCCGTTATAGGAGAAAAAGTCTTGACGCGTATCACATGGACACGTTTAAAACCGATGTGTTCAGATTTAGCTCGTTTCGATTTAAAACGGCTTGTTTCGTTGTATTAAGCACGAATACATGCTTTTTGCGCAGTTATAAGAGAAAAAGTTTTGACGCGTATCAGAGGAAAACTTGTAAAACGGATGTGTTGTGATTTAGCTCATTTCGGTCTAAAACAGCTTGTTTCGCTGTATTAAGGAAGAATACATGCTTTTCGCGCAGTTATAAGAGAAAAAAGTTTTGACGCGTATCACATGGACACTTGGAAAACCGATGTGTTCAGATCTAGCTCGTTTCGGTCTAAAACCGCTTGTTTCGTTGTATTAAGCACGAATACATGCTTTTCGCGCAGTTATAAGAGAAAAAGCTTTGACGCGTATCAGAGGAACACTTGTAAAACCGATGTGTTGTGATTTAGCTCGTTGCGGTCTAAAACATCTTGTTTCGCGGTATTAAGCAAGAATACATGCTTTTCGCGCAGTTATAAGAGAAAAAGTTAACGCGTGTCACAGGGACACTTGTAAAACATATGTGTTCAGATTTGGCTCGTTTCGGTCTAAAACAGCTTGTTTCGTTGTATTAAGCACGAATACATGCATTTCGCGCAGTTATAAGAGAAAAAGTTTAGACGCGTATCAGAGGAACACTTGTAAATCCGATGTGTTGTGATTTAGCTCGTTTCGGTCTAAAACAGCTTGTTTCGTTGTATTAAGCAAGAATACATGCTTTTCGCGCAGTTATAAGAGAAAAAGTTTTGACGCGTATCAGAGGAACACTTGTAAAACCGATGAGTTCTGAATTAGCTCGTTTCGGTCTAAAACAGCTTGTTTCGCTGTATTAAGCAAGAAAACATGCTTTTCGCGCAGTTATAAGAGAAAAAGTTTTGACGCGTGTCACAGGGACACTTGTGTTCAGATTTAGCTCGTCTCGGTCTAAAACAGCTTGTTTCGTTGTATTAAGCAAGAATAGATGCTTTACGCGCAGTTATAGAAGAAAAAGTTTTGACGCGTATTAGAGAGTCACTTGTAAAACCGATGTGTTGTGATTTAGCTCGTTTCGGTCTAAAACAGCTTGTTTCGTTGGACTAAGCACGAATACATGCTTTTCGCGCAGTTATAAGAGCAAAAAGTTTTGACGCGTATCACATGGACACTTGTAAAACCGGTGTTTAGATCTAGCTCGTTTTGGTCTAAAACAGCTTGTTTCGTTGTATTAAGCACGAATAAAATCTTTTCGTGCCGTTATAGGAGAAAAAGTCTTGACGCGTATCACATGGACACGTTTAAAACCGATGTGTTCAGATTTAGCTCGTTTCGCTCTAAAACAGCTTGTTTCGTTGTATTAAGCACGAATACATGCTTTTTGCGCAGTTATAAGAGAAAAAGTTTTGACGCGTATCAGAGGAAAACTTGTAAAACCGATGTGTTGTGATTTAGCTCATTTCGGTCTAAAACAGCTTGTTTCGCTGTATTAAGGAAGAATACATGCTTTTCGCGCAGTTATAAGAGAAAAAGTTTTGACGCGTATCACATGGACACTTGGAAAACCGATGTGTTCAGATCTAGCTCGTTTTGGTCTAAAACCGCTTGTTTCGTTGTATTAAGCACGAATACATGCTTTTCGCGCAGTTATAAGAGAAAAAGCTTTGACGCGTATCAGAGGAACACTTGTAAAACCGATGTGTTGTGATTTAGCTCGTTTCGGTCTAAAACATCTTGTTTCGCGGTATTAAGCAAGAATACATGCTTTTCGCGCAGTTATAAGAGAAAAAGTTGACGCGTGTCACAGGGACACTTGTAAAACATATGTGTTCAGATTTAGCTCGTTTCGGTCTAAAACAGCTTGTTTCGTTGTATTAAGCACGAATACATGCATTTCGCGCAGTTATAAGAGAAAAAGTTTAGACGCGTATCAGAGGAACACTTGTAAATCCGATGTGTTGTGATTTAGCTCGTTTCGGTCTAAAACAGCTTGTTTCGTTGTATTAAGCAAGAATACATGCTTTTCGCGCAGTTATAAGAGAAAAAGTTTTGACGCGTATCAGAGGAACACTTGTAAAACCGATGAGTTCTGAATTAGCTCGTTTCGGTCTAAAACAGCTTGTTTCGCTGTATTAAGCAAGAATACATGCTTTTCGCGCAGTTATAAGAGAAAAAGTTTTGACGCGTGTCACAGGGACACTTGTGTTCAGATTTAGCTCGTCTCGGTCTAAAACAGCTTGTTTCGTTGTATTAAGCAAGAATACATGCTTTACGCGCAGTTATAGAAGAAAAAGTTTTGACGCGTATTAGAGAGTCACTTGTAAAACCGATGTGTTGTGATTTAGCTCGTTTCGGTCTAAAACAGCTTGTTTCGTTGTATTAAGCACGAATACATGCTTTTCGCGCAGTTATAAGAGAAAACGTTTTGACGCCTATCAGAGGAACACTTGTAAAACCGATGTGTTTATATTTAGCTCGTTTCGGTCTAAAACAGCTTGTTTCGTTGTATTAAGCACGAATACATGCTTTTCGTGCAGTTATAAGAGAAAAAGTTTAGACGCGTATCAGAGGAACACTTGTAAAACCGATGTGTTGTGATTTAGCTTGTTTCGGTCTAAAACAGGTTGTTTCGTTGTATTAAGCAAGAATACATGCTTTTCGCGCAGTTATAAGAGAAAAAGATTTGACGCGTATCAGAGGAACACTTGTAAAACCGATGTGTTGTGATTTAGCTCGTTTCGATCTAAAACAGCTTGTTTCGCTGTATTAAGCAAGAATACATGCTTTTCGCGCAGTTATAAGAGAAAAAGTTTTAAAGGCGTGTCACAGGGACACTTGTAAAACCGATGTGTTCAGATTTAGCTCGTTTCGGTCTAAAACAGCTTGTTTCGTTGTATTAAGCACGAATACATGCTTTACGCGCAGTTATAGAAGAAAATTATTTGAAGCGTATTAGAGAGACACTTGTAAAACCGATGTGTTGTGATTTAGCTCGTTTCGGTTTAAAACAGCTTGTTTCGTTGTATTAAGCACGAATACATGCTTTTCGCGCAAAGAGAAAAAGTTTTGACGCGTATCAGAGGAACATTTGTAAAACCGATGTGTTGTGATTTAGCTCGTTTCGGTCTAAAACAGCTTGTTTCGCTGTATTAAGCAAGAATACATGCTTTTCGCGCAGTTATAAGAGAAAAAGTTTTGACGCGTGTTACAGGGACACTTGTAAAACCGATGTGTTCAGATTTAGCTCGTTTCGGCCTAAAACAGCTTGTTTCATTGTATTAGGCACGAATACATGCTTTTCGCGCAGGTATAAGAGAAAAAGTTTTAAAGGCATGTCACAGGGAGACTTCTAAAACCGATGTGTTCAGATTTACCTCGTTTCGGTCTAAAACAGCTTGTTTCGTTGGACTAAGCACGAATGCATGCTTTTCGCGCAGTTATAAGAGAAAAAAATGTTTTGACGCGTATCAGAGAAACACTTGTAAAACCGATGTGTTGTGATTTAGCTCGTTTCGGTCTAAGACAGCTTGTTTCGCTGTATTAAGCAAGAATACGTGCTTTTCTCGCAGTTATAAGAGAAAAAGTTTTGATGCGTATCACATGGACACATGGAAAACCGATGTGTTCAGATCTAGCTCGTTTTGGTCTAAAACAGCTTGTTTCGTTGTATTAAGCACGAATACATGCTTTTCGCGCAGTTAGAGAAGAAAAAGTTTTGACGCGTATTAGAGGGACACTTGTAAAACTGATGTGTTCAGATTTAGCTCATCTCAGTCTAAAACAGCTTGTTTCGTTGTATTAAGCACGAATACATGCTTTTCGCGCAGTTATAAGAGAAAAAGATTTTACGCGTATCAGAGTAACACTCGTAAAACCGATGTGTTGTGATTTAGCTCTTTTCGGTCTAAAACAGCTTGTTTCGTATTATTAAGCAAGAATACGTGCTTTTCGCGCAGTAATAAGAGAAAAAGTTTTGACGCGTCACAGGGACACTTGTAAAATCGATGTGTTCAGATCTAGCTCGTTTTGGTCTAAAACAGCTTGTTTCGTTGTATTAAGCACGAATACATGCTTTTCGCGCAGTTATAAGAGAAAAAGATTTGACGCGTATCAGAGGAACACTTGTAAAACCGATGTGTTGTGATTTAGCTCGTTTCGGTCTAAAACAGCTTGTTTCGCGGTATTAAGCAAGAATACATGCTTTTCGCGCAGTTATAAGAGAAAAAGTTGACGCGTGTCACAGGGACACTTGTAAAACATATGTGTTCAGATTTAGCTCGTTTCGGTCTAAAACAGCTTGTTTCGTTGGACTAAGCACGAATACATGCTTTTCGCGCAGTTATAAGAGCAAAAAGTTTTGACGCGTATCACATGGACACTTGTAAAACCGGTGTTTAGATCTAGCTCGTTTTGGTCTAAAACAGCTTGTTTCGTTGTATTAAGCACGAATACAATCTTTTCGTGCAGTTATAGGAGAAAAAGTCTTGACGCGTATCAAATGGACACGTTTAAAACCGATGTGTTCAGATTTAGCTCGTTTCGCTCTAAAACAGCTTGTTTCGTTGTATTAAGCACGAATACATGCTTTTCGCGCAGTTATAAGAGAAAAAGATTTGACGCGTATCAGAGGAAAACTTGTAAAACCGATGTGTTGTGATTTAGCTCATTTCGGTCTAAAACAGCCTGTTTCGCTGTATTAAGGAAGAATACATGCTTTTCGCGCAGTTATAAGAGAAAAAGTTTTGACGCGTATCACATGGACACTTGGAAAACCGATGTGTTCAGATCTAGCTCGTTTTGGTCTAAAACAGCTTGTTTCGTTGTATTAAGCACGAATACATGCTTTTCGCGCATCAGAGGAACACTTGTAAAACCGATGTGTTGTGATTTAGCTCGTTTCGGTCTAAAACAGCTTGTTTCGCGGTATTAAGCAAGAATACATGCTTTTCGCGCAGTTATAAGAGAAAAAGTTGACGAGTGTCACAGGGACACTTGTAAAACATATGTGTTCAGATTTAGCTCGTTTCGGTCTAAAACAGCTTGTTTCGTTGTATTAAGCACGAATACATGCATTTCGCGCAGTTATAAGAGAAAAAGTTTAGACGCGTATCAGAGGAACACTTGTAAAACCGATGTGTTGTGATTTAGCTCGTTTCGGTCTAAAACAGCTTGTTTCGTTGTATTAAGCAAGAATACATGCTTTTCGCGCAGTTATAAGAGAAAAAGTTTTGACGCGTATCAGAGGAACATTTGTAAAACCGATGAGTTCTGAATTAGCTCGTTTCGGTCTAAAACAGCTTGTTTCGCTGTATTAAGCAAGAATACATGCTTTTCGCGCAGTTATAAGAGAAAAAGTTTTGACGCTTGTCACAGGGACACTTGTGTTCAGATTTAGCTCGTTTCGGTCTAAAACAGCTTGTTTCGTTGTATTAAGCAAGAATACATGCTTTACGCGCAGTTATAGAAGAAAAAGTTTTGACGCGTATTAGAGAGACACTTGTAAAACCGATGTGTTGTGATTTAGCTCGTTTCGGTCTAAAACAGCTTGTTTCGTTGTATTAAGCACGAATACATGCTTTTCGCGCAGTTATAAGAGAAAACGTTTTGACGCCTATCAGAGGAACACTTGTAAAACCGATGTGTTTAGATTTAGCTCGTTTCGGTCTAAAACAGCTTGTTTCGTTGTATTAAGCACGAATACATGCTTTTCGCGCAGTTATAAGAGAAAAAGTTTAGACGCGTATCAGAGGAACACTTGTAAAACAGATCTGTTGTGATTTAGCTTGTTTCGGTCTAAAACAGGTTGTTTCGTTGTATTAGCAAGAATACATGCTTTTCGCGCAGTTATAAGAGAAAAAGATTTGACGCGTATCAGAGGAACACTTGTAAAACCGATGTGTTGTGATTTAGCTCGTTTCGGTCTAAAACAGCTTGTTTCGCTGTATTAAGCAAGAATACATGCTTTTCGCGCAGTTATAAGAGAAAAAGTTTAGACGCGTATCAGAGGAACACTTGTAAAACAGATGTGTTGTGATTTAGCTTATTTCAGTCTAAAACAGGTTGTTTCGTTGTATTAGGCAAGAATACATGCTTTTCGCGCAGTTATAAGAGAAAAAGATTTGACGCGTATCACAGGGACACTTGTAAAACCGATGTGTTCAGATTTAGCTCGTTTCGGTCTAAAACAGCTTGTTTCGTTGTATTAAGCACGAATACACTCTTTACGCGCAGTTATAGAAGAAAATGTTTTGAAGCGTATTAGAGAGACACTTGTAAAACCGATGTGTTGTGATTTAGCTCGTTTCGGTTTAAAACAGCTTGTTTCGTTGTATTAAGCACGATACATGCTTTTCGCGCAAAGAGAAAAAGTTTTGACGCGTATCAGAGGAACACTTGTAAAACCGATGTGTTGTGATTTAGCTCGTTTCGGTCTAAAACAGCTTGTTTCGCTGTATTAAGCAAGAATACATGCTTTTCGCGCAGTTATAAGAGAAAAAGTTTTGACGCGTGTCACAGGGACCACTTGTAAAACCGATGTGTTCAGATTTACCTCGTTTCGGTCTAAAACAGCTTGTTTCGTTGGACTAAGCACGAATACATGCTTTTCGCGCAGTTATAAGAGAAAAAAAAGTTTTGACGCGTATCAGAGAAACACTTGTAAAACCGATGTGTTGTGATTTAGCTCCTCTCGGTCTAAGACAGCTTGTTTCGCTGTATTAAGCAAGAATACGTGCTTTTCTCGCAGTTATAAGAGAAAAAGTTTTGATGCGTGTCATAGGGACACGTGTAAAACCGATGTGTTCAGATTTAGCTCGTTTCGGTCTAAAACAGCTTGATTCGTTGTATTAAGCACGAATACATGCTTTTCGCGCAGTTATAAGAGAAAAAGTTTTGACGAGTATCACGTGGATACTTGTAAAACCGATGTGTTCAGATATAGCTTATCTCGGTCTAAAACAGCTTGTTTCTTTGTATTAAGCAAGAATACATGCTTTTCGCGCAGTTATAAGAGAAAAAGCTTTGACGCGTATCAGAGGAACACTTGTAAAACCGATGTGTTGTGATTTATCTCGTTTCGGTCTAAAACAGCTTGTTTCGCTGTATTAAGCAAGAATACATGCTTTTCGCGCAGTTATAAGAGAAAAAGTATTGACGCGTATCACATGGACACATTTAAAACCGATGTGTTCAGATTTAGCTCGTTTCGGTCTAAAACAGCTTGTTTCGTTGGACTAAGCACGAATACATGCTTTTCGCGCAGTTATAAGAGCAAAAAGTTTGGACGCGTATCACATGGACACTTGTAAAACCGGTGTTTAGATCTAGCTCGTTTTGGTCTAAAACAGCTTGTTTCGTTGTATTAAGCACGAATACAATCTTTTCGTGCAGTTATAGGAGAAAAAGTCTTGACGCGTATCACATGGACACGTTTAAAACCGATGTGTTCAGATTTAGCTCGTTCGCTCTAAAACAGCTTGTTTCGTTGTATTAAGCACGAATACATGCTTTTCGCGCAGTTATAAGAGAAAAAGTTTTGACGCGTATCAGAGGAAAACTTGTAAAACCGATGTGTTGTGATTTAGCTCATTTCGGTCTAAAACAGCTTGTTTCGCTGTATTAAGGAAGAATACATGCTTTTCGCGCAGTTATAAGAGAAAAAGTTTTGACGCGTATCACATGGACACTTGGAAAACCGATGTGTTCAGATCTAGCTCGTTTTGGTCTAAAACAGCTTGTTTCGTTGTATTAAGCACGAATACATGCTTTTCGCGCAGTTATAAGAGAAAAAGATTTGACGCGTATCAGAGGAACACTTGTAAAACCGATGTGTTGTGATTTAGCTCGTTTCGGTCTAAAACAGCTTGTTTCGCGGTATTAAGCAAGAATACATGCTTTTCGCGCAGTTATAAGAGAAAAAGTTGACGCGTGTCACAGGGACACTTGTAAAACATATGTGTTAGGATTTAGCTCGTTTCGGTCTAAAACAGCTTGTTTCGTTGTATTAAGCACGAATACATGCATTTCGCGCAGTTATAAGAGAAAACGTTTAGACGCGTATCAGAGGAACACTTGTAAAACCGATGTGTTGTGATTTAGCTCGTTTCGGTCTAAAACAGCTTGTTTCGTTGTATTAAGCAAGAATACATGCTTTTCGCGCAGTTATAAGAGAAAAAGTTTTGACGCGTATCAGAGGAACACTTGTAAAACCGATGAGTTCTGAATTAGCTCGTTTCGGTCTAAAAGAGCTTGTTTCGCTGTATTAAGCAAGAATACATGCTTTTCGCGCAGTTATAAGAGAAAAAGTTTTGACGCGTGTCACAGGGACACTTGTGTTCAGATTTAGCTCGTTTCGGTCTAAAACAGCTTGTTTCGTTGTATTAAGCAAGAATACATGCTTTACGCGCAGTTATAGAAGAAAAAGTTTTGACGCGTATTAGAGAGACACTTGTAAAACCGATGTGTGGTGATTTAGCTCGTTTCGGTCTAAAACAGCTTGTTTCGTTGTATTAAGCACGAATACATGCTTTTCGCGCAGTTATAAGAGAAAACGTTTTGACGCCTATCAGAGGAACACTTGTAAAACCGATGTGTTTAGATTTAGCTCGTTTCGGTCTAAAACAGCTTGTTTCGTTGTATTAAGCACGAATACATGCTTTTCGCGCAGTTATAAGAGAAAAAGTTTAGACGCGTATCAGAGGAACACTTGTAAAACCGATGTGTTGTGATTTAGCTTGTTTCGGTCTAAAACAGGTTGTTTCGTTGTATTAAGCAAGAATACATGCTTTTCGCGCAGTTATAAGAGAAAAAGATTTAAAGGCGTGTCACAGGGACACTTGTAAAACCGATGTGTTCAGATTTAGCTCGTTTCGGTCTAAAACAGCTTGTTTCGTTGTATTAAGCACGAATACATGCTTTACGCGCAGTTATAGAAGAAAATGTTTTGAAGCGTATTAGAGAGACACTTGTAAAACCGATGTGTTGTGATTTAGCTCGTTTGGTTTAAAACAGCTTGTTTCGTTGTATTAAGCACGAATACATGCTTTTCGCGCAATGAGAAAAAGTTTTGACGCGTATCAGAGGAACACTTGTAAAACCGATATGTTGTGATTTAGCTCGCTTCGGTCTAAAACAGCTTGTTTCGCTGTATTAAGCAAGAATACATGCTTTTCGCGCAGTTATAAGAGAAAAAGTTTTGACGCGTGTCACAGGGACACTTGTAAAACCGATGTGTTCAGATTTAGCTCGTTTCGGCCTAAAACAGCTTGTTTCGTTGTATTAAGCACGAATACATGCTTTTCGCGCAGGTATAAGAGAAAAAGTTTTAAAGGCATGTCACAGGGAGACTTGTAAAACCGATGTGTTCAGATTTACCTCGTTTCGGTCTAAAACAGCTTGTTTCGTTGGACTAAGCACGAATACATGATTTTCGCGCAGTTATAAGTGAAAAAAAGTTTTGACGCGCATCAGAGAAACACTTGTAAAACCGATGTGTTGTGATTTAGCTCGTTTCGGTCTAAGACAGCTTGTTTCGCTGTATTAAGCAAGAATACGTGCTTTTCTCGCAGTTATAAGAGAAAAAGTTTTGATGCGTGTCATAGGGACACGTGAAAAACCGATGTGTTCAGATTTAGCTCGTTTCGGTCTAAAACAGCTTGATTCGTTGTATTAAGCACGAATACATGCTTTTCGCGCAGTTATAAGAGAAAAAGTTTTGACGAGCATCACGTGGATACTTGTAAAACCGATGTGTTCAGATATAGCTTATCTCGGTCTAAAACAGCTTGTTTCTTTGTATTAAGCAAGAATACATGCTTTTCGCGCAGTTATAAGAGAAAAAGTTTTGACGCGTATCAGAGGAACACTTGTAAAACCGATGCGTTGTGATTTAGCTCGTTTCGGTCTAAAACAGCTTGTTTCGCTGTATTAAGCAAGAATACATGCTTTTCGCACAGTTATAAGAGCAAAAATTTTGACGCGTATGGACACTTTTAAAACCGATGTGTTCAGATTTAGCTCGTTTCGGTGTAAAACAGCTTGTTTCGTTGTATTAAGCACGAATACATGCTTTACGCGCAGTTATAGAAGAAAATGTTTTCAAGCGTATTAGAGAGACACTTGTAAAACCGATGTGTTGTGATTTAGCTCGTTTCGGTTTAAAACAGCTTGTTTCGTTGTATTAAGCACGAATACATGCTTTTCGCGCAAAGAGAGAAAGTTTTGACGCGTATCAGAGGAACACTTGTAAAACCGATCTGTTGTGATTTAGCTCGTTTCGGTCTAAAACAGCTTGTTTCGCTGTAATAAGCAAGAATACATGCTTTTCGCGCAGTTATAAGAGAAAAAGTTTTGACGCGTGTCACAGGGACACTTGTAAATCCGATGTGTTCAGATTTACCTCGTTTCGGTCTAAAACAACTTGTTTCGTTGAACTAAGCACGAATACATGCTTTTCGCGCAAAGAGAGAAAGTTTTGACGCGTATCAGAGGAACACTTGTAAAACCGATCTGTTGTGATTTAGCTCGTTTCGGTCTAAAACAGCTTGTTTCGTTGTATTAAGCACGAATACATGCTTTTCCCGCAGGTATAAGAGAAAAAGTTTTAAAGGCATGTCACAGGGAGACTTGTAAAACCGATGTGTTCAGATTTACCTCGTTTCCGTCTAAAACAGCTTGTTTCGTTGGACTAAGCACGAATACATGCTTTTCGCGCAGTTATAAGAGAAAACAAGTTTTGACGCGTATCAGAGAAACACTTGTAAAACCGATGTGTTGTGATTTAGCTCGTTTCGGTCTAAGACAGCTTGTTTCGCTGTATTAAGCAAGAATACGTGCTTTTCTCGCAGTTATAAGAGAAAAAGTTTTGATGCGTATCACATGGACACATGGAAAACCGATGTGTTCAGATCTAGCTCGTTATGGCCTAAAACAGCTTGTTTCGTTGTATTAAGCACGAATACATGCTTTTCGCGCAGTTAGAGAAGAAAAAGTTTTGACGCTTATTAGAGGGACACTTGTAAAACCGATGTGTTGATTTAGCTCGTTTCGGTCTAAAACAGCTTGTTTCGCTGTATTAAGCAAGAATACATGCTTTTCGCGCAGTTATAAGAGAAAAAGTATTGACGCGTATCAGAGGAACACCTGTAAAACCGATGTGTGGTGATTTAGCTCTTTTCAATCTAAAACAGCTTGTTTCGTATTATTAAGCAAGAATACGTGCTTTTCGCGCAGTAATAAGAGAAAAAGTTTTGACGCGTGTCACAGGGAAACTCGTAAAACTGATGTGTTCAGATTTACCTCGTTTCGGTCTAAAACAGCTCGTTTCGTTGCACTAAGCACGAATACAAGCTTTTCGCGCAGTTATCAGAGAAAAAAGTTTTGACGCGTATCAGAGGAACACTTGTAAAACCGGTGTGTTGTGATTTAGCTCGTTTCGGTCTAAAACAGCTTGTTTCGCTGTATTAAGCAAGAATACATGCTTTTCGCGCAGTTATAAGAGAAAAGGTTTTGACACGTGTCACAGGGACACTTGTAAAACCGATGTGTTCAGATTTAGGTCGTTTCGGTCTAAAACAGCTTGTTTCGTTGTATTAAGCAAGAATACATGCTTTTCGCGCAGTTATAAGAGAAAAAGTTTTGACGCGTATCAGAGGAACACTTGTAAAACCGATGTGTTGTGATTTAGCTCGTTTCGGTCTAAAACAGCTTGTTTAGCTGTATTAAGCAAGAATACATGCTTTTCGCGCAGTTATAGGAGAAAAAAAGTTGTCACGCGTATCAGAGAAACACTTGTAAAACCGATGTGTTGTGATTTAGCTAGTTTCGGTCTAAGACAGCTTGTTTCGCTGTATTAAGCAAGAATACGTGCTTTTCGCGCAGTTATAAGAGAAAAAGTTTTGATGCGTGTCACAGGGACACGTGTAAACCGATGTGTTCAGATTTAGCTCGTTTCGGTCTAAAACAGCTTGATTCGTTGTATTAAGCACGAATACATGCTTTTCGCGCAGTTATAAGAGAAAAAGTTTTGACGAGTATCACGTAGATACTTGTAAAACCGATGTGTTCAGATATAGCTCATCTCGGTCTAAAACAGCTTGTTTCGTTGTATTAAGCACGAATACATGCTTTTCGCGCAGTTATAAGAGAAAAAGTTTTGACGAATATCACGTGGATGCTTGTAAAACCGATATGTTCAGATACAGCTCGTTTTGGTATAAAACAGCTTGTTTCGTTGTATTAAGCACGAATACATGCTTTTCGCGCAGTTATAAGAGAAAAAGATTAGACGCGTATCGGAGGAACACTTGTAAAACCGATGTGTTGTGATTTAGCTCGTTTCGGTCTAAAACAGCTTGTTTCTTTGTATTAAGCAAGAATACATGCTTTTCGCGCAGTTATAAGAGAAAAAGTTTTGACGCGTATCAGAGGAACACTTGTAAAACCGATGTGTTGTGATTTAGCTCGTTTCGGTCTAAAACAGCTTGTTTCGCTGTATTAAGCAAGAATACATGCTTTTCGCGCAGTTATCAGAGAAAAAGTATTGACGCGTTTCAGAGGAACACTTGTAAAACCGATGTGTGGTGATTTAGCTCTTTTTGGTCTAAAACAGCTTGTTTCGTATCATTAAGCAAGAATACGTGCTTTTCGCGCAGTAATAAGAGAAAAAGATTAGACGCGTATCGGAGGAACACTTGTAAAACCGATGTGTGTGATTTAGCTCGTTTCGGTCTAAAACAGCTTTTCTTTGTATTAAGCAAGAATACATGCTTTTCGCGCAGTTATAAGAGAAAAAGTTTTGACGCGTATCAGAAGAACACTTGTAAAACCGATGTGTTGTGATTTAGCTCGTTTCGGTCTAAAACAGCTTGTTTCGCTGTATTAAGCAAGAATACATGCTTTTCGCGCAGTTATAAGAGAAAAAGTTTGGACGCGTGTCACAGGGACACCTGTAAAACCGATGTGTTCAGGTTTAGCTCGTTTCGGTCTAAAACAGCTTGTTTCGTTGTATTAAGCAAGAATACATGCTTTTCGCGCAGTTATAAGAGAAAAAGTTTTGACGCGTATCAGAGGAACACTTGTAAAACCGATGTGTTGTGATTTAGCTCGTTTCGGTCTAAAACAGCTTGTTTCGCTGTATTAAGCAAGAATACATGCTTTTCGCGCAGTTATAAGAGAAAAAGTTTTGACGCGTGTCACAGGGACACTTGTAAAACCGATGTGTTCAGATTTAGCTCGTTTCGGTCTAAAACAGCTTGTTTCGTTGTATTAAGCAAGAATACATGCTTTTCGCGCAGTTATAAGAGAAAAAGTTTTGACGCGTATCAGAGGAACACTTGTAAAACCGATGTGTTGTGATTTAGCTCGTTTCGGTCTAAAACAGCTTGTTTAGCTGTATTAAGCAAGAATACATGCTTTTCGCGCAGTTATAAGAGAAAAAAAGTTTTGACGCGTATCAGAGAAACACTTGTAAAACCGATGTGTTCAGATTTAGCTCGTTTCGGTCTAAAACAGCTTGTTTCGTTGTATTAAGCAAGAATACGTGCTTTTCGCGCAGTTATAAGAGAAAAAGTTTTGATGCGTGTCACAGGGACACGTGTAAAACTGATGTGTTCAGATTTAGCTCGTTTCGGTCTAAAACAGCTTGATTCGTTGTATTAAGCACGAATACATGCTTTTCGCGCAGTTATAAGAGAAAAAGTTTTGACGAGTATCACGTGGATACTTGTAAAACCGATGTGTTCAGATATAGCTCATCTCGGTCTAAAACAGCTTGTTTCGTTGTATTAGGCACGAATACATGCTTTTCGCGCAGTTATAAGAAAAAAAGTTTTGACGAGTATCACGTGGAACACTTGTAATACCGATGTGTTGTGATTTGGCTCGTTTCGGTCTAAAACAGCTTGTTTTTTTTTATTTATTGATACTGCGATCTTTTACAAGACCTTCGCAGGGGTGGGCACACAATACATAAATTCTGGAAACAACAAAAACGACCTCTGGAACAAGCAAACAATCAAGAACAATTGATCAACAATTTAAGATCAAGAAACAATGAAACAAAGAAATGTAGCGGTACGACATTATAAAAAAGTTAAAGGTGGCTTTCAAACCTTTTTAGTGAAGTTTGGGTTACTGCATCATTAGTTAGATTATTCCAGTCTGTAATCGTTCTGGGGAAAAAAGAGTACTTAAAGGTGTTATTTCGTGCGTTTAATGGTGTTACTGTAAAATTATGGCGTTGTCTTGTGTTGTACCCTGAGGAGAACGATATAATATTGGATGTGTCAATATTGTACTGACCTTTGATTAACTGAAATAAAAATTTTAGACGACCGATGCGATTTCTATGAGAGACTGGAAGCAAACCACTTTGATTAAGAAGTGCAGTGATAGAAGTGCGGTTATATGAATTGTAAATAAACCGTGCTGCTTTCTTTCGGACTCTGTCTTATTTAGCAATGTTAGATTTAGTGAAAGGATCCCAGATTATGATGGCATATTCTAACATAGGGCGAATAATAGTGTTATACGAAAGTGAACGTACACTGGGGGGGCCGAGCTTCAGAGCACGTCGGAGGAAAAATAGTTTGCGTAGGGCATTAGCTGTAACGTTGTCAATGTGCTCTGTCCATTAGAGGTTATTGCAGATCCGCAGACCTAGGTATTTGTAAGTATTCACTTGAGAGAGAACTTTGTTTTTAGCAGTATAGTTAAACAAAAGAGGCTTCTTTTTCTGGGTTATACGCATGAACACTGTTTTATCATAATTAACGCACATTTGCCATTGGTCACACCATGTTATTATCTTAGTGAAATCGTTATTTAACCGTACTTGGTCCTCAGTAGTAGTAATCTTTTCATATAACACACAATCGTCAGCATATAATCTAACAGAAACTGAGATGTTATCGACAATGTCATTAATAAAAATCAAGAAGAGGAGTGGCCCAAGAACAGATCCTTGGGGAACGCCGGAATCAACAGGAACTGGAGGGGAAGGGGAATTATTTACTACTACAAACTGACGACGGTTTCTTAAGTAGGCTGTAATCCATGCAAGTAATTTGTCATTTTTTAGTACATTACCTAATTTGTGAAGAAGTTTGTTATGCGAAACTTTATCAAATGCTTTTTTAAAGTCCATAAATATAGCGTCAGTCTGCTTTCCTTCATTTATTGCCTGCGCAAAATCATGTATAGTTTGTACTAGCTGAGTGGCAGTGGAAAATCCTCGTCTGAAGCCATGCTGTGCATTAGTTAGAAAATTGTTTTGTTCAAGAAAATCTGCTATATGTTTATGAATGATGTGTTCCAAGACCTTGCATGCTGTAGATGTTAACGATATCGGACGGTAATTCTGAATAGATGCTTTGTCTCCAGTTTTGTGAATTGGTTTGATTCTTGCCGTTCTCCAGTCATCCGGTAATGATCCTTCATTTAGTGATTTGTTAAATAAGATGCATAAGTACTTGGCACACCATTCTGCATAACGCTTCAGGAATGCGTTGGGAATGTCATCTGGTCCGGGAGATTTTTTTACATCAAGCTTCAATAATAAATTGAGAACACCTGCCTCGGAAATCACAACATCAGGAATTGAAGGCAAATTCACGGAATAGCAGGGAAGAGAGCTGTCATCCTGCGTAAACACCGATTTGAAGTAGTCATTGAAAGCCGTGGACACCAAAGCATCATCACGCTCACATATTCCATTTACTTTGAAAGTATCATGAGATCGTGAAGCTGGAGTTATCTGCCTCCAGAATTTCTCAGGGCATGTTTTAATGAAGGTAGGTAGCTGAGTAGAAAAGTACTTTTCCTTGTCATGGGCAATCAGCTGTTTGAGTTTTTCTGTTTGTTCATCAATGATCGTTTGGGAATAGTTTCCTGCTTTTAACCTTTTTTTCATTCTTTTTAGCTTTCGTTGTGAGCGTAATGTCTCTCGTGTTATCCAAGGGTTACATTTTGGGGACTTTTTTGCAATTTTTGGAACGAAGCGTTCAATACACTGAAAGACAACACTTTTGAAAAATAGCCATATGTCATTCACATTTCCATTAAAATTCATAAAGCGGTCATAATGAAAGTCGAGCATATCAAAAATAGATTCATCATGTGCACGAGAAAAATTAGGAAAGAAACCGACAGTATTTCGGCGATCAAAGTTTGCATTTATCAATGTCAGTACAACAGCTTTGTGATCAGAAATACCGGTCGTTACATAGCATTCGACATTTTCTTTGACAGTACCATTTATAAAAAATAGATCAAGAATTGAATATGAACCATTGTGGACTCTAGTAGGATCTTTAACTACCTGAAGCAGGTCAAAGGCAATAGAAATATCAAGCATAGTTTGCTCAATGATGTTATTAGAATCCGAAAAGGCAGTCCAGTCTATGTTTGGTAAATTAAAATCGCCAGTCAACATTAGCCTATCATTCTGTTTTATATGGCGCTCAATATACTTTTTTAGATTCACTAGGAGTGCTACAGAGGAATTGGGTGGCCTGTACACGGCTCCTAAAACGTAACGAACATTGTTTTTGTAAAATTTACAAAAGATGCCTGCTACATCGTCAATATCTGGCTTTCTAAAGACTTGCAGTGAAGATTTGAAAAGTATGGCCACTCCACCGCCCCTTCCATCTCGGTCTTTGCGAAAAACTTTGTAGTTTTGTGGTACGAATTCGCTGTCAAAAATATTTTTTCCTAACCAGGTTTCAGTGAGTGCAGCGATTTCTACATCATACGTCAACAGCAGGCCCTCAAGTTGCGTAGCTTTGCAGACAATACTTCGACAGTTGACGTTTATCAGTGTGAACCTATTGTTCATAATATGCGTCTGTCATTCCCTCTTTTTAGATATACGATAGGGCTCATTCTTCACTTCGTCCCATCCGAACATAGCACCGTCGATAACCAGCTTATCAAATATCAGTTTGGCTTTAGCGCCGTTAGCCTTCTCCACTGCACAGCTTTGCCACAGCTTTTTTCTAATTTCACGAACTCGGCTGGAAAAGTCTTCAGCCACAGAGAATTTGGTTCCTTTCAGCCCCGAACAAGCCTGTAACACCGAAAGTTTTTCTCTGTAGTCCTGAAACTTCATAATTACGGGGCGGCTTTGATCTTTCTTCTTTTTTCCCAGCCTGTGACACCTCTCTATGCTATTGATTTCAACTTTCAATTTTTCTTCAAAGAGTTCTTTCCGGATCGCATTCTGAAGACTGGTAGGAGTTTCTTCGTCACCCTCCTCCAAACCATAAACAATCAAGTTATTTCTCCTACTCCTGTTTTCTAAATCATCAATTTTTTTTAGCATGTATGAATTGTCTTGCTCAAGTTGAGCTACTTTTTCTTTTAGATCACTGACCACTTTGCTTATAGATGCCAGACAGGATAGTTTGTCTTCCAGGTTGGTAATGCGAACAGATAAACCTCCGATTTTATCCTCCAGCGTAGTCTGTTTTTCCAGCAACTGGTTAATAGAGGCAGTCATATTGGTTTGGCCTGAAACAAGCTGAAGCAACAAATCCTCCTGTGTTGGACCGGGGTTAGATTCAATGTCACAGCATGAGAATAGATCTTTTGTGAATGACCGGACATCAGATAAAAAGTACGCAATGCATAGTGGGCAAGGCAGCAGCAATAGGCAGCGGTTATCGCTACGGAAGCATTTAGTAGGCATATAAGAACAAACCTGAAGAATGAAGCAAAAATGGCTCCTGAACATCGTTTCCGATGCGCTGCTGCCGAGCCCACTGAAGATGAACGCAGATGCAGGGCTCCTTTTAAAGGCTTGGTGAACCACGTGCTCTGCCGTCCCAGACGTCGGGGCATGCGCAGAAATCCTGGCTGCCGGTTCGATGATTCTGTTGACGCTTGTCACATCAGCACGTGCCAGTAGGTCGTTGTTGATATCGGCGATGACGGCAGACAGTCCAGGCAAGCAGAAGACAGGTGGCTGCACTTGAAACAGGCCCACCAGCACCTGAAGAATGAAGCAAAAATGGCTCCTGAACATAGTTTCCGATGCGCTGCTGCCGAGCCCACTGAAGATGAACGCAGATGCAGGGCTCCTTTTAAAGGCTTAGTGAACCACGTGCTCTGCCGTCCCAGACGTCGGGGCATGCGCAGAAATCCTGGCTGCCGGTTCGATGATTCTGTTGACGCTTGTCACATCAGCATGTGCCAGTAGGTCGTTGTTGATATCGGCGATGACGGCAGGCAGTCCAGGCAAGCAGAAGACAGGTGGCTGCACTTGAAACAGGCCCACCAGCACCTGAAGAATGAAGCAAAAATGGCTCCTGAACATCGTTTCCGATGCGCTGCTGCCGAGCCCACTGAAGATGAACGCAGATGTAGGGCTCCTTTTAAAGGCTTGTTGAACCACGTGCTCGGCCGTCCCAGACGTCGGGGCATGCGCAGAAATCCTGGCTGCCGGTTCGATGATTCTGTTGACGCTTGTCACATCAGCACGTGCCAGTAGGTCGTTGTTGATGTCGGCGATGACGGCAGACAGTCCAGGCAAGCAGAAGACAGGTGGCTGCACTTGAAACAGGCCCACCAGCACCTGAAGAATGAAGCAAAAATGGCTCCTGAACATCGTTTCCGATGCGCTGCTGCCGAGCCCGAGCAAGAATACATGCTTTTCGCGCAGTTATAAGAGAAAAAGTTTTGACGCGTATCAGAGGAACACTTGTAAAACCGATGTGTTCAGATTTACCTCTTTTCGGACTAAAACAGCTTGTTTCGTTGTATTAAGCACGAATACATGCTTTTTGCGCAGTTATAAGAGAAAAAGTTTTGACGCGTATCACATGGACACTTGGAAAACCGATGTGTTCAGATCTAGCTCGTTTTGGTCTAAAACAGCTTGTTTCGTTGTATTAAGCACGAATACATGCTTTTCGCGCAGTTATAAGAGAAAAAGATTAGACGCGTATCGGAGGAACACTTGTAAAACCGATGTGTTGTGATTTAGCTCGTTTCGGTCTAAAACAGCTTGTTTCTTTGTATTAAGCAAGAATACATGCTTTTCGCGCAGTTATAAGAGAAAAAGTTTTGACGCGTATCAGAGGAACACTTGTAAAACCGATGTGTTGTGATTTAGCTCGTTTCGGTCTAAAACAGCTTGTTTCGCTGTATTAAGCAAGAATACATGCTTTTCGCGCAGTTATCAGAGAAAAAGTATTGACGCGTTTCAGAGGAACACTTGTAAAACCGATGTGTGGTGATTTAGCTCTTTTTGGTCTAAAACAGCTTGTTTCGTATCATTAAGCAAGAATACGTGCTTTTCGCGCAGTAATAAGAGAAAAAGATTAGACGCGTATCGGAGGAACACTTGTAAAACCGATGTGTGTGATTTAGCTCGTTTCGGTCTAAAACAGCTTTTCTTTGTATTAAGCAAGAATACATGCTTTTCGCGCAGTTATAAGAGAAAAAGTTTTGACGCGTATCAGAGGAACACTTGTAAAACCGATGTGTTGTGATTTAGCTCGTTTCGGTCTAAAACAGCTTGTTTCGCTGTTAAAAGCAAGAATACATGCTTTTCGCGCAGTTATAAGAGAAAAAGTTTTGACGCGTGTCACAGGGACACTTGTAAAACCGATGTGTTCAGATTTAGCTCGTTTCGGTCTAAAACAGCTTGTTTCGTTGTATTAAGCAAGAATACATGCTTTTCGCGCAGTTATAAGAGAAAAAGTTTTGACGCGTATCAGAGGAACACTTGTAAAACCGATGTGTTGTGATTTAGCTCGTTTTGGTCTAAAACAGCTTGTTTCGCTGTATTAAGCAAGAATACATGCTTTTCGCGCAGTTATAAGAGAAAAAGTTTTGACGCGTGTCACAGGGACACTTGTAAAACCGATGTGTTCAGATTTAGCTCGTTTCGGTCTAAAACAGCTTGTTTCGTTGTATTAAGCAAGAATACATGCTTTTCGCGCAGTTATAAGAGAAAAAGTTTTGACGCGTATCAGAGGAACACTTGTAAAACCGATGTGTTGTGATTTAGCTCGTTTCGGTCTAAAACAGCTTGTTTAGCTGTATTAAGCAAGAATACATGCTTTTCGCGCAGTTATAAGAGAAAAAAAGTTTTGACGCGTATCAGAGAAACACTTGTAAAACCGATGTGTTCAGATTTAGCTCGTTTCGGTCTAAAACAGCTTGTTTCGTTGTATTAAGCAAGAATACGTGCTTTTCGCGCAGTTATAAGAGAAAAAGTTTTGATGCGTGTCTCAGGGACACGTGTAAAACTGATGTGTTCAGATTTAGCTCGTTTCGGTCTAAAACAGCTTGATTCGTTGTATTAAGCACGAATACATGCTTTTCGCGCAGTTATAAGAGAAAAAGTTTTGACGAGTATCACGTGGATACTTGTAAAACCGATGTGTTCAGATATAGCTCATCTCGGTCTAAAACAGCTTGTTTCGTTGTATTAAGCACGAATACATGCTTTTCGCGCAGTTATAAGAAAAAAAGTTTTGACGAGTATCACGTGGAACACTTGTAATACCGATGTGTTGTGATTTGGCTCGTTTCGGTCTAAAACAGCTTGTTTTTTTTTATTTATTGATACTGCGATCTTTTACAAGACCTTCGCAGGGGTGGGCACACAATACATAAATTCTGGAAACAACAAAAACGACCTCAGGAACAAGCAAACAATCAAGAACAATTGATCAACAATTTAAGATCAAGAAACAATGAAACAAAGAAATGTAGCGGTACGACATTATAAAAAAAGTTAAAGGTGGCTTTCAAACCTTTTTAGTGAAGTTTGGGTTACTGCATCATTAGTTAGATTATTCCAGTCTGTAATCGTTCTGGGGAAAAAAGAGTACTTAAAGGTGTTATTTCGTGCGTTTAATGGTGTTACTGTAAAATCATGGCGTTGTCTTGTGTTGTACCCTGAGGAGAACGATATAATATTGGATGTGTCAATATTGCACTGACCTTTGATTAACTGAAATAAAAATTTTAGACGACCGATGCGATTTCTATGAGAGACTGGAAGCAAACCACTTTGATTAAGAAGTGCAGTGATAGAAGTGCGGTTATATGAATTGTAAATAAACCGTGCTGCTTTCTTTCGGACTCTGTCTAATTTAGCAATGTTAGATTTAGTGAAAGGATCCCAGATTATGACGGCATATTCTAACATAGGGCGAATAATAGTGTTATACGAAAGTGAACGTACACTGGGGGGGCCGAGCTTCAGAGCACGTCGGAGGAAAAATAGTTTGCGTAGGGCATTAGCTGTAACGTTGTCAATGTGCTCTGTCCAGGAGAGGTTATTGCAGATCCGCAGACCTAGGTATTTGTAAGTATTCACTTGAGAGAGAACTTTGTTTTTAGCAGTATAGTTAAACAAAAGAGGCTTCTTTTTCTGGGTTATACGCATGAACACTGTTTTACCATAATTAACGCACATTTGCCATTGGTCACACCATGTTATTATCTTAGTGAAATCGTTATTTAACCGTACTTGGTCCTCAGTAGTAGTAATCTTTTCATATAACACACAATCGTCAGCATATAATCTAACAGAAACTGAGATGTTATCGACAATGTCATTAATAAAAATCAAGAAGAGGAGTGGCCCAAGAACAGATCCTTGGGGAACGCCGGAATCAACAGGAACTGGAGGGGAAGGGGAATTATTTACTACTACAAACTGACGACGGTTTCTTAAGTAGGCTGTAATCCATGCAAGTAATTTGTCATTTTTTAGTACATTACCTAATTTGTGAAGAAGTTTGTTATGCGAAACTTTATCAAATGCTTTTTTAAAGTCCATAAATATAGCGTCAGTCTGCTTTCCTTCATTTATTGCCTGCGCAAAATCATGTATAGTTTGTACTAGCTGAGTGGCAGTGGAAAATCCTCGTCTGAAGCCATGCTGTGCATTAGTTAGAAAATTGTTTTGTTCAAGAAAATCTGCTATATGTTTATGAATGATGTGTTCCAAGACCTTGCATGCTGTAGATGTTAACGATATCGGACGGTAATTCTGAATAGATGCTTTGTCTCCAGTTTTGTGAATTGGTTTGATTCTTGCCGTTCTCCAGTCATCCGGTAATGATCCTTCATTTAGTGATTTGTTAAATAAGATGCATAAGTACTTGGCACACCATTCTGCATAACGCTTCAGGAATGCGTTGGGAATGTCATCTGGTCCGGGAGATTTTTTTACATCAAGCTTCAATAATAAATTGAGAACACCTGCCTCGGAAATCACAACATCAGGAATTGAAGGCAAATTCACGGAATAGCAGGGAAGAGAGCTGTCATCCTGCGTAAACACCGATTTGAAGTAGTCATTGAAAGCCGTGGACACCAAAGCATCATCACGCTCACATATTCCATTTACTTTGAAAGTATCATGAGATCGTGAAGCTGGAGTTATCTGCCTCCAGAATTTCTCAGGGCATGTTTTAATGAAGGTAGGTAGCTGAGTAGAAAAGTACTTTTCCTTGTCATGGGCAATCAGCTGTTTGAGTTTTTCTGTTTGTTCATCAATGATCGTTTGGGAATAGTTTCCTGCTTTTAACCTTTTTTTCAGTCTTTTTAGCTTTCGTTGTGAGCGTAATGTCTCTCGTGTTATCCAAGGGTTACATTTTGGGGACTTTTTTGCAATTTTTGGAACGAAGCGTTCAATACACTGAAAGACAACACTTTTGAAAAATAGCCATATGTCATTCACATTTCCATTAAAATTCATAAAGCGGTCATAATGAAAGTCGAGCATATCAAGAATAGATTCATCATGTGCACGAGAAAAATTAGGAAAGAAACCGACAGTATTTCGGCGATCAAAGTTTGCATTTATCAATGTCAGTACAACAGCTTTGTGATCAGAAATACTGGTCGTTACATAGCATTCGACATTTTCTCTGACAGTACCATTTATAAAAAATAGATCAAGAATTGAATATGAACCATTGTGGACTCTAGTAGGATCTTTAACTACCTGAAGCAGGTCAAAGGCAATAGAAATATCAAGCATAGTTTGCTCAATGATGTTATTAGAATCCGAAAAGGCAGTCCAGTCTATGTTTGGTAAATTAAAATCGCCAGTCAACATTAGCCTATCATTCTGTTTTATATGGCGCTCAATATATTTTTTTAGATTCACTAGGAGTGCTACAGAGGAATTGGGTGGCCTGTACACGGCTCCTAAAACGTAACGAACATTGTTTTTGTAAAATTTACAAAAGATGCCTGCTACATCGTCAATATCTGGCTTTCTAAAGACTTGCAGTGAAGATTTGAAAAGTATGGCCACTCCACCGCCCCTTCCATCTCGGTCTTTGCGAAAAACTTTGTAGTTTTGTGGTACGAATTCGCTGTCAAAAATATTTTTTCCTAACCAGGTTTCAGTGAGTGCAGCGATTTCTACATCATACGTCAACAGCAGGCCCTCAAGTTGCGTAGCTTTGCAGACAATACTTCGACAGTTGACGTTTATCAGTGTGAACCTATTGTTCATAATATGCGTCTGTCATTCCCTCTTTTTAGATATACGATAGGGCTCATTCTTCACTTCGTCCCATCCGAACATAGCACCGTCGATAACCAGCTTATCAAATATCAGTTTGGCTTTAGCGCCGTTAGCCTTCTCCACTGCACAGCTTTGCCACAGCTTTTTTCTAATTTCACGAACTCGGCTGGAAAAGTCTTCAGCCACAGAGAATTTGGTTCCTTTCAGCCCCGAACAAGCCTGTAACACCGAAAGTTTTTCTCTGTAGTCCTGAAACTTCATAATTACGGGGCGGCTTTGATCTTTCTTCTTTTTTCCCAGCCTGTGACACCTCTCTATGCTATTGATTTCAACTTTCAATTTTTCTTCAAAGAGTTCTTTCCGGATCGCATTCTGAAGACTGGTAGGAGTTTCTTCGTCACCCTCCTCCAAACCATAAACAATCAAGTTATTTCTCCTACTCCTGTTTTCTAAATCATCAATTTTTTTTAGCATGTATGAATTGTCTTGCTCAAGTTGAGCTACTTTTTCTTTTAGATCACTGACCACTTTGCTTATAGATGCCAGACAGGATAGTTTGTCTTCCAGGTTGGTAATGCGAACAGATAAACCTCCGATTTTATCCTCCAGCGTAGTCTGTTTTTCCAGCAACTGGTTAATAGAGGCAGTCATATTGGTTTGGCCTGAAACAAGCTGAAGCAACAAATCCTCCTGTGTTGGACCGGGGTTAGATTCAATGTCACCGCATGAGAATAGATCTTTTGTGAATGACCGGACATCAGATAAAAAGTACGCAATGCATAGTGGGCAAGGCAGCAGCAATAGGCAGCGGTTATCGCTGCGGAAGCATTTAGTAGGCATATAAGAACAAACCTGAAGAATGAAGCAAAAATGGCTCCTGAACATCGTTTCCGATGCGCTGCTGCCGAGCCCACTGAAGATGAACGCAGATGCAGGGCTCCTTTTAAAGGCTTGGTGAACCACGTGCTCTGCCGTCCCAGACGTCGGGGCATGCGCAGAAATCCTGGCTGCCGGTTCGATGATTCTGTTGACGCTTGTCACATCAGCACGTGCCAGTAGGTCGTTGTTGATATCGGCGATGACGGCAGACAGTCCAGGCAAGCAGAAGACAGGTGGCTGCACTTGAAACAGGCCCACCAGCACCTGAAGAATGAAGCAAAAATGGCTCCTGAACATAGTTTCCGATGCGCTGCTGCCGAGCCCACTGAAGATAAACGCAGATGCAGGGCTCCTTTTAAAGGCTTAGTGAACCACGTGCTCTGCCGTCCCAGACGTCGGGGCATGCGCAGAAATCCTGGCTGCCGGTTCGATGATTCTGTTGACGCTTGTCACATCAGCATGTGCCAGTAGGTCGTTGTTGATATCGGCGATGACGGCAGACAGTCCAGGCAAGCAGAAGACAGGTGGCTGCACTTGAAACAGGCCCACCAGCACCTGAAGAATGAAGCAAAAATGGCTCCTGAACATCGTTTCCGATGCGCTGCTGCCGAGCCCACTGAAGATGAACGCAGATGCAGGGCTCCTTTTAAAGGCTTGTTGAACCACGTGCTCGGCCGTCCCAGACGTCGGGGCATGCGCAGAAATCCTGGCTGCCGGTTCGATGATTCTGTTGACGCTTGTCACATCAGCACGTGCCAGTAGGTCGTTGTTGATATCGGCGATGACGGCAGACAGTCCAGGCAAGCAGACGACAGGTGGCTGCACTTGAAACAGGCCCACCAGCACCTGAAGAATGAAGCAAAAATGGCTCCTGAACATCGTTTCCGATGCGCTGCTGCCGAGCCCGAGCAAGAATACATGCTTTTCGCGCAGTTATAAGAGAAAAAGTTTTGACGAATATCACGTGGATACTTGTAAAACCGATATGTTCAGATACAGCTCGTTTTGGTATAAAACAGCTTGTTGCGTTGTATTAAGCACGAATACATGCTTTTTGCGCAGTTATAAGAGAAAAAGTTCTGACGCGTGTCACAGGGACACTTGTAAAACCGATGTGTTCAGATTTAGCTCGTTTCGGTCTAAAAACAACTTGTTTTGTTGTATTAAGCACGAATACATGCTTTTCGCGCAGTTATAAGAGAAAAAGATTAGACGCGTATCGGAGGAACACTTGTAAAACCGATGTGTTGTGATTTAGCTCGTTTCGGTCTAAAAAAGCTTGTTTCTTTGTAGTAGCAAGAATACATACTTTTCGCGCAGTTATAAGAGAAAAAGTTTTGACGTGTATCAGAGGAACACTTGTAAAACCGATGTGTTGTGATTTAGCTCGTTTCGGTCTAAAACAGCTTGTTTCGCTGTATTAAGCAAGAATACATGCTTTTCGCGCAGTTATAAGAGAAAAAGTATTGACGCTTATCAGAGGAACACTTGTAAAACCGGTGTGTTGTGATTTAGCTCGTTTCGGTCTAAAACAGCTTGTTTCGCTGTATTAAGCAAGAATACATGCTTTTCGCGCAGTTATAAGAGAAAAAGTTTTGACGCGTGTCACAGGGACACTTCTAAAACCGATGTGTTCAGATTTAGCTCGTTTCGGTCTAAAACATCTTGTTTCGTTGTATTAAGCACGAATACATGCTTTTCGCGCAGGTATAAGAGAAAAAGTTTTAAAGGCATGTCACAGGGACACTTGTAAAACCGATGTGTTCAGATTTAGCTCGTTTCGGTCTAAAACATCTTGTTTCGTTGGACTAAGCACGAATACATGCTTTTCGCGCAGTTATAAGAGAAAAAAGTTTTGACGCGTATCAGAGGAACACTTGTAAAACCGATGTGTTGTGATTTAGCTCTTTTCGGTCTAAACAGCTTGTTTCGCTGTATTAAGCAGGAATACATGCTTTTCGCGCAGTTATAAAAGAAAAAGTTTTAAATGCATGTCACAGGGACACTTGTAAAACCGATGTGTTCAGATTTACCTCGTTTCGGTCTAAAAGAGCTTGTGTCGTTGGACTAAGCACGAATACATGCTTTTCGCGCAGTTATAAGAGAAAAAGTTTTGACGCGTATCAGAGGAACACTTGTAAAACCGATGTGTTGTGATTTAGCTCGTTTCGGTCTAAAACACCTTGTTTCGTTGTATTAAGCACGAATACATGCTTTTCGCGCAGTTATAAGAGAAAAAGTTTTGTCGCGTATCAGAGGAACACTTGTAAAACCGATGTGTTGTGATTTAGCTCTTTTCGGTATATAACAGCTTGTTTCGTATTATTAAGCAAGAATACGTGCTTTTCGCGCAGTAATAAGAGAAAAAGTTTTGACGCGTGTCACAGGGACACTCGTAAAACCGATGTGTTCAGATTTACCTCGTTTCGGTCTAAAACAGCTTGTTTCGTTGGACTAAGCACGAATACATGTTTTCGCGCAGTTATAAGAGAAAAACGTTTTGACGCGTATCACATGGACACTTGTAAAACCGGTGTTCAGATCTAGCTCGTTTTGGTCTAAAACAGCTTGTTTCGCTGTATTAAGCAAGAATACATGCTTTTCGCGCAGTTATAAGAGAAAAAGTTTTGACGAGTATCACGTGGAACACTTGTAATACCGATGTGTTGTGATTTGGCTCGTTTCGGTCTAAAACAGCTTGTTTCGTTGTATTAAGCAAGAATACATGCTTTTCGCGCAGTTATAAGAGAAAACGTTTTGACGCGTATCAGAGGAACACTTGTAAAACCGATGTGTTCAGATTTACCTCTTTTCGGACTAAAACAGCTTATTTCGTTGTATTAAGCACGAATACATGCTTTTCGCGCAGTTATAAGAGAAAAGGTTTTGACGCGTATCACATGACAACTTGCAAAACCGATGTGTTCAGATCTAGCTCGTTTTGGTCTAAAACAGCTTGATTCGTTGTATTAAGCACGAATACATGCTTTTCGCGCAGTTATAAGAGAAAAAGTTTTGACGCGTATCAGAGGAACACTTGTAAAACCGATGTGTTGATTTAGCTCGTTTCGGTCTAAAACAGCTTGTTTCGCTGTATTAAGCAAGAATACATGCTTTTCGCGCAGTTATAAGAGAAAAAGTATTGACGCGTATCAAAGGAACACTTGTAAAACCGATGTGTGGTGATTTAGCTCTTTTCGGTCTAAAACTGCTTGTTTCGTATTATTAAGCAAGAATACGTGCTTTTCGCGCAGTAATAAGAGAAAAAGTTTTGACGCGTGTCACAGGGACACTCGTAAAACTGATGTGTTCAGATTTACCTCGTTTCGGTCTGAAACAGCTTGTTTCGTTGGACTAAGCACGAATACAAGCTTTTCGCGCAGTTATCAGAGAAAAAAGTTTTGACGCGTATCAGAGGAACACTTGTAAAACCGGTGTGTTGTGATTTAGCTCGTTTCGGTCTAAAACAGCTTGTTTCGTTGTATTAAGCAAGAATACATGCTTTTCGCACAGTTATAAGAGAAAAAGTTTTGGCGCGTGTCACAGGGACACTTGTAAAACCGATGTGTTCAGATGTAGCTCGTTTCGGTCTAAAACAGCTTGTTTCGTTGTATTAAGCACGAATACATGCTTTTCGCGCAGTTATAAGAGGAAAAGTTTTGACGAGTATCATGTGGATACTTGTAAAACCGATGTGTTCAGATATAGCTCATCTCGGTCTAAAACAGCTTGTTTCGTTGTATTAAGCGCGAATACATGCTTTTCGCGCAGTTATAAGAGAAAAAGTTTTGACGAATATCACGTGGATACTTGCAAAACCGATATGTTCAGATACAGCTCGTTTTGGTATAAAACAGCTTGTTGCGTTGTATTAAGCACGAATACATGCTTTTCGCGCAGTTATAAGAGAAAAAGTTCTGACGCGTGTCACAGGGACACTTGTAAAACCGATGTTCAGATTTAGCTCGTTTCGGTCTAAAAACAACTTGTTTTGTTGTATTAAGCACGAATACATGCTTTTCGCGCAGTTATAAGAGAAAAAGATTAGACGCGTATCGGAGGAACACTTGTAAAACCGATGTGTTGTGATTTAGCTCGTTTCGGTCTAAAAAAGCTTGTTTCTTTGTATTAGCAAGAATACATACTTTTCGCGCAGTTATAAGAGAAAAAGTTTTGACGTGTATCAGAGGAACACTTGTAAAACCGATGTGTTGTGATTTAGCTCGTTTCGGTCTAAAACAGCTTGTTTCGCTGTATTAAGCAAGAATACATGCTTTTCGCGCAGTTATAAGAGAAAAAGTATTGACGCTTATCAGAGGAACACTTGTAAAACCGGTGTGTTGTGATTTAGCTCGTTTCGGTCTAAAACAGCTTGTTTCGCTGTATTAAGCAAGAATACATGCTTTTCGCGCAGTTATAAGAGAAAAAGTTTTGACGCGTGTCACAGGGACACTTGTAAAACCGATGTGTTCAGATTTAGCTCGTTTCGGTCTAAAACATCTTGTTTCGTTGTATTAAGCACGAATACATGCTTTTCGCGCAGGTATAAGAGAAAAAGTTTTAAAGGCATGTCACAGGGACACTTGTAAAACCGATGTGTTCAGATTTAGCTCGTTTCGGTCTAAAACATCTTGTTTCGTTGGACTAAGCACGAATACATGCTTTTCGCGCAGTTATAAGAGAAAAAAGTTTTGACGCGTATCAGAGGAACACGTGTAAAACCGATGTGTTGTGATTTAGCTCGTTTCGGTCTAAACAGCTTGTTTCGCTGTATTAAGCAGGAATACATGCTTTTCGCGCAGTTATAAAAGAAAAAGTTTTATGTCACAGGGACACTTGTAAAACCGATGTGTTCAGATTTACCTCGTTTCGGTATAAAACAGCTTGTTTCGTTGGACTAAGCACGAATACATGCTTTTCGCGCAGTTATAAGAGAAAAAGTTTTGACGCGTATCAGAGGAACACTTGTAAAACCGATGTGTTGTGATTTAGCTCGTTTCGGTCTAAAACAGCTTGTTTCGCTGTATTAAGCAGGAATACATGCTTTTCGTGCAGTTATAAGAGAAAAACTTTTACAGGCATGTCACAGGGACACTTTGTAAAACCGATGTGTTCAGATTTAGCTCATCTCGGTCTAAAACAGCTTGTTTCGTTGTATTAAGCACGAATACATGCTTTTCGCGCAGTTATAAGAGAAAAAGTTTTGTCGCGTATCAGAGGAACACTTGTAAAACCGATGTGTTGTGATTTAGCTCTTTTCGGTATATAACAGCTTGTTTCGTATTATTAAGCAAGAATACGTGCTTTTCGCGCAGTAATAAGAGAAAAAGTTTTGACGCGTGTCACAGGGACACTCGTAAAACCGATGTGTTCAGATTTACCTCGTTTCGGTCTAAAACAGCTTGTTTCGTTGGACTAAGCACGAATACATGATTTCGCGCAGTTATAAGAGAAAAAAGTTTTGACGCGTATCACATGGACACTTGTAAAACCGGTGTTCAGATCTAGCTCGTTTTGGTCTAAAACAGCTTGTTTCGCTGTATTAAGCAAGAATACATGCTTTTCGCGCAGTTATAAGAGAAAAAGTTTTGACGAGTATCACGTGGAACACTTGTAATACCGATGTGTTGTGATTTGGCTCGTTTCGGTCTAAAACAGCTTGTTTCGTTGTATTAAGCAAGAATACATGCTTTTCGCGCAGTTATAAGAGAAAAAGTTTTGACGCGTATCAGAGCAACACTTGTAAAACCGATGTGTTGTGATTTAGCTCGTTTCGGTCTAAAACAGCTTGTTTCGCTGTATTAAGCAAGAATACATGCTTTTCGCGCAGTTATAAGAGAAAAAGTTTTGACGCGTGTCACAGGGACACTTGTAAAACCGATGTGTTCAGATTTAGCTCGTTTCGGTCTAAAACAGCTTGTTTCGTTGTATTAAGCAAGAATACATGCTTTTCGCGCAGTTATAAGAGAAAAAGTTTTGACGCGTGTCACAGGGACACGTGTAAAACCGATGTGTTCAGATTTAGCTCGTTTCGGTCTAAAACAGCTTGATTCGTTGTATTAAGCACGAATACATGCTTTTCGCGCAGTTATAAGAGAAAAAGTTTTGACGAGTATCAGAGGAACACTTGTAAAACCGATGTGTTGTGATTTAGCTCGTTTCGGTCTAAAACAGCTTGTTTAGCTGTATTAAGCAAGAATACATGCTTTTCGCGCAGTTATAAGAGAAAAAAAGTTTTGACGCGTATCAGAGAAACACTTGTAAAACCGATGTGTTCAGATTTAGCTCGTTTCGGTCTAAAACAGCTTGTTTCGTTGTATTAAGCAAGAATACGTGCTTTTCGCGCAGTTATAAGAGAAAAAGTTTTGATGCGTGTCTCAGGGACACGTGTAAAACTGATGTGTTCAGATTTAGCTCGTTTCGGTCTAAAACAGCTTGATTCGTTGTATTAAGCACGAATACATGCTTTTCGCGCAGTTATAAGAGAAAAAGTTTTGACGAGTATCACGTGGATACTTGTAAAACCGATGTGTTCAGATATAGCTCATCTCGGTCTAAAACAGCTTGTTTCGTTGTATTAAGCACGAATACATGCTTTTCGCGCAGTTATAAGAAAAAAAGTTTTGACGAGTATCACGTGGAACACTTGTAATACCGATGTGTTGTGATTTGGCTCGTTTCGGTCTAAAACAGCTTGTTTTTTTTTATTTATTGATACTGCGATCTTTTACAAGACCTTCGCAGGGGTGGGCACACAATACATAAATTCTGGAAACAACAAAAACGACCTCAGGAACAAGCAAACAATCAAGAACAATTGATCAACAATTTAAGATCAAGAAACAATGAAACAAAGAAATGTAGCGGTACGACATTATAAAAAAAGTTAAAGGTGGCTTTCAAACCTTTTTAGTGAAGTTTGGGTTACTGCATCATTAGTTAGATTATTCCAGTCTGTAATCGTTCTGGGGAAAAAAGAGTACTTAAAGGTGTTATTTCGTGCGTTTAATGGTGTTACTGTAAAATCATGGCGTTGTCTTGTGTTGTACCCTGAGGAGAACGATATAATATTGGATGTGTCAATATTGTACTGACCTTTGATTAACTGAAATAAAAATTTTAGACGACCGATGCGATTTCTATGAGAGACTGGAAGCAAACCACTTTGATTAAGAAGTGCAGTGATAGAAGTGCGGTTATATGAATTGTAAATAAACCGTGCTGCTTTCTTTCGGACTCTGTCTAATTTAGCAATGTTAGATTTAGTGAAAGGATCCCAGATTATGACGGCATATTCTAACATAGGGCGAATAATAGTGTTATACGAAAGTGAACGTACACTGGGGGGGCCGAGCTTCAGAGCACGTCGGAGGAAAAATAGTTTGCGTAGGGCATTAGCTGTAACGTTGTCAATGTGCTCTGTCCATTAGAGGTTATTGCAGATCCGCAGACCTAGGTATTTGTAAGTATTCACTTGAGAGAGAACTTTGTTTTTAGCAGTATAGTTAAACAAAAGAGGCTTCTTTTTCTGGGTTATACGCATGAACACTGTTTTATCATAATTAACGCACATTTGCCATTGGTCACACCATGTTATTATCTTAGTGAAATCGTTATTTAACCGTACTTGGTCCTCAGTAGTAGTAATCTTTTCATATAACACACAATCGTCAGCATATAATCTAACAGAAACTGAGATGTTATCGACAATGTCATTAATAAAAATCAAGAAGAGGAGTGGCCCAAGAACAGATCCTTGGGGAACGCCGGAATCAACAGGAACTGGAGGGGAAGGGGAATTATTTACTACTACAAACTGACGACGGTTTCTTAAGTAGGCTGTAATCCATGCAAGTAATTTGTCATTTTTTAGTACATTACCTAATTTGTGAAGAAGTTTGTTATGCGAAACTTTATCAAATGCTTTTTTAAAGTCCATAAATATAGCGTCAGTCTGCTTTCCTTCATTTATTGCCTGCGCAAAATCATGTATAGTTTGTACTAGCTGAGTGGCAGTGGAAAATCCTCGTCTGAAGCCATGCTGTGCATTAGTTAGAAAATTGTTTTGTTCAAGAAAATCTGCTATATGTTTATGAATGATGTGTTCCAAGACCTTGCATGCTGTAGATGTTAACGATATCGGACGGTAATTCTGAATAGATGCTTTGTCTCCAGTTTTGTGAATTGGTTTGATTCTTGCCGTTCTCCAGTCATCCGGTAATGATCCTTCATTTAGTGATTTGTTAAATAAGATGCATAAGTACTTGGCACACCATTCTGCATAACGCTTCAGGAATGCGTTGGGAATGTCATCTGGTCCGGGAGATTTTTTTACATCAAGCTTCAATAATAAATTGAGAACACCTGCCTCGGAAATCACAACATCAGGAATTGAAGGCAAATTCACGGAATAGCAGGGAAGAGAGCTGTCATCCTGCGTAAACACCGATTTGAAGTAGTCATTGAAAGCCGTGGACACCAAAGCATCATCACGCTCACATATTCCATTTACTTTGAAAGTATCATGAGATCGTGAAGCTGGAGTTATCTGCCTCCAGAATTTCTCAGGGCATGTTTTAATGAAGGTAGGTAGCTGAGTAGAAAAGTACTTTTCCGTGTCATGGGCAATCAGCTGTTTGAGTTTTTCTGTTTGTTCATCAATGATCGTTTGGGAATAGTTTCCTGCTTTTAACCTTTTTTTCATTCTTTTTAGCTTTCGTTGTGAGCGTAATGTCTCTCGTGTTATCCAAGGGTTACATTTTGGGGACTTTTTTGCAATTTTTGAAACGAAGCGTTCAATACACTGAAAGACAACACTTTTGAAAAATAGCCATATGTCATTCACATTTCCATTAAAATTCATAAAGCGGTCATAATGAAAGTCGAGCATATCAAAAATAGATTCATCATGTGCACGAGAAAAATTAGGAAAGAAACCGACAGTATTTCGGCGATCAAAGTTTGCATTTATCAATGTCAGTACAACAGCTTTGTGATCAGAAATACCGGTCGTTACATAGCATTCGACATTTTCTTTGACAGTACCATTTATAAAAAATAGATCAAGAATTGAATATGAACCATTGTGGACTCTAGTAGGATCTTTAACTACCTGAAGCAGGTCAAAGGCAATAGAAATATCAAGCATAGTTTGCTCAATGATGTTATTAGAATCCGAAAAGGCAGTCCAGTCTATGTTTGGTAAATTAAAATCGCCAGTCAACATTAGCCTATCATTCTGTTTTATATGGCGCTCAATATACTTTTTTAGATTCACTAGGAGTGCTACAGAGGAATTGGGTGGCCTGTACACGGCTCCTAAAACGTAACGAACATTGTTTTTGTAAAATTTACAAAAGATGCCTGCTACATCGTCAATATCTGGCTTTCTAAAGACTTGCAGTGAAGATTTGAAAAGTATGGCCACTCCACCGCCCCTTCCATCTCGGTCTTTGCGAAAAACTTTGTAGTTTTGTGGTACGAATTCGCTGTCAAAAATATTTTTTCCTAACCAGGTTTCAGTGAGTGCAGCGATTTCTACATCATACGTCAACAGCAGGCCCTCAAGTTGCGTAGCTTTGCAGACAATACTTCGACAGTTGACGTTTATCAGTGTGAACCTATTGTTCATAATATGCGTCTGTCATTCCCTCTTTTTAGATATACGATAGGGCTCATTCTTCACTTCGTCCCATCCGAACATAGCACCGTCGATAACCAGCTTATCAAATATCAGTTTGGCTTTAGCGCCGTTAGCCTTCTCCACTGCACAGCTTTGCCACAGCTTTTTTCTAATTTCACGAACTCGGCTGGAAAAGTCTTCAGCCACAGAGAATTTGGTTCCTTTCAGCCCCGAACAAGCCTGTAACACCGAAAGTTTTTCTCTGTAGTCCTGAAACTTCATAATTACGGGGCGGCTTTGATCTTTCTTCTTTTTTCCCAGCCTGTGACACCTCTCTATGCTATTGATTTCAACTTTCAATTTTTCTTCAAAGAGTTCTTTCCGGATCGCATTCTGAAGACTGGTAGGAGTTTCTTCGTCACCCTCCTCCAAACCATAAACAATCAAGTTATTTCTCCTACTCCTGTTTTCTAAATCATCAATTTTTTTTAGCATGTATGAATTGTCTTGCTCAAGTTGAGCTACTTTTTCTTTTAGATCACTGACCACTTTGCTTATAGATGCCAGACAGGATAGTTTGTCTTCCAGGTTGGTAATGCGAACAGATAAACCTCCGATTTTATCCTCCAGCGTAGTCTGTTTTTCCAGCAACTGGTTAATAGAGGCAGTCATATTGGTTTGGCCTGAAACAAGCTGAAGCAACAAATCCTCCTGTGTTGGACCGGGGTTAGATTCAATGTCACCGCATGAGAATAGATCTTTTGTGAATGACCGGACATCAGATAAAAAGTACGCAATGCATAGTGGGCAAGGCAGCAGCAATAGGCAGCGGTTATCGCTACGGAAGCATTTAGTAGGCATATAAGAACAAACCTGAAGAATGAAGCAAAAATGGCTCCTGAACATCGTTTCCGATGCGCTGCTGCCGAGCCCACTGAAGATGAACGCAGATGCAGGGCTCCTTTTAAAGGCTTGGTGAACCACGTGCTCTGCCGTCCCAGACGTCGGGGCATGCGCAGAAATCCTGGCTGCCGGTTCGATGATTCTGTTGACGCTTGTCACATCAGCACGTGCCAGTAGGTCGTTGTTGATATCGGCGATGACGGCAGACAGTCCAGGCAAGCAGAAGACAGGTGGCTGCACTTGAAACAGGCCCACCAGCACCTGAAGAATGAAGCAAAAATGGCTCCTGAACATAGTTTCCGATGCGCTGCTGCCGAGCCCACTGAAGATGAACGCAGATGCAGGGCTCCTTTTAAAGGCTTAGTGAACCACGTGCTCTGCCGTCCCAGACGTCGGGGCATGCGCAGAAATCCTGGCTGCCGGTTCGATGATTCTGTTGACGCTTGTCACATCAGCATGTGCCAGTAGGTCGTTGTTGATATCGGCGATGACGGCAGGCAGTCCAGGCAAGCAGAAGACAGGTGGCTGCACTTGAAACAGGCCCACCAGCACCTGAAGAATGAAGCAAAAATGGCTCCAGAACATCGTTTCCGATGCGCTGCTGCCGAGCCCACTGAAGATGAACGCAGATGTAGGGCTCCTTTTAAAGGCTTGTTGAACCACGTGCTCGGCCGTCCCAGACGTCGGGGCATGCGCAGAAATCCTGGCTGCCGGTTCGATGATTCTGTTGACGCTTGTCACATCAGCACGTGCCAGTAGGTCGTTGTTGATGTCGGCGATGACGGCAGACAGTCCAGGCAAGCAGAAGACAGGTGGCTGCACTTGAAACAGGCCCACCAGCACCTGAAGAATGAAGCAAAAATGGCTCCTGAACATCGTTTCCGATGCGCTGCTGCCGAGCCCGAGCAAGAATACATGCTTTTCGCGCAGTTATAAGAGAAAAAGTTTTGACGCGTATCAGAGGAACACTTGTAAAACCGATGTGTTCAGATTTACCTCTTTTCGGACTAAAACAGCTTGTTTCGTTGTATTAAGCACGAATACATGCTTTTTGCGCAGTTATAAGAGAAAACGTTTTGACGCGTATCACATGGACACTTGGAAAACCGATGTGTTCAGATCTAGCTCGTTTTGGTCTAAAACAGCTTGTTTCGTTGTATTAAGCACGAATACATGCTTTTCGCGCAGTTATAAGAGAAAAAGATTAGACGCGTATCGGAGGAACACTTGTAAAACCGATGTGTTGTGATTTAGCTCGTTTCGGTCTAAAACAGCTTGTTTCTTTGTATTAAGCAAGAATACATGCTTTTCGCGCAGTTATAAGAGAAAAAGTTTTGACGCGTATCAGAGGAACACTTGTAAAACCGATGTGTTGTGATTTAGCTCGTTTCGGTCTAAAACAGCTTGTTTCGCTGTATTAAGCAAGAATACATGCTTTTCGCGCAGTTATCAGAGAAAAAGTATTGACGCGTTTCAGAGGAACACTTGTAAAACCGATGTGTGGTGATTTAGCTCTTTTTGGTCTAAAACAGCTTGTTTCGTATCATTAAGCAAGAATACGTGCTTTTCGCGCAGTAATAAGAGAAAAAGATTAGACGCGTATCGGAGGAACACTTGTAAAACCGATGTGTGTGATTTAGCTCGTTTCGGTCTAAAACAGCTTTTCTTTGTATTAAGCAAGAATACATGCTTTTCGCGCAGTTATAAGAGAAAAAGTTTTGACGCGTATCAGAGGAACACTTGTAAAACCGATGTGTTGTGATTTAGCTCGTTTCGGTCTAAAACAGCTTGTTTCGCTGTTAAAAGCAAGAATACATGCTTTTCGCGCAGTTATAAGAGAAAAAGTTTTGACGCGTGTCACAGGGACACTTGTAAAACAGATGTGTTCAGATTTAGCTCGTTTCGGTCTAAAACAGCTTGTTTCGTTGTATTAAGCAAGAATACATGCTTTTCGCGCAGTTATAAGAGAAAAAGTTTTGACGCGTATCAGAGGAACACTTGTAAAACCGATGTGTTGTGATTTAGCTCGTTTTGGTCTAAAACAGCTTGTTTCGCTGTATTAAGCAAGAATACATGCTTTTCGCGCAGTTATAAGAGAAAAAGTTTTGACGCGTGTCACAGGGACACTTGTAAAACCGATGTGTTCAGATTTAGCTCGTTTCGGTCTAAAACAGCTTGTTTCGTTGTATTAAGCAAGAATACATGCTTTTCGCGCAGTTATAAGAGAAAAAGTTTTGACGCGTATCAGAGGAACACTTGTAAAACCGATGTGTTGTGATTTAGCTCGTTTCGGTCTAAAACAGCTTGTTTAGCTGTATTAAGCAAGAATACATGCTTTTCGCGCAGTTATAAGAGAAAAAAAGTTTTGACGCGTATCAGAGAAACACTTGTAAAACCGATGTGTTCAGATTTAGCTCGTTTCGGTCTAAAACAGCTTGTTTCGTTGTATTAAGCAAGAATACGTGCTTTTCGCGCAGTTATAAGAGAAAAAGTTTTGATGCGTGTCTCAGGGACACGTGTAAAACTGATGTGTTCAGATTTAGCTCGTTTCGGTCTAAAACAGCTTGATTCGTTGTATTAAGCACGAATACATGCTTTTCGCGCAGTTATAAGAGAAAAAGTTTTGACGAGTATCACGTGGATACTTGTAAAACCGATGTGTTCAGATATAGCTCATCTCGGTCTAAAACAGCTTGTTTCGTTGTATTAAGCACGAATACATGCTTTTCGCGCAGTTATAAGAAAAAAAGTTTTGACGAGTATCACGTGGAACACTTGTAATACCGATGTGTTGTGATTTGGCTCGTTTCGGTCTAAAACAGCTTGTTTTTTTTTTATTTATTGATACTGCGATCTTTTACAAGACCTTCGCAGGGGTGGGCACACAATACATAAATTCTGGAAACAACAAAAACGACCTCAGGAACAAGCAAACAATCAAGAACAATTGATCAACAATTTAAGATCAAGAAACAATGAAACAAAGAAATGTAGCGGTACGACATTATAAAAAAGTTAAAGGTGGCTTTCAAACCTTTTTAGTGAAGTTTGGGTTACTGCATCATTAGTTAGATTATTCCAGTCTGTAATCGTTCTGGGGAAAAAAGAGTACTTAAAGGTGTTATTTCGTGCGTTTAATGGTGTTACTGTAAAATCATGGCGTTGTCTTGTGTTGTACCCTGAGGAGAACGATATAATATTGGATGTGTCAATATTGTACTGACCTTTGATTAACTGAAATAAAAATTTTAGACGACCGATGCGATTTCTATGAGAGACTGGAAGCAAACCACTTTGATTAAGAAGTGCAGTGATAGAAGTGCGGTTATATGAATTGCAAATAAACCGTGCTGCTTTCTTTCGGACTCTGTCTAATTTAGCAATGTTAGATTTAGTGAAAGGATCCCAGATTATGACGGCATATTCTAACATAGGGCGAATAATAGTGTTATACGAAAGTGAACGTACACTGGGGGGGCCGAGCTTCAGAGCACGTCGGAGGAAAAATAGTTTGCGTAGGGCATTAGCTGTAACGTTGTCAATGTGCTCTGTCCAGGAGAGGTTATTGCAGATCCGCAGACCTAGGTATTTGTAAGTATTCACTTGAGAGAGAACTTTGTTTTTAGCAGTATAGTTAAACAAAAGAGGCTTCTTTTTCTGGGTTATACGCATGAACACTGTTTTATCATAATTAACGCACATTTGCCATTGGTCACACCATGTTATTATCTTAGTGAAATCGTTATTTAACCGTACTTGGTCCTCAGTAGTAGTAATCTTTTCATATAACACACAATCGTCAGCATATAATCTAACAGAAACTGAGATGTTATCGACAATGTCATTAATAAAAATCAAGAAGAGGAGTGGCCCAAGAACAGATCCTTGGGGAACGCCGGAATCAACAGGAACTGGAGGGGAAGGGGAATTATTTACTACTACAAACTGACGACGGTTTCTTAAGTAGGCTGTAATCCATGCAAGTAATTTGTCATTTTTTAGTACATTACCTAATTTGTGAAGAAGTTTGTTATGCGAAACTTTATCAAATGCTTTTTTAAAGTCCATAAATATAGCGTCAGTCTGCTTTCCTTCATTTATTGCCTGCGCAAAATCATGTATAGTTTGTACTAGCTGAGTGGCAGTGGAAAATCCTCGTCTGAAGCCATGCTGTGCATTAGTTAGAAAATTGTTTTGTTCAAGAAAATCTGCTATATGTTTATGAATGATGTGTTCCAAGACCTTGCATGCTGTAGATGTTAACGATATCGGACGGTAATTCTGAATAGATGCTTTGTCTCCAGTTTTGTGAATTGGTTTGATTCTTGCCGTTCTCCAGTCATCCGGTAATGATCCTTCATTTAGTGATTTGTTAAATAAGATGCATAAGTACTTGGCACACCATTCTGCATAACGCTTCAGGAATGCGTTGGGAATGTCATCTGGTCCGGGAGATTTTTTTACATCAAGCTTCAATAATAAATTGAGAACACCTGCCTCGGAAATCACAACATCAGGAATTGAAGGCAAATTCACGGAATAGCAGGGAAGAGAGCTGTCATCCTGCGTAAACACCGATTTGAAGTAGTCATTGAAAGCCGTGGACACCAAAGCATCATCACGCTCACATATTCCATTTACTTTGAAAGTATCATGAGATCGTGAAGCTGGAGTTATCTGCCTCCAGAATTTCTCAGGGCATGTTTTAATGAAGGTAGGTAGCTGAGTAGAAAAGTACTTTTCCTTGTCATGGGCAATCAGCTGTTTGAGTTTTTCTGTTTGTTCATCAATGATCGTTTGGGAATAGTTTCCTGCTTTTAACCTTTTTTTCAGTCTTTTTAGCTTTCGTTGTGAGCGTAATGTCTCTCGTGTTATCCAAGGGTTACATTTTGGGGACTTTTTTGCAATTTTTGGAACGAAGCGTTCAATACACTGAAAGACAACACTTTTGAAAAATAGCCATATGTCATTCACATTTCCATTAAAATTCATAAAGCGGTCATAATGAAAGTCGAGCATATCAAGAATAGATTCATCATGTGCACGAGAAAAATTAGGAAAGAAACCGACAGTATTTCGGCGATCAAAGTTTGCATTTATCAATGTCAGTACAACAGCTTTGTGATCAGAAATACTGGTCGTTACATAGCATTCGACATTTTCTTTGACAGTACCATTTATAAAAAATAGATCAAGAATTGAATATGAACCATTGTGGACTCTAGTAGGATCTTTAACTACCTGAAGCAGGTCAAAGGCAATAGAAATATCAAGCATAGTTTGCTCAATGATGTTATTAGAATCCGAAAAGGCAGTCCAGTCTATGTTTGGTAAATTAAAATCGCCAGTCAACATTAGCCTATCATTCTGTTTTATATGGCGCTCAATATATTTTTTTAGATTCACTAGGAGTGCTACAGAGGAATTGGGTGGCCTGTACACGGCTCCTAAAACGTAACGAACATTGTTTTTGTAAAATTTACAAAAGATGCCTGCTACATCGTCAATATCTGGCTTTCTAAAGACTTGCAGTGAAGATTTGAAAAGTATGGCCACTCCACCGCCCCTTCCATCTCGGTCTTTGCGAAAAACTTTGTAGTTTTGTGGTACGAATTCGCTGTCAAAAATATTTTTTCCTAACCAGGTTTCAGTGAGTGCAGCGATTTCTACATCATACGTCAACAGCAGGCCCTCAAGTTGCGTAGCTTTGCAGACAATACTTCGACAGTTGACGTTTATCAGTGTGAACCTATTGTTCATAATATGCGTCTGTCATTCCCTCTTTTTAGATATACGATAGGGCTCATTCTTCACTTCGTCCCATCCGAACATAGCACCGTCGATAACCAGCTTATCAAATATCAGTTTGGCTTTAGCGCCGTTAGCCTTCTCCACTGCACAGCTTTGCCACAGCTTTTTTCTAATTTCACGAACTCGGCTGGAAAAGTCTTCAGCCACAGAGAATTTGGTTCCTTTCAGCCCCGAACAAGCCTGTAACACCGAAAGTTTTTCTCTGTAGTCCTGAAACTTCATAATTACGGGGCGGCTTTGATCTTTCTTCTTTTTTCCCAGCCTGTGACACCTCTCTATGCTATTGATTTCAACTTTCAATTTTTCTTCAAAGAGTTCTTTCCGGATCGCATTCTGAAGACTGGTAGGAGTTTCTTCGTCACCCTCCTCCAAACCATAAACAATCAAGTTATTTCTCCTACTCCTGTTTTCTAAATCATCAATTTTTTTTAGCATGTATGAATTGTCTTGCTCAAGTTGAGCTACTTTTTCTTTTAGATCACTGACCACTTTGCTTATAGATGCCAGACAGGATAGTTTGTCTTCCAGGTTGGTAATGCGAACAGATAAACCTCCGATTTTATCCTCCAGCGTAGTCTGTTTTTCCAGCAACTGGTTAATAGAGGCAGTCATATTGGTTTGGCCTGAAACAAGCTGAAGCAACAAATCCTCCTGTGTTGGACCGGGGTTAGATTCAATGTCACCGCATGAGAATAGATCTTTTGTGAATGACCGGACATCAGATAAAAAGTACGCAATGCATAGTGGGCAAGGCAGCAGCAATAGGCAGCGGTTATCGCTGCGGAAGCATTTAGTAGGCATATAAGAACAAACCTGAAGAATGAAGCAAAAATGGCTCCTGAACATCGTTTCCGATGCGCTGCTGCCGAGCCCACTGAAGATGAACGCAGATGCAGGGCTCCTTTTAAAGGCTTGGTGAACCACGTGCTCTGCCGTCCCAGACGTCGGGGCATGCGCAGAAATCCTGGCTGCCGGTTCGATGATTCTGTTGACGCTTGTCACATCAGCACGTGCCAGTAGGTCGTTGTTGATATCGGCGATGACGGCAGACAGTCCAGGCAAGCAGAAGACAGGTGGCTGCACTTGAAACAGGCCCACCAGCACCTGAAGAATGAAGCAAAAATGGCTCCTGAACATAGTTTCCGATGCGCTGCTGCCGAGCCCACTGAAGATAAACGCAGATGCAGGGCTCCTTTTAAAGGCTTAGTGAACCACGTGCTCTGCCGTCCCAGACGTCGGGGCATGCGCAGAAATCCTGGCTGCCGGTTCGATGATTCTGTTGACGCTTGTCACATCAGCATGTGCCAGTAGGTCGTTGTTGATATCGGCGATGACGGCAGACAGTCCAGGCAAGCAGAAGACAGGTGGCTGCACTTGAAACAGGCCCACCAGCACCTGAAGAATGAAGCAAAAATGGCTCCTGAACATCGTTTCCGATGCGCTGCTGCCGAGCCCACTGAAGATGAACGCAGATGCAGGGCTCCTTTTAAAGGCTTGTTGAACCACGTGCTCGGCCGTCCCAGACGTCGGGGCATGCGCAGAAATCCTGGCTGCCGGTTCGATGATTCTGTTGACGCTTGTCACATCAGCACGTGCCAGTAGGTCGTTGTTGATATCGGCGATGACGGCAGACAGTCCAGGCAAGCAGAAGACAGGTGGCTGCACTTGAAACAGGCCCACCAGCACCTGAAGAATGAAGCAAAAATGGCTCCTGAACATCGTTTCCGATGCGCTGCTGCCGAGCCCGAGCAAGAATACATGCTTTTCGCGCAGTTATAAGAGAAAACGTTTTGACGAATATCACGTGGATACTTGTAAAACCGATATGTTCAGATACAGCTCGTTTTGGTATAAAACAGCTTGTTGCGTTGTATTAAGCACGAATACATGCTTTTTGCGCAGTTATAAGAGAAAAAGTTCTGACGCGTGTCACAGGGACACTTGTAAAACCGATGTGTTCAGATTTAGCTCGTTTCGGTCTAAAAACAACTTGTTTTGTTGTATTAAGCACGAATACATGCTTTTCGCGCAGTTATAAGAGAAAAAGATTAGACGCGTATCGGAGGAACACTTGTAAAACCGATGTGTTGTGATTTAGCTCGTTTCGGTCTAAAAAAGCTTGTTTCTTTGTATTAGCAAGAATACATACTTTTCGCGCAGTTATAAGAGAAAAAGTTTTGACGTGTATCAGAGGAACACTTGTAAAACCGATGTGTTGTGATTTAGCTCGTTTCGGTCTAAAACAGCTTGTTTCGCTGTATTAAGCAAGAATACATGCTTTTCGCGCAGTTATAAGAGAAAAAGTATTGACGCTTATCAGAGGAACACTTGTAAAACCGGTGTGTTGTGATTTAGCTCGTTTCGGTCTAAAACAGCTTGTTTCGCTGTATTAAGCAAGAATACATGCTTTTCGCGCAGTTATAAGAGAAAAAGTTTTGACGCGTGTCACAGGGACACTTCTAAAACCGATGTGTTCAGATTTAGCTCGTTTCGGTCTAAAACATCTTGTTTCGTTGTATTAAGCACGAATACATGCTTTTCGCGCAGGTATAAGAGAAAAAGTTTTAAAGGCATGTCACAGGGACACTTGTAAAACCGATGTGTTCAGATTTAGCTCGTTTCGGTCTAAAACATCTTGTTTCGTTGGACTAAGCACGAATACATGCTTTTCGCGCAGTTATAAGAGAAAAAAGTTTTGACGCGTATCAGAGGAACACTTGTAAAACCGATGTGTTGTGATTTAGCTCTTTTCGGTCTAAACAGCTTGTTTCGCTGTATTAAGCAGAAATACATGCTTTTCGCGCAGTTATAAAAGAAAAAGTTTTAAATGCATGTCACAGGGACACTTGTAAAACCAATGTGTTCAGATTTACCTCGTTTCGGTCTAAAAGAGCTTGTGTCGTTGGACTAAGCACGAATACATGCTTTTCGCGCAGTTATAAGAGAAAAAGTTTTGACGCGTATCAGAGGAACACTTGTAAAACCGATGTGTTGTGATTTAGCTCGTTTCGGTCTAAAACACCTTGTTTCGTTGTATTAAGCACGAATACATGCTTTTCGCGCAGTTATAAGAGAAAAAGTTTTGTCGCGTATCAGAGGAACACTTGTAAAACCGATGTGTTGTGATTTAGCTCTTTTCGGTATATAACAGCTTGTTTCGTATTATTAAGCAAGAATACGTGCTTTTCGCGCAGTAATAAGAGAAAAAGTTTTGACGCGTGTCACAGGGACACTCGTAAAACCGATGTGTTCAGATTTACCTCGTTTCGGTCTAAAACAGCTTGTTTCGTTGGACTAAGCACGAATACATGTTTTCGCGCAGTTATAAGAGAAAAACGTTTTGACGCGTATCACATGGACACTTGTAAAACCGGTGTTCAGATCTAGCTCGTTTTGGTCTAAAACAGCTTGTTTCGCTGTATTAAGCAAGAATACATGCTTTTCGCGCAGTTATAAGAGAAAAAGTTTTGACGAGTATCACGTGGAACACTTGTAATACCGATGTGTTGTGATTTGGCTCGTTTCGGTCTAAAACAGCTTGTTTCGTTGTATTAAGCAAGAATACATGCTTTTCGCGCAGTTATAAGAGAAAACGTTTTGACGCGTATCAGAGGAACACTTGTAAAACCGATGTGTTCAGATTTACCTCTTTTCGGACTAAAACAGCTTATTTCGTTGTATTAAGCACGAATACATGCTTTTCGCGCAGTTATAAGAGAAAAGGTTTTGACGCGTATCACATGACAACTTGCAAAACCGATGTGTTCAGATCTAGCTCGTTTTGGTCTAAAACAGCTTGATTCGTTGTATTAAGCACGAATACATGCTTTTCGCGCAGTTATAAGAGAAAAAGTTTTGACGCGTATCAGAGGAACACTTGTAAAACCGATGTGTTGATTTAGCTCGTTTCGGTCTAAAACAGCTTGTTTCGCTGTATTAAGCAAGAATACATGCTTTTCGCGCAGTTATAAGAGAAAAAGTATTGACGCGTATCAAAGGAACACTTGTAAAACCGATGTGTGGTGATTTAGCTCTTTTCGGTTAAAACTGCTTGTTTCGTATTATTAAGCAAGAATACGTGCTTTTCGCGCAGTAATAAGAGAAAAAGTTTTGACGCGTGTCACAGGGACACTCGTAAAACTGATGTGTTCAGATTTACCTCGTTTCGGTCTAAAACAGCTTGTTTCGTTGTATTAAGCAAGAATACATGCTTTTCGCGCAGTTATAAGAGAAAAAGTTTTGGCGCGTGTCACAGGGACACTTGTAAAACCGATGTGTTCAGATTTAGCTCGTTTCGGTCTAAAACAGCTTGTTTCGTTGTATTAAGCACGAATACATGCTTTTCGCGCAGTTATAAGAGGAAAAGTTTTGACGAGTATCATGTGGATACTTGTAAAACCGATGTGTTCAGATATAGCTCATCTCGGTCTAAAACAGCTTGTTTCGTTGTATTAAGCGCGAATACATGCTTTTCGCGCAGTTATAAGAGAAAAAGTTTTGACGAATATCACGTGGATACTTGCAAAACCGATATGTTCAGATACAGCTCGTTTTGGTATAAAACAGCTTGTTGCGTTGTATTAAGCACGAATACATGCTTTTCGCGCAGTTATAAGAGAAAAAGTTCTGACGCGTGTCACAGGGACACTTGTAAAACCGATGTGTTCAGATTTAGCTCGTTTCGGTCTAAAACATCTTGTTTCGTTGTATTAAGCACGAATACATGCTTTTCGCGCAGGTATAAGAGAAAAAGTTTTAAAGGCATGTCACAGGGACACTTGTAAAACCGATGTGTTCAGATTTAGCTCGTTTCGGTCTAAAACATCTTGTTTCGTTGGACTAAGCACGAATACATGCTTTTCGCGCAGTTATAAGAGAAAAAAGTTTTGACGCGTATCAGAGGAACACGTGTAAAACCGATGTGTTGTGATTTAGCTCGTTTCGGTCTAAACAGCTTGTTTCGCTGTATTAAGCAGGAATACATGCTTTTCGCGCAGTTATAAAAGAAAAAGTTTTATGTCACAGGGACACTTGTAAAACCGATGTGTTCAGATTTACCTCGTTTCGGTCTAAAACAGCTTGTTTCGTTGGACTAAGCACGAATACATGCTTTTCGCGCAGTTATAAGAGAAAAAGTTTTGACGCGTATCAGAGGAACACTTGTAAAACCGATGTGTTGTGATTTAGCTCGTTTCGGTCTAAAACAGCTTGTTTCGCTGTATTAAGCAGGAATACATGCTTTTCGTGCAGTTATAAGAGAAAAACTTTTACAGGCATGTCACAGGGACACTTGTAAAACCGATGTGTTCAGATTTAGCTCATCTCGGTCTAAAACAGCTTGTTTCGTTGTATTAAGCACGAATACATGATTTCGCGCAGTTATAAGAGAAAAAAGTTTTGACGCGTATCACATGGACACTTGTAAAACCGGTGTTCAGATCTAGCTCGTTTTGGTCTAAAACAGCTTGTTTCGCTGTATTAAGCAAGAATACATGCTTTTCGCGCAGTTATAAGAGAAAAAGTTTTGACGAGTATCACGTGGAACACTTGTAATACCGATGTGTTGTGATTTGGCTCGTTTCGGTCTAAAACAGCTTGTTTCGTTGTATTAAGCAAGAATACATGGTTTTCGCGCAGTTATAAGAGAAAAAGTTTTGACGCGTATCAGAGGAACACTTGTAAAACCGATGTGTTCAGATTTACCTCTTTTCGGACTAAAACAGCTTGTTCCGTTGTATTAAGCACGAATACATGCTTTTCGCGCAGTTATAAGAGAAAAGGTTTTGACGCGTATCACATGACAACTTGGAAAACCGATGTGTTCAGATCTAGCTCGTTTTGGTCTAAAACAGCTTGTTTCGCTGTATTAAGCACGAATACATGCTTTTCGCGCAGTTATAAGAGAAAAAGTATTGACGCGTATCAGAGGAACACTTGTAAAACCGATGTGTGGTGATTTAGCTCTTTTCGGTCTAAAACAGCTTGTTTCGTATTATTAAGCAAGAATACGTGCTTTTCGCGCAGTAATAAGAGAAAAAGTTTTGACGCGTGTCACAGGGACACTCGTAAAACCGATGTGTTCAGATTTACCTCGTTTCGGTCTAAAACAGCTTGTTTCGTTGGACTAAGCACGAATACAAGCTTTTCGCGCAGTTATCAGAGAAAAAAGTTTTGACGCGTATCAGAGGAACACTTGTAAAACCGGTGTGTTGTGATTTAGCTCGTTTCGGTCTAAAACAGCTTGTTTCGTTGTAATAAGCAAGAATACATGCTTTTCGCGCAGTTATAAGAGAAAAAGTTTTGACGCGTGTCACAGGGACACTTGTAAAACCGGTGTTCAGATCTAGCTCGTTTTGGTCTAAAACAGCTTGTTTCGCTGTATTAAGCAAGAATACATGCCTTTCGCGCAGTTATAAGAGAAAAAGTTTTGACGAGTATCACGTGGAACACTTGTAATACCGATGTGTTGTGATTTGGCTCGTTTCGGTCTAAAACAGCTTGTTTCGTTGTATTAAGCAAGAATACATGGTTTTCGCGCAGTTATAAGAGAAAAAGTTTTGACGCGTATCAGAGGAACACTTGTAAAACCGATGTGTTCAGATTTACCTCTTTTCGGACTAAAACAGCTTGTTTCGTTGTATTAAGCACGAATACATGCTTTTCGCGCAGTTATAAGAGAAAAGGTTTTGACGCGTATCACATGACAACTTGGAAAACCGATGTGTTCAGATCTAGCTCGTTTTGGTCTAAAACAGCTTGTTTCGCTGTATTAGGCACGAATACATGCTTTTCGCGCAGTTATAAGAGAAAAAGTATTGACGCGTATCAGAGGAACACTTGTAAAACCGATGTGTGGTGATTTAGCTCTTTTCGGTCTAAAACAGCTTGTTTCGTATTATTAAGCAAGAATACGTGCTTTTCGCGCAGTAATAAGAGAAAAAGTTTTGACGCGTGTCACAGGGACACTCGTAAAACCGATGTGTTCAGATTTACCTCGTTTCGGTCTAAAACAGCTTGTTTCGTTGGACTAAGCACGAATACAAGCTTTTCGCGCAGTTATCAGAGAAAAAAGTTTTGACGCGTATCAGAGGAACACTTGTAAAACCGGTGTGTTGTGAATTAGCTCGTTTCGGTCTAAAACAGCTTGTTTCGTTGTATTAAGCAAGAATACATGCTTTTCGCGCAGTTATAAGAGAAAAAGTTTTGACGCGTGTCACAGGGACACTTGTAAAACCGATGTGTTCAGATTTAGCTCGTTTCGGTCTAAAACAGCTTGTTTCGTTGTATTAAGCAAGAATACATGCTTTTCGCGCAGTTATAAGAGAAAAAGTTTTGACGCGTATCAGAGGAACACTTGTAAAACCGATGTGTTGTGATTTAGCTCGTTTCGGTCTAAAACAGCTTGTTTAGCTGTACTAAGCAAGAATACATGCTTTTCGCGCAGTTATAAGAGAAAAAAGTTTTCACGCGTATCAGAGAAACACTTGTAAAACCGATGTGTTGTGATTTAGCTCGTTTCAGTCTAAAACAGCTTGTTTCGCTGTATTAAGCAAGAATACGTGCTTTTCGCGCAGTTATAGAAAAAAAGTCTTGATGCGTGTCACAGGGACACGTGTAAACCGATGTGTTCAGATTTAGCTCGTTTCGGTCTAAAACAGCTTGATTCGTTGTATTAAGCACGAATACATGCTTTTCGCGCAGTTATAAGAGAAAAAGTTTTGACGAGTATCACGTGGATACTTGTAAAACCGACGTGTTCAGATATAGCTCATCTCGGTCTAAAACAGTTTGTTTCGTTGTATTAAGCAAGAACACATGCTTTTCGCGCAGTTATAAGAGAAAAATTTTGACGAATATCACGTGGATACTTGTAAAACCGATATGTTCAGATACAGCTCGTTTTGGTATAAAACAGCTTGTTTCGTTGTATTAAGCACGAATACATGCTTTTCGCGCAGTTATAAGAGAAAAAGATTAGACGCGTATCGGAGGAACATTTGTAAAACCGATGTGTTGTGATTTAGCTCGTTTCGGTCTAAAACAGCTTGTCTCTTTGTATTAGCAAGAATACATGCTTTTCGCGCAGTTATAAGAGAAAAAGTTTTGACGCGTATCAGAGGAACACTTGTAAAACCGATGTGTTGTGATTTAGCTCGTTTCGGTCTAAAACAGCTTGTTTCGCTGTATTAAGCAAGAATACATGTTTTTCGCGCAGTTATAAGAGAAAAAGTATTGACGCTTATCAGAGGAACACTTGTAAAACCGATGTGTGGTGATTTAGCTCTTTTCGGTCTAAAACAGCTTGTTTCGTATTATTAAGCAAGAATACATGCTTTTCGCGCAGTAATAAGAGAAAAAGTTTTAACGCGTGTCACAGGGACGCTCGTAAAACCGATGTGTTCAGATTTACCTCGTTTCGGTCTAAAACAGCTTGTTTCGTTGGACTAAGCACGAATACAAGCTTTTCCCACAGTTATCAGAGAAAAAAGTTTTGACGCGTATCAGAGGAACACTTGTAAAACCGGTGTGTTGTGATTTAGCTCGTTTCGGTCTAAAACAGCTTGTTTCGCTGTATTAAGCAAGAATACATGCTTTTCGCGCAGTTATAAGAGAAAAAGTTTTGACGCGTGTCACAAGGACACTTGTAAAACCGATGTGTTCAGATTTAGCTCGTTTTGGTCTAAAACATCTTGTTTCGTTGTATTAAGCACGAATACATGCTTTTCGCGCAGGTATAAGAGAAAAAGTTTTAAAGGCATGTCACAGGGACACTTGTAAAACCGATGTGTTCAGATTTAGCTCGTTTCGGTCTAATAACAACTTGTTTTGTTGTATTAGGCACGAATACATGCTTTTCGCGCAGTTATAGGAGAAAAAGATTAGACGCGTATCGGAGTAACACTTGTAAAACCGATGTGTTGTGATTTAGCTCGTTTCGGTCTAAAACAGCTTGTTTCGCTGTATTAAGCAAGAATACATGCTTTTCACGCAGTTATAAGAGAAAAAGTTTTGACGCGTGTCACAGGGACGCTTGTAAAACCGATGTGTTCAGATTTAGCTCGTTTCGGTCTAAAAGATCTTGTTTCGTGGTAATAAGCACAAATACATGCTTTTCGCGCAGGTATAAGAGAAAAAGTTTTAAAGGCATGTCACAGGGACACTTGTAAAACCGATGTGCTCAGATTTACCTCGTTTCGGTCTAAAACAGCTTGTTTCGTTGGACTAAGCACGAATACATGCTTTTCGCGCAGTTATAAGAGAAAAAAGTTTTGACGCGTATCAGAGGAACACTTGTAAAACCGATGTGTTGTGATTTAGCTCGTTTCGGTCTAAAACAGCTTGTTTCGCTGTATTAAGCAGGAATACATGCTTTTCGCGCAGTTATAAAAGAAAAAGTTTTAAATGCATGTCACAGGGACACTTGTAAAACCGATGTGTTCAGATTTACCTCGTTTCGGTCTAAAACAGCTTGTTTCGTTGGACTAAGCACGAATACATGCTTTTCGCGCAGTTATAAGAGAAAAAGTTTTGACGCGTATCAGAGGAACACTTGTAAAACCGATGTGTTGTGATTTAGCTCGTTTCGGTCTAAAACAGCTTGTTTCGCTGTATTAAGCAGGAATACATGCTTTTCGTGCAGTTATAAGAGAAAAAGTTTTACAGGCATGTCACAGGGACACTTGTAAAACCGATGTGTTCAGATTTAGCTCATCTCGGTCTAAAACAGCTTGTTTCGTTGTATTAAGCACGAATACATGCTTTTTGCGCAGTTATAAGAGAAAAAGTTCTGACGCGTGTCACAGGGACACTTGTAAAACCGATGTGTTCAGATTTAGCTCGTTTCGGTCTAAAAACAACTTGTTTTGTTGTATTAAGCACGAATACATGCTTTTCGCGCAGTTATAAGAGAAAAAGATTAGACGCGTATCGGAGGAACACTTGTAAAACCGATGTGTTGTGATTTAGCTCGTTTCGGTCTAAAACAGCTTGTTTCGTTGGACTAAGCACGAATACAAGCTTTTCGCGCAGTTATCAGAGAAAAAAGTTTTGACGCGTATCAGAGGAACACTTGTAAAACCGGTGTGTTGTGATTTAGCTCGTTTCGGTCTAAAACAGCTTGTTTCGTTGTATTAAGCAAGAATACATGCTTTTCGCGCAGTTATAAGAGAAAAAGTTTTGACGCGTGTCACAGGGACACTTGTAAAACCGATGTGTTCATATTTAGCTCGTTTTGGTCTAAAACAGCTTGTTTCGTTGTATTAAGCAAGAATACATGCTTTTCGCGCAGTTATAAGAGAAAAAGTTTTGACGAGTATCACGTGGATACTTGTAAAACCGATGTGTTCAGATATAGCTCATCTCGGTCTAAAACTGCTTGTTTCGTTGTATTAAGCACGAATACATGCTTTTCGCGCAGTTATAAGAGAAAAAGTTTTGACGAATATCACGTGGATACTTGTAAAACCGATATGTTCAGATACAGCTTGTTTTGGTATAAAAGAGCTTGTTTCGTTGTATTAAGCACGAATACATGTTTTTCGCGCAGTTATAAAAGAAAAAGTTCTGACGCGTGTCACAGGGACACTTGTAAAACCGATGTGTTCAGATTTAGCTCGTTTCGGTCTAAAAACAACTTGTTTTGTTGTATTAAGCACGAATACATGCTTTTCGCGCAGTTATAAGAGAAAAAGATTAGACGCGTATCGGAGGAACACTTGTAAAACCGATGTGTTGTGATTTAGCTCGTTTCGGTCTAAAACAGCTTGTTTCTTTGTATTAGCAAGAATACATGCTTTTCGCGCAGTTATAAGAGATAAAGTTTTGACGCGTATCAGAGGAACACTTGTAAAACCGATGTGTTGTGATTTAGCTCGTTTCGGTCTAAAACAGCTTGTTTCGCTGTATTAAGCAAGAATACATGCTTTTCGCGCAGTTATAAGAGAAAAAGTATTGACGCTTATCAGAGGAACACTTGTAAAACCGATGTGTGGTGATTTAGCTCTTTTCGGTCTAAAACAGCTTGTTTCGTATTATTAAGCAAGAATACGTGCTTTTCGCGCAGTAATAAGAGAAAAAGTTTTAACGCGTGTCACAGGGACACTCGTAAAACCGATGTGTTCAGATTTACCTCGTTTCGGTCTAAAACAGCTTGTTTCGTTGGACTAAGCACGAATACAAGCTTTTCGCACAGTTATCAGAGAAAAACGTTTTGACGCGTATCAGAGGAACACTTGTAAAACCGGTTTGTTGTGATTTAGCTCGTTTCGGTCTAAAACAGCTTGTTTCGCTGTATTAAGCAAGAATACATGCTTTTCGCGCAGTTATAAGAGAAAAAGTTTTGACGCGTGTCACAGGGACACTTGTAAAACCGATGTGTTCAGATTTAGCTCGTTTTGGTCTAAAACATCTTGTTTCGTTGTATTAAGCACGAATACATGCTTTTCGCGCAGGTATAGGAGAAAAAGTTTTAAAGGCATGTCACAGGGACACTTGTAAAACCGATGTGTTCAGATTTAGCTCGTTTCGGTCTAATAACAACTTGTTTTGTTGTATTAAGCACGAATACATGCTTTTCGCGCAGTTATAAGAGAAAAAGATTAGACGCGTATCGGAGGAACACTTGTAAAACCGATGTGTTGTGATTTAGCTCGTTTCGGTCTAAAACAGCTTGTTTCTTTGTATTAGCAAGAATACATGCTTTTCGCGCAGTTATAAGAGAAAAAGTTTTGACTTGTATCAGAGGAACACTTGTAAAACCGATGTGTTGTGATTTAGCTCGTTTCGGTCTAAAACAGCTTGTTTCGCTGAATTAAGCAAGAATACATGCTTTTCGCGCAGTTATAAGAGAAAAAGTATTGACGCTTATCAGAGGAACACTTGTAAAACCGATGTGTGGTGATTTAGCCCTTTTCGGTCTAAAACAGCTTGTTTCGTATTATTAAGCAAGAATACGTGCTTTTCGCGCAGTAATAAGAGAAAAAGTTTTAACGCGTGTCCCAGGGACACTCGTAAAACCGATGTGTTCAGATTTACCTCGTTTCGGTCTAAAACAGCTTGTTTCGTTGGACTAAGCACGAATACAAGCTTTTCGCGCAGTTTTCAGAGAAAAAAGTTTTGACGCGTATCAGAGGAACACTTGTAAAACCGGTGTGTTGTGATTTAGCTCGTTTCGGTCTAAAACAGCTTGTTTCGCTGTATTAAGCAAGAATACATGCTTTTCGCGCAGTATGAGAGAAAAAGTTTTGACGCGTGTCACAGGGACACTTGTAAAACCGATGTGTTCAGATTTAGCTCGTTTCGGTCTAAAACATCTTGTTTCGTGGTATTAAGCACGAATACATGCTTTTCGCGCAGGTATAAGAGAAAAAGTTTTAAATGCATGTCACAGGGACACTTGTAAAACCTATGTGTTCAGATTTACCTCGTTTCGGTCTAAAACAGCTTGTTTCGTTGGACTAAGCACGAATACATGCTTTTCGCGCAGTTATAAGAGAAAAAGTTTTGACGCGTATCAGAGGAACACTTGTAAAACCGATGTGTTGTGATTTAGCTCGTTTCGGTCTAAAACAGCTTGTTTCGCTGTATTAAGCAGGAATACATGCTTTTCGTGCAGTTATAAGAGAAAAAGTTTTACAGGCATGTCACAGGGACACTTGTAAAACCGATGTGTTCAGATTTAGCTCTTCTCGGTCTAAAACAGCTTGTTTCGTTGTATTAAGCACGAATACATGCTTTTCGCGCAGTTATAAGAGAAAAAGTTTTGTCGCATATCAGAGGAACACTTGTAAAACCGATGTGTTGTGATTAAGCTCTTTTCGGTCTATAACAGCTTGTTTCGTATTATTAAGCACGAATACGTGCTTTTCGCGCAGTAATAAGAGAAAAAGTTTTGACGCGTGTCACAGGGACACTCGTAAAATCGATGTGTTCAGATTTACCTCGTTTCGGTCTAAAACAGCTTGTTTCGTTGGACTAAGCACGAATACATGCTTTTCGCGCAGTTATAAGAGAAAAAAGTTTTGACGCGTATCACATGGACACTTGTAAAACCGGTGTTCAGATCTAGCTCGTTTTGGTCTAAAACAGCTTGTTTCGTTGTATTAAGCACGAATACATGCTTTTCGCGCAGTTATAAGAGAAAAAGCTTTGACGAGTATCACGTGGATACTTGTAAAACCGATGTGTTCAGATATAGCTCACCTCGGTCTAAAACAGCTTGTTTCGTTGTATTAAGCACGAATACATGCTTTTCGCGCAGTTATAAGAGAAAAAGTTTTGACGAGTATCACGTGGAACACTCGTAATACCGATGTGTTGGGATTTGGCTCGTTTCGGTCTAAAACAGCTTGTTTCGTTGTATTAAGCAAGAATACATGCTTTTCGCGCAGTTATAAGAGAAAAAGTTTTGACGCGTATCAGAGGAACACTTGTAAAACCGATGTGTTCAGATTTACCTCTTTTCGGACTAAAACAGCTTGTTTCGTTGTATTAAGCACGAATACATGCTTTTCGCGCAGTTATAAGAGAAAAAGTTCTGACGCGTGTCACAGGGACACTTGTAAAACCGATGTGTTCAGATTTAGCTCGTTTCGGTCTAAAAACAACTTGTTTTGTTGTATTAAGCACGAATACATGCTTTTCGCGCAGTTATAAGAGAAAAAGATTGGACGCGTATCGGAGGAACACATGTAAAACCGATGTGTTGTGATTTAGCTCGTTTCGGTCTAAAACAGCTTGTCTCTTTGTATTAGCAAGAATACATGCTTTTCGCGCAGTTATAAGAGAAAAAGTTTTGACGTGTATCAGAGGAACACTTGTAAAACCGATGTGTTGTGATTTAGCTCGTTTCGGTCTAAAACAGCTTGTTTCGCTGTATTAAGCAAGAATACATGCTTTTCGCGCAGTTATAAGAGAAAAAGTATTGACGCTTATCAGAGGAACACTTGTAAAACCGATGTGTGGTGATTTAGCTCTTTTCGGTCTAAAACAGCTTGTTTCGTATTATTAAGCAAGAATACGTGCTTTTCGCGCAGTAATAAGAGAAAACGTTTTAACGCGTGTCACAGGGACACTCGTAAAACCGATGTGTTCAGATTTACCTCGTTTCGGTCTAAAACAGCTTGTTTCGTTGGACTAAGCACGAATACAAGCTTTTCGCACAGTTATCAGAGAAAAAAGTTTTGACGCGTATCAGAGGAACACTTGTAAAACCGGTGTGTTGTGATTTAGCTCGTTTCGGTCTAAAACAGCTTGTTTAGCTGTATTAAGCAAGAATACATGCTTTTCGCGCAGTTATAAGAGAAAAAGTTTTGACGCGTGTCACAGGGACACTTGTAAAACCGATGTGTTCAGATTTAGCTCGTTTCGGTCTAAAACATCTTGTTTCGTTGTATTAAGCACGAATACATGCTTTTCGCGCAGGTATAAGAGAAAAAGTTTTAAAGGCATGTCAAAGGGACACTTGTAAAACCGATGTGTTCAGATTTAGCTCGTTTCGGTCTAATAACAACTTGTTTTGTTGTATTAAGCACGAATACATGCTTTTCGCGCAGTTATAAGAGAAAAAGATTAGACGCGTATCGGAGGAACACTTGTAAAACCGATGTGTTGTGATTTAGCTCGTTTCGGTCTAAAACAGCTTGTTTCTTTGTATTAGCAAGAATACATGCTTTTCGCGCAGTTATAAGAGAAAAAGTTTTGACGCGTATCAGAGGAACACTTGTAAAACCGATGTGTTGTGATTTAGCTCGTTTCGGTCTAAAACAGCTTGTTTCGCTGTATTAAGCAAGAATACATGCTTTTCGCGCAGTTATAAGAGAAAAAGTATTGACGCTTATCAGAGCAACACTTGTAAAACCGATGTGTGGTGATTTAGCCCTTTTCGGTCTAAAACAGCTTGTTTCGTATTATTAAGCAAGAATACGTGCTTTTCGCGCAGTAATAAGAGAAAAAGTTTTAACGCGTGTCACAGGGACACTCGTATAACCGATGTGTTCAGATTTACCTCGTTTCGGTCTAAAACAGCTTGTTTCGTTGGACTAAGCACGAATACAAGCTTTTCGCGCAGTTTTCAGAGAAAAAAGTTTTGACGCGTATCAGAGGAACACTTGTAAAACCGGTGTGTTGTGATTTAGCTCGTTTCGGTCTAAAACAGCTTGTTTCGCTGTATTAAGCAAGAATACATACTTTTCGCGCAGGTATAAGAGAAAAAGTTTTGACGCGTGTCACAGGGACACTTGTAAAACCGATGTGTTCAGATTTAGCTCGTTTCGGTCTAAAACATCTTGTTTCGTGGTATTAAGCACGAATACATGCTTTTCGCGCAGGTATAAGAGAAAAAGTTTTAAAGGCATGTCACAGGGACACTTGTAAAACCGATGTGCTCAGATTTACCTCGTTTCGGTCTAAAACAGCTTGTTTCGTTGGACTAAGCACGAATACATGCTTTTCGCGCAGTTATAAGAGAAAAAAGTTTTGACGCGTATCAGAGGAACACTTGTAAAACCGATGTGTTGTGATTTAGCTCGTTTCGGTGTAAAACAGCTTGTTTCGCTGTATTAAGCAGGAATACAAGCTTTTCGCGCAGTTATAAAAGAAAAAGTTTTAAATGCATGTCACAGGGACACTTGTAAAACCTATGTGTTCAGATTTACCTCGTTTCGGTCTAAAACAGCTTGTTTCGTTGGACTAAGCACGAATACATGCTTTTCGCGCAGTTATAAGAGAAAAAGTTTTGACGCGTATCAGAGGAACACTTGTAAAACCGATGTGTTGTGATTTAGCTCATCTCGGTCTAAAACTGCTTGTTTCGTTGTATTAAGCACGAATACATGCTTTTCGCGCAGTTATAAGAGAAAAAGTTTTGACGAATATCACTTGGATACTTGTAAAACCGATATGTTCAGATACAGCTTGTTTTGGTATAAAACAGCTTGTTTCGTTGTATTAAGCACGAATACATGTTTTTCGCGCAGTTATAAGAGAAAAAGTTCTGACGCGTGTCACAGGGACACTTGTAAAACCGATGTGTTCAGATTTAGCTCGTTTCGGTCTAAAAACAACTTGTTTTGTTGTATTAAGCACGAATACATGCTTTTCGCGCAGTTATAAGAGAAAAAGATTAGACGCGTATCGGAGGAACACTTGTAAAACCGATGTGTTGTGATTTAGCTCGTTTCGGTCTAAAACAGCTTGTTTCTTTGTATTAGCAAGAATACATGCTTTTCGCGCAGTTATAAGAGAAAAAGTTTTGACGCGTATCAGAGGAACAGTTGTAAAACCGATGTGTTGTGATTTACCTCGTTTCGGTCTAAAACAGCTTGTTTCGCTGTATTAAGCAAGAATACATGCTTTTCGCGCAGTTATAAGAGAAAAAGTATTGACGCTTATCAGAGGAACACTTGTAAAACCGATGTGTGGTGATTTAGCTCTTTTCGGTCTAAAACAGCTTGTTTCGTATTATTAAGCAAGAATACGAGCTTTTCGCGCAGTAATAAGAGAAAAAGTTTTAACGCGTGTCACAGGGACACTCGTAAAACCGATGTGTTCAGATTTACCTCGTTTCGGTCTAAAACAACTTGTTTCGTTGGACTAAGCACGAATACAAGCTTTTCGCACAGTTATCAGAGAAAAAAGTTTTGACGCGTATCAGAGGAACACTTGTAAAACCGGTGTGTTGTGATTTAGCTCGTTTCGGTCTAAAACAGCTTGTTTCGCTGTATTAAGCAAGAATACATGCTTTTCGCGCAGTTATAAGAGAAAAAGTTTTGACGCGTGTCACAGGGACACTTGTAAAACCGATGTGTTCAGATTTAGCTCGTTTTGGTCTAAAACATCTTGTTTCGTTGTATTAAGCACGAATACATGCTTTTCGCGCAGGTATAAGAGAAAAAGTTTTAAAGGCATGTCACAGGGACACTTGTAAAACCGATGTGTTCAGATTTAGCTCGTTTCGGTCTAATAACAACTTGTTTTGTTGTATTAAGCACGAATACATGCTTTTCGCGCAGTTATAAGAGAAAAAGATTAGACGCGTATCGGAAGAACACTTGTAAAACCGATGTGTTGTGATTTAGCTCGTTTCGGTCTAAAACAGCTTGTTTCTTTGTATTAGCAAAAATACATGCTTTTCGCGCAGTTATAAGAGAAAAAGTTTTGACGCGTATCAGAGGAACACTTGTAAAACCGATGTGTTGTGATTTAGCTCGTTTCGGTCTAAAACAGCTTGTTTCGCTGTATTAAGCAAGAATACATGCTTTTCGCGCAGTTATAAGAGAAAAAGTATTGACGCTTATCAGAGGAACACTTGTAAAACCGATGTGTGGTGATTTAGCCCTTTTCGGTCTAAAACAGCTTGTTTCGTATTATTAAGCAAGAATACGTGCTTTTCGCGCAGTAATAAGAGAAAAAGTTTTAACGCGTGTCACAGGGACACTCGTAAAACCGATGTGTTCAGATTTACCTCGTTTCGGTCTAAAACAGCTTGTTTCGTTGGACTAAGCACGAAAACAAGCTTTTCGCGCAGTTTTCAGAGAAAAAAGTTTTGACGCGTATCAGAGGAACACTTGTAAAACCGGTGTGTTGTGATTTAGCTCGTTTCGGTCTAAAACAGCTTGTTTCGCTGTATTAAGCAAGAATACATGCTTTTCGCGCAGTTATAAGAGAAAAAGTTTTGACGCGTGTCACAGGGACACTTGTAAAACCGATGTGTTCAGATTTAGCTCGTTTCGGTCTAAAACATCTTGTTTCGTGGTATTAAGCACGAATACATGCTTTTCGCGCAGGTATAAGAGAAAAAGTTTTAACGGCATGTCACAGGGACACTTGTAAAACCGATGTGCTCAGATTTACCTCGTTTCGGTCTAAAACAGCTTGTTTCGTTGGACTAAGCACGAATACATGCTTTTCGCGCAGTTATAAGAGAAAAAAGTTTTGACGCGTATCAGAGGAACACTTGTAAAACCGATGTGTTGTGATTTAGCTCGTTTCGGTCTAAAACAGCTTGTTTCGCTGTATTAAGCAGGAATACATGCTTTTCGCGCAGTTATAAAAGAAAAAGTTTGAAATGCATGTCACAGGGACACTTGTAAAACCTATGTGTTCAGATTTACCTCGTTTCGGTCTAAAACAGCTTGTTTCGTTGGACTAAGCACGAATACATGCTTTTCGCGCAGTTATAAGAGAAAAAGTTTTGACGCGTATCAGAGGAACACTTGTAAAACCGATGTGTTGTGATTTAGCTCGTTTCGGTCTAAAACAGCTTGTTTCGCTGTATTAAGCAGGAATACATGCTTTTCGTGCAGTTATAAGAGAAAAAGTTTTACAGGCATGTCACAGGGACACTTGTAAAACCGATGTGTTCAGATTTAGCTCTTCTCGGTCTAAAACAGCTTGTTTCGTTGTATTAAGCACGAATACATGCTTTTCGCGCAGTTATAAGAGAAAAAGTTTTGTCGCATATCAGAGGAACACTTGTAAAACCGATGTGTTGTGATTTAGCTCTTTTCGGTCTATTACAGCTTGTTTCGTATTATTAAGCAAGAATACGTGCTTTTCGCGCAGTAATAGGAGAAAAAGTTTTGACGCGTGTCACAGGGACACTCGTAAAACCGATGTGTTCAGATTTACCTCGTTTCGGTCTAAAACAGCTTGTTTCGTTGGACTAAGCACGAATACATGCTTTTCGCGCAGTTATAAGAGAAAAATGTTTTGACGCGTATCACATGGACACTTGTAAAACCGGTGTTCAGATCTAGCTCGTTTTGGTCTAAAACAGCTTGTTTCGTTGTATTAAGCACGAATACATGCTTTTCGCGCAGTTATAAGAGAAAAAGTTTTGACGAGTATCACGTGGATACTTGTAAAACCGATGTGTTCAGATATAGCTCACCTCGGTCTAAAACAGCTTGTTTCGTTGTATCAAGCACGAATACATGCTTTTCGCGCAGTTATAAGAGAAAAAGATTAGACGCGTATCGGAGGAACACTTGTAAAACCGATGTGTTGTGATTTAGCTCGTTTCGGTCTAAAACAGCTTGTTTCTTTGTATTAGCAAGAATACATGCTTTTCGCGCAGTTATAAGAGAAAAAGTTTTGACGCGTATCAGAGGAACACTTGTAAAACCGATGTGTTGTGATTTACCTCGTTTCGGTCTAAAACAGCTTGTTTCGCTGTATTAAGCAAGAATACATGCTTTTCGCGCAGTTATAAGAGAAAAAGTATTGACGCTTATCAGAGGAACACTTGTAAAACCGATGTGTGGTGATTTAGCTCTTTTCGGTCTAAAACAGCTTGTTTCGTATTATTAAGCAAGAATACGTGCTTTTCGCGCAGTAATAAGAGAAAAAGTTTTAACGCGTGTCACAGGGACACTCGTAAAACCGATGTGTTCAGATTTACCTCGTTTCGGTCTAAAACAACTTGTTTCGTTGGACTAAGCACGAATACAAGCTTTTCGCACAGTTATCAGAGAAAAAAGTTTTGACGCGTATCAGAGGAACACTTGTAAAACCGGTGTGTTGTGATTTAGCTCGTTTCGGTCTAAAACAGCTTGTTTCGCTGTATTAAGCAAGAATACATGCTTTTCGCGCAGTTATAAGAGAAAAAGTTTTGACGCGTGTCACAGGGACACTTGTAAAACCGATGTGTTCAGATTTAGCTCGTTTTGGTCTAAAACATCTTGTTTCGTTGTATTAAGAGAAAAAGTTTTAAAGGCATGTCACAGGGACACTTGTAAAACCGATGTGTTCAGATTTAGCTCGTTTCGGTCTAATAACAACTTGTTTTGTTGTATTAAGCACGAATACATGCTTTTCGCGCAGTTATAAGAGAAAAAGATTAGACGCGTATCGGAGGAACACTTGTAAAACCGATGTGTTGTGATTTAGCTCGTTTCGGTCTAAAACAGCTTGTTTCTTTGTATTAGCAAAAATACATGCTTTTCGCGCAGTTATAAGAGAAAAAGTTTTGACGCGTATCAGAGGAACACTTGTAAAACCGATGTGTTGTGATTTAGCTCGTTTCGGTCTAAAACAGCTTGTTTCGCTGTATTAAGCAAGAATACATGCTTTTCGCGCAGTTATAAGAGAAAAAGTATTGACGCTTATCAGAGGAACACTTGTAAAACCGATGTGTGGTGATTTAGCCCTTTTCGGTCTAAAACAGCTTGTTTCGTATTATTAAGCAAGAATACGTGCTTTTCGCGCAGTAATAAGAGAAAAAGTTTTAACGCGTGTCACAGGGACACTCGTAAAACCGATGTGTTCAGATTTACCTCGTTTCGGTCTAAAACAGCTTGTTTCGTTGGACTAAGCACGAATACAAGCTTTTCGCGCAGTTTTCAGAGAAAAAAGTTTTGACGCGTATCAGAGGAACACTTGTAAAACCGGTGTGTTGTGATTTAGCTCGTTTCGGTCTAAAACAGCTTGTTTCGCTGTATTAAGCAAGAATACATGCTTTTCGCGCAGTTATAAGAGAAAAAGTTTTGACGCGTGTCACAGGGACACTTGTAAAACCGATGTGTTCAGATTTAGCTCGTTTCGGTCTAAAACATCTTGTTTCGTGGTATTAAGCACGAATACATGCTTTTCGCACAGGTATAAGAGAAAAAGTTTTAACGGCATGTCACAGGGACACTTGTAAAACTGATGTGCTCAGATTTACCTCGTTTCGGTCTAAAACAGCTTGTTTCGTTGGACTAAGCACGAATACATGCTTTTCGCGCAGTTATAAGAGAAAAAAGTTTTGACGCGTATCAGAGGAACACTTGTAAAACCGATGTGTTGTGATTTAGCTCGTTTCGGTCTAAAACAGCTTGTTTCGCTGTATTAAGCAGGAATACATGCTTTTCGCGCAGTTATAAAAGAAAAAGTTTTAAATGCATGTCACAGGGACACTTGTAAAACCTATGTGTTCAGATTTACCTCGTTTCGGTCTAAAACAGCTTGTTTCGTTGGACTAGGCACGAATACATGCTTTTCGCGCAGTTATAAGAGAAAAAGTTTTGACGCGTATCAGAGGAACACTTGTAAAACCGATGTGTTGTGATTTAGCTCGTTTCGGTCTAAAACAGCTTGTTTCGCTGTATTAAGCAGGAATACATGCTTTTCGTGCAGTTATAAGAGAAAAAGTTTTACAGGCATGTCACAGGGACACTTGTAAAACCGATGTGTTCAGATTTAGCTCTTCTCGGTCTAAAACAGCTTGTTTCGTTGTATTAAGCACGAATACATGCTTTTCGCGCAGTTATAAGAGAAAAAGTTTTGTCGCATATCAGAGGAACACTTGTAAAACCGATGTGTTGTGATTTAGCTCTTTTCGGTCTATAACAGCTTGTTTCGTATTATTAAGCAAGAATACGTGCTTTTCGCGCAGTAATAAGAGAAAAAGTTTTGACGCGTGTCACAGGGACACTCGTAAAACCGATGTGTTCAGATTTACCTCGTTTCGGTCTAAAACAGCTTGTTTCGTTGGACTAAGCACGAATACATGCTTTTCGCGCAGTTATAAGAGAAAAAAGTTTTGACGCGTATCACAAGGACACTTGTAAAACCGGTGTTCAGATCTAGCTCGTTTTGGTCTAAAACAGCTTGTTTCGTTGTATTAAGCACGAATACATGCTTTTCGCGCAGTTATAAGAGAAAAAGTTTTGACGAGTATCACGTGGATACTTGTAAAACCGATGTGTTCAGATATAGCTCACCTCGGTCTAAAACAGCTTGTTTCGTTGTATTAAGCACGAATACATGCTTTTCGCGCAGTTATAAGAGAAAAAGTTTTGACCAGTATCACGTGGAACACTCGTAATACCGATGTGTTGGGATTTGGCTCGTTTCGGTCTAAAACAGCTTGTTTCGTTGTATTAAGCACGAATACATGCTTTTCGCGCAGTTATAACAGAAAAAGTTTTGACGCGTATCAGAGGAACACTTGTAAAACCGATGTGTTCAGATTTACCTCTTTTCGGACTAAAACAGCTTGTTTCGTTGTATTAAGCACGAATACATGCTTTTCGCGCAGTTATAAGAGAAAAAGTTCTGACGCGTGTCACAGGGACACTTGTAAAACCGATGTGTTCAGATTGATTTAGCTCGTTTCGGTCTAAAAACAACTTGTTTTGTTGTATTAAGCACGAATACATGCTTTTCGCGCAGTTATAAGAGAAAAAGATTGGACGCGTATCGGAGGAACACAAGTAAAACCGATGTGTTGTGATTTAGCTCGTTTCGGTCTAAAACAGCTTGTCTCTTTGTATTAGCAAGAATACATGCTTTTCGCGCAGTTATAAGAGAAAAAGTTTTGACGCGTATCAGAGGAACACTTGTAAAACCGATGTGTTGTGATTTAGCTCGTTTCGGTCTAAAACAGCTTGTTTCGCTGTATTAAGCAAGAATACATGCTTTTCGCGCAGTTATAAGAGAAAAAGTATTGACGCTTATCAGAGGAACACTTGTAAAACCGATGTGTGGTGATTTAGCTCTTTTCGGTCTAAAACAGCTTGTTTCGTATTATTAAGCAAGAATACGTGCTTTTCGCGCAGTAATAAGAGAAAAAGTTTTAACGCGTGTCACAGGGACACTCGTAAAACCGATGTGTTCAGATTTACCTCGTTTCGGTCTAAAACAGCTTGTTTCGTTGGACTAAGCACGAATACAAGCTTTTCGCGCAGTTTTCAGAGAAAAAAGTTTTGACGCGTATCAGAGGAACACTTGTAAAACCGGTGTGTTGTGATTTAGCTCGTTTCGGTCTAAAACAGCTTGTTTCGCTGTATTAAGCAAGAATACATGCTTTTCGCGCAGTTATAAGAGAAAAAGTTTTGACGCGTGTCACAGGGACACTTGTAAAACCGATGTGTTCAGATTTAGCTCGTTTCGGTCTAAAACATCTTGTTTCGTGGTATTAAGCACGAATACATGCTTTTCGCGCAGGTATAAGAGAAAAAGTTTTAAAGGCATGTCACAGGGACACTTGTAAAACCGATGTGCTCAGATTTACCTCGTTTCGGTCTAAAACAGCTTGTTTCGTTGGACTAAGCACGAATACATGCTTTTCGCGCAGTTATAAGAGAAAAAAGTTTTGACGCGTATCAGAGGAACACTTGTAAAACCGATGTGTTGTGATTTAGCTCGTTTCGGTCTAAAACAGCTTGTTTCGCTGTATTAAGCAGGAATACATGCTTTTCGCGCAGTTATAAAAGAAAAAGTTTTAAATGCATGTCACAGGGACACTTGTAAAACCTATGTGTTCAGATTTACCTCGTTTCGGTCTAAAACAGCTTGTTTCGTTGGACTAAGCACGAATACATGCTTTTCGCGCAGTTATAAGAGAAAAAGTTTTGACGCGTATCAGAGGAACACTTGTAAAACCGATGTGTTGTGATTTAGCTCGTTTCGGTCTAAAACAGCTTGTTTCGCTGTATTAAGCAGGAATACATGCTTTTCGTGCAGTTATAAGAGAAAAAGTTTTACAGGCATGTCACAGGGACACTTGTAAAACCGATGTGTTCAGATTTAGCTCTTCTCGGTCTAAAACAGCTTATTTCGTTGTATTAAGCAATAATACGTGCTTTTCGCGCAGTAATAAGAGAAAAAGTTTTAACGCGTGTCACAGGGACACTCGTAAAACCGATGTGTTCATATTTACCTCGTTTCGGTCTAAAACAGCTTGATTCGTTGTATTATGCACGAATACATGCTTTTCGCGCAGTTATAGGAGAAAAAGTTTTGACGAGTATCACGTGGATACTTGTAAAACCGATGTGTTCAGATATAGCTCACCTCGGTCTAAAACAGCTTGTTTCGTTGTATTAAGCACGAATACATGCTTTTCGCGCAGTTATAAGAGAAAAAGTTTTGACGAGTATCACGTGGAACACTCGTAATACCGATGTGTTGGGATTTGGCTCGTTTCGGTCTAAAACAGCTTGTTTCGTTGTATTAAGCAAGAATACATGCTTTTCGCGCAGTTATAAGAGAAAAAGTTTTGACGCGTATCAGAGGAACACTTGTAAAACCGATGTGTTCAGATTTAGCTCGTTTTGGTCTAAAACATCTTGTTTCGTTGTATTAAGCACGAATACATGCTTTTCGCGCAGGTATAAGAGAAAAAGTTTTAAAGGCATGTCACAGGGACACTTGTAAAACCGATGTGTTCAGATTTAGCTCGTTTCGGTCTAATAACAACTTGTTTTGTTGTATTAAGCACGAATACATGCTTTTCGCGCAGTTATAAGAGAAAAAGATTAGACGCGTATCGGAGGAACACTTGTAAAACCGATGTGTTGTGATTTAGCTCGTTTCGGTCTAAAACAGCTTGTTTCTTTGTATTAGCAAGAATACATGCTTTTCGCGCAGTTATAAGAGAAAAAGTTTTGACGCGTATCAGAGGAACACTTGTAAAACCGATGTGTTGTGATTTAGCTCGTTTCGGTCTAAAACAGCTTGTTTCGCTGTATTAAGCAAGAATACATGCTTTTCGCGCAGTTATAAGAGAAAACGTATTGACGCTTATCAGAGGAACACTTGTAAAACCGATGTGTGGTGATTTAGCCCTTTTCGGTCTAAAACAGCTTGTTTCGTATTATTAAGCAAGAATACGTGCTTTTCGCGCAGTAATAAGAGAAAAAGTTTTAACGCGTGTCACAGGGACACTCGTAAAACCGATGTGTTCAGATTTACCTCGTTTCGGTCAAAAACAGCTTGTTTCGTTGGACTAAGCACGAATACAAGCTTTTCGCGCAGTTTTCAGAGAAAAAGTTTTGACGCGTATCAGAGGAACACTTGTAAAACCGGTGTGTTGTGATTTAGCTCGTTTCGGTCTAAAACAGCTTGTTTCGCTGTATTAAGCAAGAATACATGCTTTTCGCGCAGTTATAAGAGAAAAAGTTTTGACGCGTGTCACAGGGACACTTGTAAAACCGATGTGTTCAGATTTAGCTCGTTTCGGTCTAAAACATCTTGTTTCGTGGTATTAAGCACGAATACATGCTTTTCGCGCAGGTATAAGAGAAAAAGTTTTAAAGGCATGTCACAGGGACACATGTAAAACCGATGTGCTCAGATTTACCTCGTTTCGGTCTAAAACAGCTTGTTTCGTTGGACTAAGCACGAATACATGCTTTTCGCGCAGTTATAAGAGAAAAAGTTTTGACGCGTATCAGAGGAACACTTGTAAAACCGATGTGTTGTGATTTAGCTCGTTTCGGTCTAAAACAGCTTGTTTCGCTGTATTAAGCAGGAATACATGCTTTTCGTGCAGTTATAAGAGAAAAAGTTTTACAGGCATGTCACAGGGACACTTGTAAAACTGATGTGTTCAGATTTAGCTCTTCTCGGTCTAAAACAGCTTGTTTCGTTGTATTAAGCAAGAATACATGCTTTTCGCGCAGTTATAAGAGAAAAAGTTTTGTCGCATATCAGAGGAACACTTGTAAAACCGATGTGTTGTGATTTAGCTCTTTTCGGTCTATAACAGCTTGTTTCGTATTATTAAGCAAGAATACGTGCTTTTCGCGCAGTAATAAGAGAAAAAGTTTTGACGCGTGTCACAGGGGCACTCGTAAAACCGATGTGTTCAGATTTGCCTCGTTTCGGTCTAAAACAGCTTGTTTCGTTGGACTAAGCACGAATACATGCTTTTCGCGCAGTTATAAGAGAAAAAAGTTTTGACGCGTATCACATGGACACTTGTAAAACCGGTGTTCACATCTAGCTCGTTTTGGTCTAAAACAGCTTGTTTCGTTGTATTAAGCACGAATACATGCTTTTCGCGCAGTTATAAGAGAAAAAGTCTTGACGCGTATCACATGGACACTTTTAAAACCGATGTGTTCAGATTTAGCTCGTTTCGCTCTAAAACAGCTTGTTTCGTTGTATTAAGCACGAATACATGCTTTTCGCGCAGTTATAAGAGAAAAAGTTTTGACGCGTATGTGTTGTGATTTAGCTCATTTCGGTCTAAAACAGCTTGTTTCGCTGTATTAAGGAAGAATACATGCTTTTCGCGCAGTTATAAGAGAAAAAGTTTTGACGCGTGTCACAGGGATACTTGTAAAACCGATGTGTTCAGATTTAGCTCGTTTCGGTCTAAAACAGCTTGTTTCGTTGCATTTACAGGAATATATGCTTTTCGCGCAGCTATAAGAGAAAAAGTTTAGACGCGTATCAGAGGAACACAAATAAAACCGATGTGTTCAGATTTAGCTCGTTTCGGTCTAAAACAGCTTGTTTCGTTGTATTAAGCAGGAATATATGCTTTTCGCGCAGTTATAAGAGAAAAAGTTTTGACGCGTATCAGAGGAACACTTGTAAAACCGATGTGTTCAGATTTACCTCTTTTCGGACTAAAACAGCTTGTTTCGTTGTATTAAGCACGAATACAAGCTTTTCGCGCAGTTATAAGAGAAAAAGTTTTGACGCGTATCACATGGACACTTGGAAAACCGATGTGTTGTGATTTAGCTCGTTTCGGTCTAAAACAGCTTGTTTCGTTGTATTAAGCAAGAATACATGCTTTTCGCGCAGTTATATGAGAAAAAGTTTTGAAGCGTATTAGAGAGACACTTGTAAAACCGATGTGTTGTGATTTAGCTCGTTTCGGTCTAAAACAGCTTGTTTCGTTGTATTAAGCACAAATACATGCTTTTCGCGCAGTTATAAGAGAAAAACGTTTTGACGCGTATCAGAGGAACACTTGTAAAACCGATGTGTTGTGGTTTAGCTCGTTTCGGTCTAAAACAGCTTGTTTCGCTGTATTAACCAAGAATACATGCTTTTCGCGCAGTTATAAGAGAAAAAGTTTTGACGCGTGTCACAGGGACACTTGTAAAACCGATGTGTTCAGATTTAGCTCGTTTCGGTCTAAAACAGCTTGTTTCGTTGTATTAAGCAGGAATACATGCTTTTCGCTCAGTTATAAGAGAAAAGGTTTTAAATGCATGTCACAGGGACACTTGTAAAACCGATATGTTCAGATTTACCTCGTTTCGGTCTAAAACAGATTGTTTCGTTGGACTAAGCACGAATACATGCTTTTCGCGCAGTTATAAGAGAAAAAGTTTTGACGCGTATCAGAGGAACACTTGTAAAACCGATGTGTGGTGATTTAGCTCGTTTCGGTCTAAAACAGCTTGTTTCGCTGTATTAAGCAGGAATACATGCTTTTCGCGCAGTTATAAGAGAAAAAGTTTTACAGGCATGTCACAGGGACACTTGTAAAACCGATGTGTTCAGATTTAGCTCATCTCGGTCTAAAACAGCTTGTTTCGTTGTATTAAGCACGAATACATGCTTTTCGCGCAGTTATAAGAGAAAACGTTTTGACGCGTATCAGAGGAACACTTGTAAAACCGATGTTTTGTGATTTAGCTCGTTTCGGTCTAAAACAGCTTGTTTCGCTGTATTAAGCAAGAATACATGCTTTTCGCGCAGTTATAAAATAAAAAGTTTTGACGCGTGTCACAGGGACACTTGTAAAACCGATGTGTTCAGATTTAGCTCGTTTCGGTCTAAAACAGCTTGTTTCGTTGTATTAAGCCCGAATACATGATTTCGCGCAGGTATAAGAGAAAAAGTTTTAAAGCCATGTCACAGGGACACTTGTAAAACCGATGTGTTCAGATTTACCTCGCTTCGGTGTAAAACAGCTTGTTTCGCTGTATTAAGCAAGAATACATGCTTTTCGCGCAGTTATAAGAGAAAAAGTTTTGACGCGTATCACATGGACACTTTTAAAACCGATGTGTTCAGATTTAGCTCGTTTCGGTCTAAAACAGCTTGTTTCGTTGTATTAAGCACGAATACATGCTTTTCGCGCAGTTATAAGAGAAAAAATTTTGACGCGTATTAGAGGAACACTTGTAAAACCGATGTGTTGTGATTTAGCTCGTTTCAGTCTAAAACAGCTTGTTTCGCTGTATTAAGCAAGAATACGTGCTTTTCGCGCAGTTATAAGAGAAAAAGTTTTGACGCGTGTCACAGGGACACGTGTAAAACCGACGTGTTCAGATTTAGCTCGTTTCGGTCTAAAACAGCTTGTTTCGTTGTTTCAAGCACGAATACATGCTTTTCGCGCAGTTATAGAAGAAAAAGTTTTGACGCGTGTTAGAAGGACACTTTTAAAACTGATGTGTTCAGATTTAGCTCATCTCGGTCTAAAACAGCTTGTTTCGTTGTATTAAGCACGAATACATGCTTTTCGCGCAGTTATAAGAGAAAAAGTTTTGACGCGTATCAGAGGAACACTTGTAAAACCGATGTGTGGTGATTTAGCTCTTTTCGGTCTAAAACAGCTTGTTTCGTATTATTAAGCAAGAATACGTGCTTTTCGCGCAGTAATAAGAGAAAAAGTTTTGACGCGTATCAGAGGAACACTTGTAAAACCGATGTGTTGTGATTTAGCTCATTTCGGTCTAAAACAGCTTGTTTCGCTGTATTAAGGAAGAATACATGCTTTTCGCGCAGTTATAAGAGAAAAAGTTTTGACGCGTGTCACAGGGATACTTGTAAAACCGATGTGTTCAGATTTAGCTTGTTTCGGTCTAAAACAGCTTGTTTCGTTGTATTTAGCAGGAATATATGCTTTTCGCGCTGTTATAAGAGAAAAAGTTTAGACGCGTATCAGAGGAACACAAGTAAAACCGATGTGTTCAGATTTAGCTCGTTTCGGTCTAAAACAGCTTGTTTCGTTGTATTAAGCAGGAATATATGCTTTTCGCGCAGTTATAAGAGAAAAAGTTTTGACGCGTATCAGAGGAACACTTGTAAAACCGATGTGTTCAGATTTACCTCTTTTCGGACTAAAACAGCTTGTTTCGTTGTATTAAGCACGAATACATGCTTTTCGCGCAGTTATAAGAGAAAAAGTTTTGACGCGTATCACATGGACACTTGGAAAACCGATGTGTTCAGATCTAGCTCGTTTTGGTCTAAAACAGCTTGTTTCGTTGTATTAAGCACGAATACATGCTTTTCGCGCAGTTATAAGAGAAAAAGTTTTGACGCGTATCAGAGGAACACTTGTAAAACCGATGTGTTGTGATTTAGATCGTTTCGGTCTAAAACAGCTTGTTTCGTTGTATTAAGCAAGAATACATGCTTTTCGCGCAGTTATATGAGAAAAAGTTTTGAAGCGTATTAGAGAGACACTTGTAAAACCGATGTGTTGTGATTTAGCTCGTTTCGGTCTAAAACAGCTTGTTTCGTTGTATTAAGCACAAATACATGCTTTTCGCGCAGTTATAAGAGAAAAAAGTTTTGACGCGTATCAGAGGAACACTTGTAAAACCGATGTGTTGTGATTTAGCTCGTTTCGGTCTAAAACAGCTTGTTTCGCTGTATTAACCAAGAATACATGCTTTTCGCGCAGTTATAAGAGAAAAAGTTTTGACGCGTGTCACAGGGACACTTGTAAAACCGATGTGTTCAGATTTAGCTCGTTTCGGTCTAAAACAGCTTGTTTCGTTGTATTAGGCAGGAATACATGCTTTTCGCTCAGTTATGAGAGAAAAAATTTTAAATGCATGTCACAGGGACACTTGTAAAACCGATGTGTTCAGATTTACCTCGTTTCGGTCTAAAACAGATTGTTTCGTTGGACTAAGCACGAATACATGCTTTTCGCGCAGTTATAAGAGAAAAAGTTTTGACGCGTATCAGAGGAACAGTTGCAAAACCGATGTGTGGTGATTTAGCTCGTTTCGGTCTAAAACAGCTTGTTTCGCTGTATTAAGCAGGAATACATGCTTTTCGCGCAGTTATAAGAGAAAAAGTTTTACAGGCATGTCACAGGGACACTTGTAAAACCGATGTGTTCAGATTTAGCTCATCTCGGTCTAAAACAGCTTGCGTCGTTGTATTAAGCACGAATACATGCTTTTCGCGCAGTTATAAGAGAAAACGTTTTGACGCGTATCAGAGGAACACTTGTAAAACCGATGTTTTGTGATTTAGCTCGTTTCGGTCTAAAACAGCTTGTTTCGCTGTATTAAGCAAGAATACATGCTTTTCGCGCAGTTATAAGATAAAAAGTTTTGACGCGTGTCACAGGGACACTTGTAAAACCGATGTGTTGAGATTTAGCTCGTTTCGGTCTAAAACAGCTTGTTTCGTTGTATTAAGCCCGAATACATGATTTCGCGCAGGTATAAGAGAAAAAGTTTTAAAGCCATGTCACAGGGACACTTGTAAAACCGATGTGTTCAGATTTACCTCGTTTCGGTGTAAAACAGCTTGTTTCGCTGTATTAAGCAAGAATACATGCTTTTCGCGCAGTTATAAGAGAAAAAGTTTTGACGCGTATCACATGGACACTTTTAAAACCGATGTGTTCAGATTTAGCTCGTTTCGGTCTAAAACAGCTTGTTTCGTTGTATTAAGCACGAATACATGCTTTTCGCGCAGTTATAAGAGAAAAAGTTTTGACGCGTATTAGAGGAACACTTGTAAAACCGATGTGTTGTGATTTAGCTCGTTTCAGTCTAAAACAGCTTGTTTCGCTGTATTAAGCAAGAATACGTGCTTTTCGCGCAGTTATAAGAGAAAAAGTTTTGACGCGTGTCACAGGGACACGTGTAAAACCGACGTGTTCAGATTTAGCTCGTTTCGGTCTAAAACAGCTTGTTTCGTTGTTTCAAGCACGAATACATGCTTTTCGCGCAGTTATAGAAGAAAAAGTTTTGACGCGTATTAGAGGGACACTTTTAAAACCGATGTGTTCAGATTTAGCTCGTTTCGGTCTAAAACAGCTTGTTTCGTTGTATTAGGCAGGAATACATGCTTTTCGCTCAGTTATGAGAGAAAAAGTTTTAAATGCATGTCACAGGGACACTTGTAAAACCGATGTGTTCAGATTTACCTCGTTTCGGTCTAAAACAGATTGTTTCGTTGGACTAAGCACGAATACATGCTTTTCGCGCAGTTATAAGAGAAAAAGTTTTGACGCGTATCAGAGGAACAGTTGCAAAACCGATGTGTGGTGATTTAGCTCGTTTCGGTCTAAAACAGCTTGTTTCGCTGTATTAAGCAGGAATACATGCTTTTCGCGCAGTTATAAGAGAAAAAGTTTTACAGGCATGTCACAGGGACACTTGTAAAACCGATGTGTTCAGATTTAGCTCATCTCGGTCTAAAACAGCTTGTTTCGTTGTATTAAGCACGAATACATGCTTTTCGCGCAGTTATAAGAGAAAACGTTTTGACGCGTATCAGAGGAACACTTGTAAAACCGATGTTTTGTGATTTAGCTCGTTTCGGTCTAAAACAGCTTGTTTCGCTGTATTAAGCAAGAATACATGCTTTTCGCGCAGTTATAAGATAAAAAGTTTTGACGCGTGTCACAGGGACACTTGTAAAACCGATGTGTTGAGATTTAGCTCGTTTCGGTCTAAAACAGCTTGTTTCGTTGTATTAAGCCCGAATACATGATTTCGCGCAGGTATAAGAGAAAAAGTTTTAAAGCCATGTCACAGGGACACTTGTAAAACCGATGTGTTCAGATTTACCTCGTTTCGGTGTAAAACAGCTTGTTTCGCTGTATTAAGCAAGAATACATGCTTTTCGCGCAGTTATAAGAGAAAAAGTTTTGACGCGTATCACATGGACACTTTTAAAACCGATGTGTTCAGATTTAGCTCGTTTCGGTCTAAAACAGCTTGTTTCGTTGTATTAAGCACGAATACATGCTTTTCGCGCAGTTATAAGAGAAAAAGTTTTGACGCGTATTAGAGGAACACTTGTAAAACCGATGTGTTGTGATTTAGCTCGTTTCAGTCTAAAACAGCTTGTTTCGCTGTATTAAGCAAGAATACGTGCTTTTCGCGCAGTTATAAGAGAAAAAGTTTTGACGCGTGTCACAGGGACACGTGTAAAACCGACGTGTTCAGATTTAGCTCGTTTCGGTCTAAAACAGCTTGTTTCGTTGTTTCAAGCACGAATACATGCTTTTCGCGCAGTTATAGAAGAAAAAGTTTTGACGCGTATTAGAGGGACACTTTTAAAACTGATGTGTTCAGATTTAGCTCATCTCGGTCTAAAACAGCTTGTTTCGTTGTATTAAGCACGAATACATGCTTTTCGCGCAGTTATAAGAGAAAAAGTTTTGACGCGTATCAGAGGAACACTTGTAAAACCGATGTGTGGTGATTTAGCTCTTTTCGGTCTAAAACAGCTTGTTTCGTATTATTAAGCAAGAATACGTGCTTTTCGCGCAGTAATAAGAGAAAAAGTTTTGACGCGTATCAGAGGAACACTTGTAAAACCGATGTGTTGTGATTTAGCTCATTTCGGTCTAAAACAGCTTGTTTCGTTGTATTAAGCACGAATACATGCTTTTCGCGCAGTTATAAGATAAAAAGTTTTGACGCGTGTCACAGGGACACTTGTAAAACCGATGTGTTCAGATTTAGCTCGTTTCGGTCTAAAACAGCTTGTTTCGTTGTATTAAGCCCGAATACATGATTTCGCGCAGGTATAAGAGAAAAAGTTTTAAAGGCATGTCACAGGGACACTTGTAAAACCGATGTGTTCAGATTTACCTCGTTTCGGTGTAAAACAGCTTGTTTCGCTGTATTAAGCAAGAATACATGCTTTTCGCGCAGTTATAAGAGAAAAAGTTTTGACGCGTATCACATGGACACTTTTAAAACCGATGTGTTCAGATTTAGCTCGTTTCGGTCTAAAACAGCTTGTTTCGTTGTATTAAGAAAGAATACGTGCTTTTCGCGCAGTTATAAGAGAAAAAGTTTTGACGCGTGTCACAGGGACACGTGTAAAACCGACGTGTTCAGATTTAGCTCGTTTCGGTCTAAAACAGCTTGTTTCGTTGTTTCAAGCACGAATACTTGCTTTTCGCGCAGTTATAGAAGAAAAAGTTTTGACGCGTATTAGAGGGACACTTTTAAATTTGATGTGTTCAGATTTAGCTCATCTCGGTCTAAAACAGCTTGTTTCGTTGTATTAAGCACGAATACATGCTTTTCGCGCAGTTATAAGAGAAAAAGTTTTGACGCGTATCAGAGGAACACTTGTAAAACCGATGTGTGGTGATTTAGCTCTTTTCGGTCTAAAACAGCTTGTTTCGTATTATTAAGCAAGAATACGTGCTTTTCGCGCAGTAATAAGAGAAAAAGTTTTGACGCGTGTCACAGGGACACTCGTAAAACCGATGTGTTCAGATTTACCTCGTTTCGGTCTAAAACAGCTTGTTTCGTTGGACTAAGCACGAATACAAGCTTTTTGCGCAGTTATAAGAGAAAAAAGTTTTGACGCGTATCAGAGGAGCACTCGTAAAACCGGTGTGTTGTGATTTAGCTCGTTTCGGTCTAAAACAGCTTGTTTCGCTGTATTAAGCAAGAATACACGCTTTTCGCGCAGTTATAAGAGAAAAAGTTTTTACGCGTGTCACAGGGACACTTGTAAAACCGATGTGTTCAGATTTAGCTCGTTTCGGTCTAAAACAGCTTGTTTCGTTGTATTAAGCAAGAATACATGATTTTCGCGCAGTTATAAGAGAAAAAGTTTTGACGCGTATCAGAGGAACACTTGTAAAACCGATGTGTTGTGATTTAGCTCGTTTCGGTCTAAAACAGCTTGTTTCGCTGTATTAAGCAAGAATACATGCTTTTCGCGCAGTTATAAGAGAAAAAGTTTTGACGCGTGTCACAGGGACACTTGTAAAACCGATGTGTTCAGATTTAGCTCGTTTCGGTCTAAAACAGCTTGTTTCGTTGTATTAAGCACGAATACATGCTTTTCGCGCAGTTATAAGAGAAAACGTTTTGACGCGTATCAGAGGAACACTTGTAAAACCGATGTTTTGTGATTTAGCTCGTTTCGGTCTAAAACAGCTGGTTTCGCTGTATTAAGCAAGAATACATGCTTTTCGCGCAGTTATAAGATAAAAAGTTTTGACGCGTGTCACAGGGACACTTGTAAAACCGATGTGTTGAGATTTAGCTCGTTTCGGTCTAAAACAGCTTGTTTCGTTGTATTAAGCCCGAATACATGATTTCGCGCAGGTATAAGAGAAAAAGTTTTAAAGCCATGTCACAGGGACACTTGTAAAACCGATGTGTTCAGATTTACCTCGTTTCGGTGTAAAACAGCTTGTTTCGCTGTATTAAGCAAGAATACATGCTTTTCGCGCAGTTATAAGAGAAAAAGTTTTGACGCGTATCACATGGACACTTTTAAAACCGATGTGTTCAGATTTAGCTCGTTTCGGTCTAAAACAGCTTGTTTCGTTGTATTAAGCACGAATACATGCTTTTCGCGCAGTTATAAGAGAAAAAGTTTTGACGCGTATTAGAGGAACACTTGTAAAACCGATGTGTTGTGATTTAGCTCGTTTCAGTCTAAAACAGCTTGTTTCGCTGTATTAAGCAAGAATACGTGCTTTTCGCGCAGTTATAAGAGAAAAAGTTTTGACGCGTGTCACAGGGACACGTGTAAAACCGACGTGTTCAGATTTAGCTCGTTTCGGTCTAAAACAGCTTGTTTCGTTGTTTCAAGCACGAATACATGCTTTTCGCGCAGTTATAGAAGAAAAAGTTTTGACGCGTATTAGAGGGACACTTTTAAAACTGATGTGTTCAGATTTAGCTCATCTCGGTCTAAAACAGCTTGTTTCGTTGTATTAAGCACGAATACATGCTTTTCGCGCAGTTATAAGAGAAAAAGTTTTGACGCGTATCAGAGGAACACTTGTAAAACCGATGTGTGGTGATTTAGCTCTTTTCGGTCTAAAACAGCTTGTTTCGTATTATTAAGCAAGAATACGTGCTTTTCGCGCAGTAATAAGAGAAAAAGTTTTGACGCGTATCAGAGGAACACTTGTAAAACCGATGTGTTGTGATTTAGCTCATTTCGGTCTAAAACAGCTTGTTTCGTTGTATTAAGCACGAATACATGCTTTTCGCGCAGTTATAAGATAAAAAGTTTTGACGCGTGTCACAGGGACACTTGTAAAACCGATGTGTTCAGATTTAGCTCGTTTCGGTCTAAAACAGCTTGTTTCGTTGTATTAAGCCCGAATACATGATTTCGCGCAGGTATAAGAGAAAAAGTTTTAAAGGCATGTCACAGGGACACTTGTAAAACCGATGTGTTCAGATTTACCTCGTTTCGGTGTAAAACAGCTTGTTTCGCTGTATTAAGCAAGAATACATGCTTTTCGCGCAGTTATAAGAGAAAAAGTTTTCACGCGTATCACATGGACACTTTTAAAACCGATGTGTTCAGATTTAGCTCGTTTCGGTCTAAAACAGCTTGTTTCGTTGTATTAAGAAAGAATAAGTGCTTTTCGCGCAGTTATAAGAGAAAAAGTTTTGACGCGTGTCACAGGGACACGTGTAAAACCGACGTGTTCAGATTTAGCTCGTTTCGGTCTAAAACAGCTTGTTTCGTTGTTTCAAGCACGAATACATGCTTTTCGCGCAGTTATAGAAGAAAAAGTTTTGACGCGTATTAGAGGGACACTTTTAAAACTGATGTGTTCAGATTTAGCTCATCTCGGTCTAAAACAGCTTGTTTCGTTGTATTAAGCACGAATACATGCTTTTCGCGCAGTTATAAGAGAAAAAGTTTTGACGCGTATCAGAGGAACACTTGTAAAACCGATGTGTGGTGATTTAGCTCTTTTCGGTCTAAAACAGCTTGTTTCGTATTATTAAGCAAGAATACGTGCTTTTCGCGCAGTAATAAGAGAAAAAGTTTTGACGCGTGTCACAGGGACACTCGTAAAACCGATGTGTTCAGATTTACCTCGTTTCGGTCTAAAACAGCTTGTTTCGTTGGACTAAGCACGAATACAAGCTTTTTGCGCAGTTATAAGAGAAAAAAGTTTTGACGCGTATCAGAGGAGCACTCGTAAAACCGGTGTGTTGTGATTTAGCTCGTTTCGGTCTAAAACAGCTTGTTTCGCTGTATTAAGCAAGAATACACGCTTTTCGCGCAGTTATAAGAGAAAAAGTTTTTACGCGTGTCACAGGGACACTTGTAAAACCGATGTGTTCAGATTTAGCTCGTTTCGGTCTAAAACAGCTTGTTTCGTTGTATTAAGCAAGAATACATGATTTTCGCGCAGTTATAAGAGAAAAAGTTTTGACGCGTATCAGAGGAACACTTGTAAAACCGATGTGTTGTGATTTAGCTCGTTTCGGTCTAAAACAGCTTGTTTCCCTGTATTAAGCAAGAATACATGCTTTTCGCGCAGTTATAAGAGAAAAAGTTTTGACGCGTGTCACAGGGACACTTGTAAAACCGATGTGTTCAGATTTAGCTCGTTTCGGTCTAAAACAGCTTGTTTCGTTGTATTAAGCACGAATACATGCTTTTCGCGCAGTTATAAGAGAAAACGTTTTGACGCGTATCAGAGGAACACTTGTAAAACCGATGTTTTGTGATTTAGCTCGTTTCGGTCTAAAACAGCTTGTTTCGCTGTATTAAGCAAGAATACATGCTTTTCGCGCAGTTATAAGATAAAAAGTTTTGACGCGTGTCACAGGGACACTTGTAAAACCGATGTGTTGAGATTTAGCTCGTTTCGGTCTAAAACAGCTTGTTTCGTTGTATTAAGCCCGAATACATGATTTCGCGCAGGTATAAGAGAAAAAGTTTTAAAGCCATGTCACAGGGACACTTGTAAAACCGATGTGTTCAGATTTACCTCGTTTCGGTGTAAAACAGCTTGTTTCGCTGTATTAAGCAAGAATACATGCTTTTCGCGCAGTTATAAGAGAAAAAGTTTTGACGCGTATCACATGGACACTTTTAAAACCGATGTGTTCAGATTTAGCTCGTTTCGGTCTAAAACAGCTTGTTTCGTTGTATTAAGCACGAATACATGCTTTTCGCGCAGTTATAAGAGAAAAAGTTTTGACGCGTATTAGAGGAACACTTGTAAAACCGATGTGTTGTGATTTAGCTCGTTTCAGTCTAAAACAGCTTGTTTCGCTGTATTAAGCAAGAATACGTGCTTTTCGCGCAGTTATAAGAGAAAAAGTTTTGACTCGTGTCACAGGGACACGTGTAAAACCGACGTGTTCAGATTTAGCTCGTTTCGGTCTAAAACAGCTTGTTTCGTTGTTTCAAGCACGAATACATGCTTTTCGCGCAGTTATAGAAGAAAAAGTTTTGACGCGTATTAGAGGGACACTTTTAAAACTGATGTGTTCAGATTTAGCTCATCTCGGTCTAAAACAGCTTGTTTCGTTGTATTAAGCACGAATACATGCTTTTCGCGCAGTTATAAGAGAAAAAGTTTTGACGCGTATCAGAGGAACACTTGTAAAACCGATGTGTGGTGATTTAGCTCTTTTCGGTCTAAAACAGCTTGTTTCGTATTATTAAGCAAGAATACGTGCTTTTCGCGCAGTAATAAGAGAAAAAGTTTTGACGCGTATCAGAGGAACACTTGTAAAACCGATGTGTTGTGATTTAGCTCATTTCAGTCTAAAACAGCTTGTTTCGTTGTATTAAGCACGAATACATGCTTTTCGCGCAGTTATAAGATAAAAAGTTTTGACGCGTGTCACAGGGACACTTGTAAAACCGATGTGTTCAGATTTAGCTCGTTTCGGTCTAAAACAGCTTGTTTCGTTGTATTAAGCCCGAATACATGATTTCGCGCAGGTATAAGAGAAAAAGTTTTAAAGGCATGTCACAGGGACACTTGTAAAACCGATGTGTTCAGATTTACCTCGTTTCGGTGTAAAACAGCTTGTTTCGCTGTATTAAGCAAGAATACATGCTTTTCGCGCAGTTATAAGAGAAAAAGTTTTGACGCGTATCACATGGACACTTTTAAAACCGATGTGTTCAGATTTAGCTCGTTTCGGTCTAAAACAGCTTGTTTCGTTGTATTAAGAAAGAATACGTGCTTTTCGCGCAGTTATAAGAGAAAAAGTTTTGACGCGTGTCACAGGGACACGTGTAAAACCGACGTGTTCAGATTTAGCTCGTTTCGGTCTAAAACAGCTTGTTTCGTTGTTTCAAGCACGAATACATGCTTTTCGCGCAGTTATAGAAGAAAAAGTTTTGACGCGTATTAGAGAGACACTTTTAAAACTGATGTGTTCAGATTTAGCTCATCTCGGTCTAAAACAGCTTGTTTCGTTGTATTAAGCACGAATACATGCTTTTCGCGCAGTTATAAGAGAAAAAGTTTTGACGCGTATCAGAGGAACACTTGTAAAACCGATGTGTGGTGATTTAGCTCTTTTCGGTCTAAAACAGCTTGTTTCGTATTATTAAGCAAGAATACGTGCTTTTCGCGCAGTAATAAGAGAAAAAGTTTTGACGCGTGTCACAGGGACACTCGTAAAACCGATGTGTTCAGATTTACCTCGTTTCGGTCTAAAACAGCTTGTTTCGTTGGACTAAGCACGAATACAAGCTTTTTGCGCAGTTATAAGAGAAAAAAGTTTTGACGCGTATCAGAGGAGCACTCGTAAAACCGGTGTGTTGTGATTTAGCTCGTTTCGGTCTAAAACAGCTTGTTTCGCTGTATTAAGCAAGAATATACGCTTTTCGCGCAGTTATAAGAGAAAAAGTTTTTACGCCTGTCACAGGGACACTTGTAAAACCGATGTGTTCAGATTTAGCTCGTTTCGGTCTAAAACAGCTTGTTTCGTTGTATTAAGCAAGAATACATGATTTTCGCGCAGTTATAAGAGAAAAAGTTTTGACGCGTATCAGAGGAACACTTGTAAAACCGATGTGTTGTGATTTAGCTCGTTTCGGTCTAAAACAGCTTGTTTCGCTGTATTAAGCAAGAATACATGCTTTTCGCGCAGTTATAAGAGAAAAAGTTTTGACGCGTGTCACAGGGACACTTGTAAAACCGATGTGTTCAGATTTAGCTCGTTTCGGTCTAAAACAGCTTGTTTCGTTGTATTAAGCACGAATACATGCTTTTCGCGCAGGTATAAGAGAAAAAGAACGTCTTGCTGGGCAAGGTGGTACATCTTTGGATTACAGGCGCGAAAACAGACAGACCACAAAGTAGATAAACGGGACGCAGCGCCACTCACAACTGATTTATTCAAAGGCACTACAAACATATATATACCAGCTGACACGCAAGGAATACCATCATGTTCCAATCTGATATGACAGCGAACGCGTGAAAAAATCGTTCTCTGCCCTATACATCGATATGGACGTGTCACTGACACACATGCTTCTTTTCTTAGCAATAAAGAATGCTTCGATTAATTCCCTGGCTTTTGTGTCTTTACTTCTTGATAAAATTCGCACACCAGAAAAACATGGCTCACAAGAGCGTGACGGGCAAGACCTTATATGCTTAGGAAAATTTGGCCCTTCCTTATTTTGCTCCACATTTCTTTCATGTTCCCTGATTCGCTCATTAACGCAGCGTCCAGTTTGCCCTATATAGGAGCGGCCGCACGAGAGGGGGATTTCATAGACCACACCTTCGGTGCACTTCATGAACGATCGCCCATGTTTGGTGCCACACCCTCTCTCATCATTTCGTTCTCTTTCAATGCGAGAACAAAGGCTTCCGAGCTTTTTTGGGGCTGAAAAGACAAGCGGCACACCATGCGTGCTCGCAACCTTTTTCAAATTGTGGGATAACTTGTGCACATAGGGCACAACCACAGGTCGCACCACCTCTTCTCGAGGGACATCTTGGCCAGCTCTCACATCCTTTCTTTTTATTTTCTGTAGTAGGCTTTCTGCGACCGCCGTTACGAGCGATCCAGGGAACCCGGCTGAAGACAGCCTAGCCAATAGGTTTTGGAAACTTAGTTGCATCTTGTGAGAGCATGATTTTCTAATAGCGGATTCGAGGCAGAGTGTAGCAATCCCCCTTTTTATTAGATTGGAGTGAGCAGAATCATATGGCAGAAGCCCCTTTTTTGCGCGCGGAGCATACGCCCAACAAACCTGTTCCTCACAAAAATCAAAACTAACATCTAAATACTGTAAAACATTACCTTCAGGAACTTCACAAGTAAAACTTAAGCCATTTCCATTTTGTCTAAATAAGGATAACACATCACGCACACTTCCTTCGAAGTTTAAACTTCCGTCCTTGGTAAGAATGATTAAAAAGTCGTCCACATAACTGAACACTTTAAAAACTTTGCTGGCTGGTAAAACCTGGTTCAAAACTTGATCCATTTGGGAAAGAAAAATATTACACAAAACCGGTGCAACACAGGAGCCTATACATATGCCAGCTTTTTGCAGAAAACACTGCTCGTCAAAAGTTACGAAGGTAGACGGTAAATAAAACTGTAAAAGGGTTAAAAAGTCATCGATGGATACACCCGCAGTATTTTGAAAGGAAATAGGGTCTTTACTTTCAATGCAATCTCTGACAGCAGTAAACAAGGCTTCGTGAGGAACAGAATAAAATTAATCCACAACATCTACCGAAAAGGCGCGTCCAACATCACGATGCGATTCAAAGAATTCACACACTTGATCGGACTTTTTGGTAAGAAAGGGGTCTTCTATATCAAGCTTACCCAACTTATCTAACAAGAACCGGCTAAGCAGCCTCTGCCATGGTTCGCTCGTAACGGCGGTCGCAGAAAGCCTACTACAGAAAATAAAAAGAAAGGATGTGAGAGCTGGCCAAGATGTCCCTCGAGAAGAGGTGGTGCGACCTGTGGTGGTGCCCTATGTGCACAAGTTATCCCACAATTTGAAAAAGGTTGCGAGCAGGCATGGTGTGCCGCTTGTCTTTTCAGCCCCACAAAAGCTCGGAAGCCTTTGTTCTCGCATTGAAAGAGAACGAAATGATGAGAGAGGGTGTGGCACCAAACATGGGCGATCGTTCATGAAGTGCACCGAAGGTGTGGTCTATGAAATCCCCCTCTCGTGCGGCCGCTCCTATATAGGGCAAACTGGACGCTGCGTTAATGAGCGAATCAGGCAACATGAAAGAAATGTGGAGCAAAATAAGGAAGGGCCAAATTTGCCTAAGCATATAAGGTGTTGCCCGTCACGCTCTTGTGAGCCATGTTTTTCTGGTGTGCGAATTTTATCAAGAAGTAAAGACACAAAAGCCAGGGAATTAATCGAAGCATTCTTTATTGCTAAGAAAAGAAGCATGTGTGTCAGCGACACGTCCATATCGATGTATAGGGCAGAGAACAATTTTTTCACGCGTTCGCTGTCATATCCGATTGGAACATGATGGTATTCCTTGCGTGTCAGCTGGTATATATATGTTTGTCGTGCCTTTGAATAAATCAGTTGTGAGTGGCGCTCCGTCCCGTTTATCTACCTTGTGGTCTGTCTGTTTTCGCGCCTGTAATCCAAAGATGTACCAACCTGCCCAGCAAGACGTTCTTTTTCTCTTATACCGGCGCGAAAAGCATGTATTCGTGCTTAATACAACGAAACAAGCTGTTTTAGACCGAAACGAGCTAAATCTGAACACATCGGTTTTACATGTGTCCCTGTGACACGCGTCAAAACTTTTTCTCTTATAACTGCGCGAAAAGCATGTATTCTTGCTTAATACAGCGAAACAAGCTGTTTTAGATCGAAACGAGCTAAATCACAAAACATCGGTTTTACAAGTGTTCCTCTGATACGCGTAAAATCTTTTTCTCTTATAACTGCGCGAAAAGCATGTATTCGTGCTTAATACAACGAAAAAAGCTGTTTTAGACCGAAAGGAGCTAAATCACAACATATCGGTTTTACAAAAGTGTTCCTCTGGTACGCGTCTAAACTTTTTCTCTTATAACTGCGCGAAAAGCATGTATTCGTGCTTAATACGACGAAACAAGCTGTTTTATACCAAAACGAGCTGTATCTGAACACATCGGTTTTACAAGTATTCACGTAATATTCGTCAACACTTTTTCGCTTATAACTGCGCGAAAAGCATGTATTCGTGCTTAATACAACGAAACAAGCTGTTTTAGACCGAGATGAGCTAAATCTGAACCTATCGGTTTTACAAGTATCCACGTGATACTCGTCAAAACTTTTTCTCTTATAACTGCGCGAAAAGCATGTATTCGTGCTTAATACAACGAATCAAGCTGTTTTAGACCGAAACGAGCTGAATCACAACACATCGGTTTTACAAGTGTTCCTCTGATACGCGTCAAAACTTTTTTTCTCTTATAACTGCGCGAAAAGCATGTATTCTTGCTTAATACAACGAAACAAGCTGTTTTAGACCGAAAGGAGCTAAATCACAACATATCGGTTTTACAAAAGTGTTCCTCTGATACGCGTCTAAACTTTTTCTCTTATAACTGCGCGAAAAGCATGTATTCGTGCTTAATACGACGAAACAAGCTGTTTTAGACCCAAACGAGCCAAATCTGAACACATCGGTTTTACAAGTGTCCCTGTGACACGCGTCAAAACTTTTTCTCTTATAACTGCGCGAAAAGCGTGTATTCTTCCTTATTACAGCGAAACAAGCTGTTTTAGACCGAAACGAGCTAAATCACAACACACCGGTTTTACAAGTGTCCCTCTAATACGCGTCAAAACTTTTTCTTCTATAACTGCGCGAAAAGCATGTATTCGTGCCTAAAACAACGAAACAAGCTGTTTTATACCAATACGAGCTGTATCTGAACACATCGGTTTTACACGTGTCCCTGTGACACGCGTCAAAACTTTTTCTCTTATAACTGCGCGAAAAGCACGTATTCTTGCTTAATACAGCGAAACAAGCTGTTTTAGACCGAAACGAGCTAAATCACAACACATCGGATTTACAAGTGTTCCTTTGATACGCGTCAAAACTTTTTTCTCTTATAACTGCGCGAAAAGCATGTATTCGTGCTTAGTTCAACGAAACAAGCTGTTTTAGACCGAAACGAGGTAAATCTGAACACATCGGTTTTACAAGTGTCCCTGTGACACGCCTTTAAAACTTTTTCTCTTATAACTGCGCGAAAAGCATGTATTCGTGCTTAATACAACGAAACAAGCTGTTTTAGTCCGAAAAGAGGTAAATCTGAACACGTCGGTTTTACACGTGTCCCTGTGACACGCGTCAAAACTTTTTCTCTTATAACTGCGCGAAAAGCACGTATTCTTGCTTAATACAGCGAAACAAGCTGTTTTAGACCGAAACGAGCTAAATCACAACACATCGGTTTTACAAGTGTTCCTCTGATACGCGTCAAAACTTTTTTCTCTTATAACTGCGCGAAAAGCATGTATTCGTGCTTACTTCAACGAAACAAGCTGTTTTAGACCGAAACGAGGTAAATCTGAACACATCGGTTTTACAAGTGTCCCTGTGACACGCCTTTAAAACTTTTTCTCTTATAACTGCGCGAAAAGCATGTATTCGTGCTTAATACAACGAAACAAGCTGTTTTAGTCCGAAAAGAGGTAAATCTGAACACATTGGTTTTACAAGTGTTCCTCTGATACGCGTCAAAACGTTTTCTCTTATAACTGCTCGAAAAGCATGTATTCTTGCTTAATACAACGAAACAAGCTGTTTTAGACCGAAACGAGCCAAATCACAACACATCGGTATTACAAGTGTTCCACGTGATACTCGTCAAAACTTTTTCTCTAATAACTGCGCGAAAAGCATGCATTCTTGCTTAATTCAGCGAAACAAGCTGTTTTAGACCGAAACGAGCTAAATCACAACACAACACAACACATACAGAAAATAAAAAGAAAGGATGTGAGAGCTGGCCAAGATGTCCCTCGAGAAGAGGTGGTGCGACCTGTGGTGGTGCCCTATGTGCACAAGTTATCCCACAATTTGAAAAAGGTTGCGAGCAGGCATGGTGTGCCGCTTGTCTTTTCAGCCCCAAAAAAGCTCGGAAGCCTTTGTTCTCGCATTGAAAGAGAACGAAATGATGAGAGAGGGTGTGGCACCAAACATGGGCGATCGTTCATGAAGTGCACCGAAGGTGTGGTCTATGAAATCCCTCTCTCGTGTGGCCGCTCCTATATAGGGCAAACTGGACGCTGCGTTAATGAGCGAATCAGGGAACATGAAAGAAATGTGGAGCAAAATAAGGAAGGGCCAAATTTGCCTAAGCATATAAGGTCTTGCCCGTCACGCTCTTGTGAGCCATGTTTTTCTGGTGTGCGAATTTTATCAAGAAGTAAAGACACAAAAGCCAGGGAATTAATCGAAGCATTCTTTATTGCTAAGAAAAGAAGCATGTGTGTCAGCGACACGTCCATATCGATGTATAGGGCAGAGAACGATTTTTGACGCGTTCGCTGTCATATCAGATTGGAACATGATGGTATTCCTTGCGTGTCAGCTGGTATATATATGTTTGTCGTGCCTTTGAATAAATCAGTTGTGAGTGGCGCTCCGTCCCGTTTATTTACCTTGTGGTCTGTCTGTTTTCGCGCCTGTAATCCAAAAATAAGAGAAAAAGTTTTAAAGGCATGTCACAGGGACACTTGTCAAACCGTGTGTTCAGATTTACCTCGTTTCGGTCTAAAAAAGCTTGTTTCGTTGGACTAAGCACGAATACATGCTTTTCGCGCAGTTATAAGAGAAAAAGTTTTGACGCGTATCAGAGGAACACTTGTAAAACCGATGTGTTGTGATTTAGCTCTTTTCGGTCTATAACAGCTTGTTTCGTATTATTAGGCAAGAATACGTGCTTTTCGCGCAGTAATAAGAGAAAAAGTTTTGACGCGTGTCACAGGGACACTCGTAAAACCGATGTGTTCAGATTTACCTCGTTTCGGTCTAAAACAGCTTGTTTCGTTGGACTAAGCACGAATACATGCTTTCGCGCAGTTATAAGAGAAAAAAGTTTTGACGCGTATCACATGGACACTTGTAAAACCGGTGTTCAGGTCTAGATCGTTTTGGTCTAAAACAGCTTGTTTCGTTGTATTAAGCACGAATACAATCTTTTCGCGCAGTTATAAGAGAAAAAGTCGACGCGTATCACATGGACACTTTTAAAACCGATGTGTTCAGATTTAGCTCGTTTCGGTCTAAAACAGCTTGTTTCGTTGTATTAAGCACGAATACATGCTTTTCGCGCAGTTATAAGAGAAAAAGTTTTGACGCGTATCAGAGGAACACTTGTAAAACCTATGTTTTGTGATTTAGCTCGTTTCGATCTAAAACAGCTTGTTTCGCTGTATTAAGCAAGAATACATGCTTTTCGCGCAGTTATAAGAGAAAAAGTTTTGACGCGTGTCACAAGGACACTTGTAAAACCGATGTGTTCAGATTTAGCTCGTTTCGGTCTAAAACAGCTTGTTTCGTTGTATTAAGCACGAATACATGCTTTTCGCGCAGGTATAAGAGAAAAAGAACGTCTTGCTGGGCAAGTTGGTACATCTTTAGATTACAGGCGCGAAAACAGACAGACCACAAGGTATATAAACGGGACGGAGCGCCACTCACAACTGATTTATTCAAAGGCACGACAAACATATATATACCAGCTGACACGCAAGGAATACCATCATGTTCCAATCTGATATGACAGCGAACGTGTGAAAAAATCGTTCTCTGCCCTATACATCGATATGGACGTGTCGCTGACACACATGCTTCTTTTCTTAGCAATAAAGAATGCTTCGATTAATTCCCTGGCTTTTGTGTCTTTACTTCTTGATAAAATTCGCACACCAGAAAAACATGGCTCAAAAGAGCGTGACGGGCAAGACCTTATATGCTTAGGCAAATTTGGCCCTTCCTTATTTTGCTCCACATTTCTTTCATGTTCCCTGATTCGCTCATTAACGCAGCGTCCAGTTTGCCCTATATAGGAGCGGCCGCACGAGAGGGGGATTTCATAGACCACACCTTCGGTGCACTTCATGAACGATCGCCCATGTTTGGTGCCACACCCTCTCTCATCATTTCGTTCTCTTTCAATGCGAGAACAAAGGCTTCCGAGCTTTTTTGGGGCTGAAAAGACAAGCGGCACACCATGCCTGCTCGCAACCTTTTTCAAATTGTGGGATAACTTGTGCACATAGGGCACCACCACAGGTCGCAGCACCTCTTCTCGAGGGACATCTTGGCCAGCTCTCACATCCTTTCTTTTTATTTTTTGTAGTAGGCTTTCTGCGACCGCCGTTACGAGCGAACCAGGGAACCCGGCTGAAGACAGCCTAGCCAATTGGTTTTGGAAACTTAGTTGAATCTTGTGAGAGCATGATTTTCTAATAGCGGATTCGAGGCAGAGTGTAGCAATCCCCCTTTTTATTACCTTGGAGTGAGCAGAATCATATGGCAGAAGCCCCTCTTTTGCGCGCGGAGCATACGCCCAACAAACCTGTTCCTCACAAAAATCAAAACTAACATCTAAAAACTGTAAAACATTACCTTCAGGAACTTCACAAGTAAAACTTAAGCCATTTCCATTTTGTCTAAATAAGGATAACACATCACGCACACTTTCTTCGAAGTTTAAACTTCCGTCCTTGGTAAGAATGATTAAAAAGTCGTCCACATACCTGAACACTTTAAAAACTTTGCTGGCTGGCAAAACCTGCTTCAAAACTTGATCCATTTGGGAAAGAAAAATATTACACAAAACCGGTGCAACACAGGAGCCTATACATATGCCGGCTTTTTGCAGAAAACACTGCTCGTCAAAAGTTACGAAGGTAGACTGTATATAAAACTGTAAAAGGGTTTAAAAGTCATCGTTGGATACACCCGCAGTATTTTGAAAGAAAATAGGGTCTTTACTTTCAATGCAATCTCTGACAGCAGTAAACAAGGCTTCGTGAGGAACAGAATAAAATAAATCCACAACATCTACCGAAAAGGCGCGTTCAACATCACGATGCGATTCAAAGAATTCACACACTTGATCGGACTTTTTGGTAAGAAAGGGGTCTTCTATATCAAGCTTACCCAACTTATCTAACAAGAACCGGCTAAGCAGCCTCTGCCATGGTTCGCTCGTAACGGCGGTCGCAGAAAGCCTACTACAGAAAATAAAAAGAAAGGATGTGAGAGCTGGCCAAGATGTCCCTCGAGAAGAGGTGGTGCGACCTGTGGTGGTGCCCTATGTGCACAAGTTATCCCACAATTTGAAAAAGGTTGCGAGCAGGCATGGTGTGCCGCTTGTCTTTTCAGCCTCAAAAAAGCTCGGAAGCCTTTGTTCTCGCATTGAAAGAGAACGAAATGATGAGAGAGGGTGTGGCACCAAACATGGGCGATCGTTCATGAAGTGCACCGAAGGTGTGGTCTATGAAATCCCCCTCTCGTGCGGCCGCTTCTATATAGGGCAAACTGGACGCTGCGTTAATGAGCGAATCAGGGAACATGAAAGAAATGTGGAGCAAAATAAGGAAGGGCCAAATTTGCCTAAGCATATAAGGTGTTGCCCGTCACGCTCTTGTGAGCCATGTTTTTCTGGTGTGCGAATTTTATCAAGAAGTAAAGACACAAAAGCCAGGGAATTAATCGAAACATTCTTTATTGCTAAGAAAAGAAGCATGTGTGTCAGCGACACGTCCATATCGATGTATAGGGCAGAGAACGATTTTTTCACGCGTTCGCTGTCATATCAGATTGGAACATGATGGTATTCCTTGCGTGTCAGCTGGTATATATATGTTTGTCGTGCCTTTGAATAAATCAGTTGTGAGTGGCGCTCCGTCCCGTTTATCTACCTTGTGGTCTATCTGTTTTCGCGCCTGTAATCCAAAGATGTACCAACCTGCCCAGCAAGACGTTCTTTTTCTCTTATACCTGCGCGAAAAGCATGTATTAGTGCTTAATACAACGAAACAAGCTGTTTTAGACCGAAACGAGCTAAATCTGAACACATCGGTTTTACAAGTGTCCCTGTGACACGCGTCAAAACGTTTTCTCTTATAACTGCGCGAAAAGCATGTATTCTTGCTTAATACAGCGAAACAAGCTGTTTTAGATCGAAACGAGCTAAATCACAAAACATCGGTTTTACAAGTGTTCCTCTGATACGCGTAAAAACTTTTTTTCTTATAACTGCGCGAAAAGCATGTATTCTTGCTTAATACAGCGAAACAAGCTGTTTTAGACCGAAACGAGTTAAATCTGAACACATCGGTTTTAAAAGTGTCCATGTGATACGCGTCAAAACTTTTTTCTCTTATAACTGCGCGAAAAGCATGTATTCGTGCTTAGTCCAACGAAACAAGCTGTTTTAGACCGAAACGAGGTAAATCTGAACACATCGATTTTACGTGTCCCTGTGACACGCGTCAAAACTTTTTCTCTTATTACTGCGCGAAAAGCACGTATTCTTGCTTAATAATACGAAACAAGCTGTTTTAGACCGAAAAGAGCTAAATCACAACACATCGGTTTTACAAGTGTTCCTCTGATACGCGTAAAATCTTTTTTCTCTTATAACTGAGCGAAAAGCATGTATTCGTGCTTAATACAACGAAACAAGCTGTTTTAGACCGAGATGAGCTAAATCTGAACACATCAGTTTTACAAGTGTCCCTCTAATACGCGTCAAAACTTTTTCTTCTCTTACTGCGCGAAAAGCATGTATTCGTGCTTAAAACAACGAAACAAGCTGTTTTATACCAAAACGAGCTGTATCTGAACACATCGGTTTTACAATATTCACGTAATATTCGTCAAAACGTTTTCTCTTATAACTGCGCGAAAAGCATGTATTCGTGCTTAATACAACGAAACAAGCTGTTTTAGACCGAGATGAGCTAAATCTGAACATATCGGTTTTACAAGTATCCACGTGATACTCGTCAAAACTTTTTCTCTTATAACTGCGCGAAAAGCATGTATTCGTGCTTAATACAACGAATCAAGCTGTTTTAGACCGAAACGAGCTGAATCACAACACATCGGCTTTACAAGTGTTCCTCTGATACGCGTCAAAACTTTTTTTCTCTTATAACTGCGCGAAAAGCATGTATTCTAGCTTAATACAACGAAACAAGCTGTTTTAGACCGAAAGGAGCTAAATCACAACACATCGGTTTTACAAAAGTGTTCCTCTGATACGCGTCTAAACTTTTTCTCTTATAACTGCGCGAAAAGCATGTATTCGTACTTATTACGACCAAACAAGCTGTTTTAGACCGAAACGAGCTAAATCTGAACACATCGGTTTTACAAGTGTCCCTGTGACACGCGTCAAAACTTTTTCTCTTA